>NC_135370.1:75123562-75423562 GCF_049243985.1 Paroedura picta | reverse complement strand
GTTTTTTTTAAAAAAAACATTATTTCTTTTTTAGATTTCAGATCTTTCTGCAATCCTGGGGCTTTTCTCAGGTTTGTAGACTTGGCTGTGCCGCTCACTGCGCTACGGGGTGTGGCTGGGCCTGCTGAGTTCCAGCCCCCGCCCCCACCCTCATGGTCTCCTTAGCACTCGCATGGAGCGCTCAGGTTATGCTGCAGAGGCGCCGGAGCAACCAGCCTTCGGGCCAAAAGCGGCAAGGAGGGGGCGTTCCCACCTCTGGGCAGGAAGGGGACCGGGTGGGGGTTTCCCAGCAGGTGGGGAGCCGGCCCTTAGATCGGGCAGCAGGCGGGTGGGCAAGCGTCGGCCCTCCCGGCTTCATCCCAGGCACTGGCAGGTCAGGTCAGCGAACCTCAGGAGTGGGCTGGTGCCACTGGGGGGCACGAGCCACAAGCATTAGACCTCCCTGTGGGGATTGAAAGGGTACAGAGGAGAGCAACGAGGATGATCTGGGGCCAAGGGACCAAGCCCTATGAAGATAGGTTGAGGGACTTGGGAATGTTCAGCCTGGAGAAAAGGAGGTTGAGAGGGGACATGATAGCCCTCTTTAAGTATTTGAAAGGTTGTCACTTGGAGGAGGGCAGGATGCTGTTTCTGCTGGCTGCAGAGGAGAGGACACGCAGTAATGGGTTTAAACTTCAAGTACAACGATATAGGCTAGATATCAGGGGAAAAAATTTCACAGTAAGAGTAGTTCAGCAGTGGAATAGGCTGCCTAAGGAGGTGGTGAGCTCCCCCTCACTGGCAGTCTTCAAGCAAAGGTTAGATACACACTTTTCTTGGATGCTTTAGGATGCTTAGGGCTGATCCTGGGTTGAGCAGGGGGTTGGACTAGATGGCCTCTATGGCACCTTCCAACTCTATGATTCTATGATTGGGGATCAGCCTGGTATGGCTCGCCACGGTGGGAACCGGGCCCAATCTGGCAGTGTTAACAGGGACAGGGGCAGGTGGCCCCAGGAAAACCCCTCTGCTGCTCCTAGGGGTAGGCCTCAGACCCAGTCGGCAGCCCGGATCTGGGCCAGGAGCCTGTCGCTCCATTGCAGGCACTTCAGGGTGCAAGGGATCAATCTCGAGGGGCTAGGAGAGGGCGGCAGGGCAGTCTAGAGCTCCCCTCCAGCAGCCGCAGGGCCCCATCCTCTCAACCTAGTTTATGAGATCACAGCCCAGAGGAAGGGCCAAGCACACCTGATAGCAGCACCTCTGCTTATTAGAAGGGGTATGCCCAGGCAGTTGCCCAACTGTCAGGCCTGCATGCTCCTTTTGGAGACGATAGTGTCACGAGTACCATGAAGGAGAGTTCCTGGGGTGAGAGTTCTGCTACTATGGATACTGACAGGTGGGGGGGCCCTTCAAGATGGAAGCAGAGGAGGAAGTCGGGCCGCAAGAGGTGTTGCAGAGCACACTGCTCCATTTCCTCCGGTGAGTCAACCTCCAGTGAGGAGGCTGACAATGCCCATAAAGAGGGCCGCTACTGGTTGGATGGGGCATTTGTGCCGGGTATGTCCGCCTGGCCTCATAGGCGTCAGGCTGAGGCCAGGTGTCAGCTTGAGCTGGCAAGAGCGGCTGGGTTGATTACTGAACCTCCGGGCCAGTACAGGGACACAGAGGCTCCTCCAGGGATCCACCTGTCCCGCAAATTGTGGGAGAGGGCCCTGGATGTGTACTTTGTCAATATGTATGTTTTGGTTAGAGTGGGCCACAAAGGAGGGGATACAGGCAAACATAAGGCTAAGCACAGTAAGGACCTTCCTAGATGTAAGCACAATTTTTCTAATTGGCTGAGGGGTTATGTTGAGTACCTTGCCCTTATCTCTCCTGCCTACCCTGAGAGGGGGTGGCATTTGGCCAGATATTTGTCCCACGTCTTGGAGGCCAAGGAGACAACGGGTGAGGGCACTGCCTTAGAATACGATCAAGTATTCAGGCCAAGGAGACAACGGGTGAGGGCACTGCCTTAGAATACGATCAAGTATTCAGGGAAAGGGCCTCTTACAACGCTCTTGCAAAGTGGGACATGCGGAACAGTGATGCATGGCTAGTGAAGGTTGGCCCCAATGTCCGCCCAGCCACGGAGCGTGAGCAGAGGTTCCCAGTGTATAGATGGAGGTTAGGTCTCCCGTGCTGGGATTATAACCACAAAACATGTAAACGGCCCCAGTGCCAGTATAATCATGTCTGCGAAGTGTGTGTGTGCGGAGTCATGCTGGCCATTCTTGCACTAAATCCACCTTGACCCAGCAGCCCTTTCGTGGGGCTCGGTCCTCCATTCGGAAGGATGAGGGATCGGGTACGGGAGGAGCTTCCGACATAGCCTAATTTGCCCATGATCCCAACCCCGATCCCGTACAGGTGAGTGCCCTCCACCCCTGTTTGGACAGGTATCCAAACAGGGCGGCTGCTGCCTATCTGCTGGAGGGTTTTTAACAGGGCTTCCACATCCCTTTCACGGGTGAGTAGGTGGCCACAGACAGCGGAAGCCTACTTTCTGCTAGGGAGCTGCCACTCCTCTTGGCGGGCAAAATAGAGAAGAAGTGCCGTGCAGGCAGGGTTGCACGCAGGCAGGGTTGTTGTACAGTCCCCGCCTATGGACAATTTGCGAGTTTCCCCGCTTGGGGTGGTGCCTAAGTAGACCCCTGGGCAGTTCAGGTTGATACATCACCTGTCCTATCCAGCAGGTTCTTCTGTGAATGACCTTATACCGGCTGAGCTGTGCATGGTCCGGTATGCATCGTTTGACCAGGCGGTGGCCAAGGTAAGGACCTGTGGGAAAGAGGCTTTGATGGCCAAATGCGACATTCAGTCAGCATTTCGCCTTTTGCCAGTGCATCTGGAGGATTTTTGCCTCTTGGGTTTTAAATTTGCAGGGTGTTTGTATGTCGATAAGGCCATGCCCATGGGTTTCTCTGTGGCATGTTCTGCCTTTGAAACATTCAGGACCTTCCTGGAGTGGACCGTGAAGGAACTGGGGTGTTTTCGAGAGGTCATCCATTAGTTGGATGATTTTTTGTTTGTGGGCCCGGCGGGATTGGGTGATTGTGCTTCTCACTTACACGTGCTTCAACGTCTTGCCGCAGACCTGGGGTTTCCGTTGGCTCAAGAAAAGACGGAGGGCCCAGCATCCCGGCTCATGTTTTTGGGCATTGAATTGGACACGGTGAGTGGCACTTCCCATATGCCTCAGGAAAAGCTGGGCACCCTCGGGTCTTTGCTCCAGGGCATACTGCGTAGGTCTACGTGTACGCTGAGGGAGCTACAGGCACTATTGGGACACCTGAATTTTGCCTGTAGAGTTGTAGCCCCAGGCCGGGCATTCTGCGCCCGGTTAGCACAGTCTATGGTGGGTATTCGGGTGCCACATCACCACATTCGGGTGACCAAGGAGCTCAAGGAGGACTTGCGGGTATGGCAAATATTACTCCGTGACTTCAATGGGGTGTCCATGGGGCAGGATCGAGTGCAGCTGGGTAACATGTTACAGGTGCACTCGGATGCAGTAGGTGGCCACGGTTTTGGTGTATATTTTGAGATCAGGTGGTGCAAAAATGGCCGGCTCACTGGGGGAAGGCGGTATGGAGAGACCTCACATTCTTGGAACTCTTCCCCATCCTGGTGGCTATATATGACAGGGGGCCTTTACCAACTGCAGGGTACAGGTAGTACAGGTAGTGAACAAGCAATCCTCCCACATGGGTCATGAGGCTCGTTCGGAGGTTGGTTTTGTTGTGCCTTAGGGCCAACATTTCTTTTCATGCACAGCATGTGGTAGGAGTGGATAACGCATTAGCAGATTCCCTTTCTTGCCTGCAGATCGACAGATTTCACCAACTCGCCCCTGGGGCCACTCAGGATCCAGAGGACTTCCCAGAAGAGCTTTGGACACTTGGAGAGGAGTGATTCTGAGAGGGATTTTGGGGTCCTTGGCACCGTCCACCTGTCAGGCTTACGAAGGAGCTGCCAGGGGGGTTCTGGCCTTCGCCGAGGAAGAAGGACACACGAGCATACATTGCTGTGTTATCTGGCCAGTCTCAGGAAGAAGGGCATCACCCCAGGGACAATGTGGGTTCATGTAGTGGGCTTAGCATTTTTTAGCAAGGTTTTTGGGGCATGGGATCCCAGCACGTCTTTCTTGGCTCATAAGGCCATCGAGGGGTGGTGGAGGGCGGATCCGCTTAGACAGGACACTAGGCGCCCTATTACATTGGCACTTCTTGGAAGTTTGCTGTCTCAATTACCATTTATTTGTTCCACCCCTTATGAGGCCCTCCTGTTCTCAGCGGCCTTCACATTGTCCTTTTTTGGAGCTCTGCGCAGCAGTGAGTTCCTCGCTCCTTCTAGACTGCCAACTGGGTCTAGTTCCCTTGATAGGAGGGATGTGGTGCCTGCGGCCGGCGGCTATATGGTCACGTTGAGAAGATGGACCAGAGGGGCAGGGGTGCCAAACTGCAATTGGCTGCCCAAATGGAAAGCCTATGTCCAGTAACCAGCATGAAGGCTTATTTGGCTGCTCGCCCCTGGATAGCGGGGAATTTAGTTATCCATGCGGATGGCACCTGCCTATCCAGGTTTCAGTTTGTTGCAGTACTGCAGAGGTGCTTGCGATGGCTTGGGGTCCCAGCAGAGTGGTTTGGGGTTCATTCTTTTCAGATTGGGGTGGCTACTCAAGCGCACCTGCAAGGGGCTTCCTCGCAGCAGATTGTGGAATTAGGTCGATAGCGATCCATGGCTTACAAGACTTATATTCGATCTAACCTTTAATTCGTTGCAGGACCTGTTACGGCTGTGACCATCTGGATTGCTGGGCATAGCTATGTTTATTGGGCCAGACAATATGCTGGTCGTATGGGTTGGGGCCCACACCTTGGACTTGGAGATGGTGTACATCTGGACTGGATCGGGCGACGGGGTATGCTGTGGATGGTGCTTCTTGAGATGGTCCGTCGGATCTAGATCCGTTATCTAGATCCGAGATGGTCCGTTATGGATCTAGATGCCAACCTGGAAGGTTTTAAAAGGAGAGTGGACAAATTCATGGAAAATTCAGGGCCAATTTTGCATGGACAGAAAAGGAGGGGCTGGCACCCATGGGACAGCAGGGCTAATCCCTGCAGTGGCATGATATTGGTGCCAACCCAGCCCACTCCCAGGTTTACTGCACATTAGGGCATTCGTTTCCCCACGCAAAGGGAACACAGATATATCTGGTTTACCTAGTCTGCTGAGGGGGCCTGTCTGGCCACAACCCGTGTGAACATGGCACTTTCTGGAACCGTGAAGCCAAATGGGGCATTTTTTTTTGCAGATTGCCATGCAATCCCACCTTTGTGCAAAGAGGGGGCACCAACACCACCCACATGGTGGAGCCTTTCTGCCCCACCTGCGTCCTTGGGGACACAGTAATCTGTGGCAGACAGGGTTTGCTGCTGAAATTGGTCCCCTGTCAGGTATAATAAAATCACAAATAATAAAACTGTTATAAAAAAACAAGAGTGGACTCAAGTACACATTTATATTTCTTTCTCATTTATTTTAAATGACTTTATTTCATCTTATTTATTTATTTAATTCATAAACCACACTCCCTTGCAGCTCAGGGCAGCTTACACTAAAACTTTCATAATACAGTACAATGTAATAAGCATAACACTTTTAACTATAGAAACTTGTCCCAAAATAAAACAGTTTACAATTTAACATTCGACAATGGAATATTATGGTTTTAACTACACTATGAATCAGTTCTTCTTCTGCAGGTGCAGTTGATGTTGGGAGGGGGCCTCTGGGCTCTGGTTGGTGGCTGATTCACTTGTCTCAATGGCAGGCCTGGTGGAAGAGCTCCATTTTTCAGGCCCTGTGGAATTGTTTTAGATCTGGCAGGGCCCTGATTTTGTCTGGGAGCTCAACCAGGTTGGGGGCAAGACAGAGAAAGCCCTGGGTCTTGTCAAGGTCAGACAAGCTTCCCTGGAGCCAGGAATCACCAGCTGCTATAAATTATAAATGTATCTTCTAGGATTGCTCTAACAAGAATCAGAACATGGGAGATAATTTGAGGGCATCACTCAAAATAAACATGAAAGAAACTGTAATGTGTAGTTGAGCCCTACACTAAAAAAGGTCATATAAGTATATTAGAGAAAAGATATTACAAAGCAAATTCAGAGAGGCAAAGGAACAATGACAGAGCTAGTCAAGACTGAAGGGAAATTACTACAAATCCATTTCGGCCATAGCAAACATGGTGCCATCTTGTGCTTCAGGATGTCAGAAATGAGAGACAGAATTCATCAAAAGAATCGGATTTATCTGCCTTCAGGCTGCATGAGGATTATCTTTTATGCATCAAGGCTCCAGATTTCAAGAGGGATTAAAATGGAAGGAGCCAAATGCATCTATGAATCTTTAACCGCTCCTGCGGAGCGGAATAAATAAAAGGGTAAGGGCAATGTGGGAGGAGATAGGGTGGGCTCTGTCCGGGATAAAAACTCAGAGGGCCCAATCAGGAGCTGCGAAGCGGCTCCTGATTGGGCCCCCCGAGTGTCCATCCAGGGCCAAGCGGCCAATGGGGAGCCACGTGAAGCGCGGCTCCTCATTTGCCACTTGCCCAAGCCTCGCTTGCCCCGGCGAGGTGATGCATAGGCTAATGGGGTCTGAATTTGCTGAAACTGAAATGGGGAACTATCTTGGCAACATAGTGGGGCTTTTTGCACGGCTTCAAAATCACACAATGGTTGCTAATTGGAAACGCTATTGATTTGCCTTAACGCACGACGTCGTAGACAATCTGCAACACTCCTGAAACCGATCAGCAAAAAGCGCTTCGTTGTAGCGCTTTCAGGGGAATCCCAAAAAGTGGATTCACCCTCCGGAAAGCGCTACACTCTTGCAAACAATCTGTAACACTAGCGATAAAGACCTGTGCGTTAACATTGTTGCGGTTTCTTCAAAGTCCCTCCTCCTGAGCCTGTCCTCCAAACTTCCGGTGAAGCGATTGCCATTTTTTTTTCTCCGAGCGAGCGGGGATAAACGCACCAGCGAGCCTCTTTCAGTTTAGAGGCTTCCCTGGCTTCAGTCCCTCCCCTTCAGTCACTAAGCACACACATTTAACACAGTCATTCAGCCGAAAATCGGCCCGTGAGAGGGGGGGGAGGGGAGATTTTTTTCTTTTCACTCGAGGCAGCGTGCCAACGATCATACGATCAAACGACAGCTCAAACACATTAGGCAGCTGGATGGGTCTCTCCGTTGCAACGAATCTACACAGATTCGTTACAATGGGTGTGTTTTTTTAATAAAAAAAACCTTTCTTAAAGGGAAAGGGGCTGTTTGGGAGCATGCTAACGGCTGCCCATTGGCTGCTTGACGGCCAGGGGCGGGATGAGCTCGGCAATAGCGCTTCCTTTCTAGCGATTTCTGCCGAGACCGGAAGCCTGTGGGAAACGCTACAAAACGCAACTGGATACCACTACAAAGGCAGGTATGCATAACGACGAATTCCACTATTTTAAATGGCGATTTTTCATTCAGTGACCAATTTGCAACAAAGATCCCGGTGCGTAAAGCCCCAGTGGATTGCTTAATGAAATATCAACTCAGTGCACTGCAGCAGTGAAAAAGGCAAACTCTTATGTTAAGGAATATTAGGGAAGGGACTGAATATAAAATAGTATTATATGGTCACTATCAATCTATGGTACAGCCTCATTTGGAATATTATGTACAGTTCTGGCCACTGTCTCTCAAAAAGGACAACAGAGGTTGTATATGAGAAAAGGCTGAAGAGTCTGGGACTTCTCAGTTTAGAAAAGAAATAGTTAAGGGGGGATACAATAGAGGTTTAGAAAATGATGGATGAGGTGGACAGAGATGACAAAGAGAGTTTTTCTCCCTCTCCCAAAATACTAGAACTCAAGAGCATCCATTGAAGCTGATGAGCAGTAGATTCAGAAGATCAAAGGAAGTACTTCTTTACACAGATAGTGATTAAAATCTGGAATTCGCTGTCAGAGGATGTGGTGATAGGCATAAAACAAGACAGCTTTAAAGGGAGATTAGATAGATTCACAGATGTCACAGGATCTTTGGCCACCCTGGTGTTGACATGGCCTGGTGGAACACTCAGAAGACCTCAGACTAGGAAGGCATCAGGCAACTTGTCCTCATCCCACTCTTCCTTTGCAGTGAGGCAATGTTTACAGCCAGTTCCGATGGAGTCTCCCAATGGCTCTGACTATGTAAGGCCTTTGTACTGAAAGGAGCTCTAGGGATTAGGGACCTCAGATAGTTCCACAGTACTTGCCAGAGTAGTTTCACAAGGCCTATGATTGACGCCTGACATCAGACAGCTAAACCTGCTGCCCTCTCTGTCTTTATCTACTGAGCTCTACCCCCAGAGAGGGCAATGCTATGATGACCCCCCTCCTTGAATTTCTAAAGGGAATATTAGTATTTTAATGTTATGGTGTTTAAATTTTTATTTTTAAATTTTTGTGTGTATTTTTAGAATTTTATTTATGTCGTTTTGCCTATGCTGTGATCCACCCTGTTCAGATAGGCTGGAAGAAAAGCTTATCTGGGATAAAAATAAAAGCTTTTACTGGAACAAGTAAAATAAATTATGGTTTCAGAAAGGATGTGGTTGCGGTAAGAGCTCCACTGTATCAGCAGTTATTTTGTGCCACTGCCTGTTATCATAATTGTAATAGTGCCCACAGGCTCAGCCATTTGGAGGTCCTGCTCTAACATCCTGCTCTAACATTAGCTTTTGTGGACTTGAGGCCACATAGTCAGCTGCCTATGTGGGCCCTCACTAGGCAGACATCTATATATGAGACCATGGGGGGGGGGGGAGAATTAAACAGTCAAAAAGCCCTGAAATACAGGAAGTACAAGATGAGATGTGATTATGTATAATTTCAGCTTAATGAACAAAAGTACATACACAAGAACAGTAATTCGTAATAACACTATTCCCCTGTTTTTGCTAAACTAGTTAATACCTGTAATCCCAAATCCTTATTAATCTTTCGGAGATGGTGCTAGGGTTGCCATATCCATCCTGGCCATTGGCAAGGGGGTGAGGTGGGTAGGGTACTGATTTCTATATTCTGGAGATACTGTCATTCTGATGGGTCCCCATGTCCCATTGGGAAGCTGGCATCCCTAGATAAAGCCAAATTTTCATGAAGAGTTATAATTCAGCAGTTTCATGCAGGAGACTTTCTTTGAAGGTCTTTCTTTGCAACTAATATGACTTCTTTTCTGGTGTGTGGCATCAAATTGTGGGCAAGAAATGTCTCTAGTTTTAGTAAAGGGCAAGGCAAATAAGCCTTTCGGGTGGGTCGTCCCAGGAAATGATGCAATTGCAAATTTTAGTAAAAGAGCAGTTACTTTACATGAGTGAGCACAACAGTTTGAAAATGAGGAACAATCTCTTCATCATACTTTGTTCATCTTAAATGTTCTTCAGGCTATCAGATGTTGTCATTTGTGTCTACCACAAAAGGTTTAATGAGTCTCTGCAACAGTTGACAATTGAGTCCTTTTTCTTCTGTCATTCTGTACTGAAACATTCTTTGACTTCAAGAGTTACCTCATCTTCGTTCACCTGAAAATCTAATCAAGCGCCCCTATGGGGACCTATCCTCCTGCTTTCTTCTGTTTGATCAGCATTCATTGACATGAGTCAGATTGGATGGTAATCCATGCTAATAAAGCTTTTGACCAGCTGTTCACCTTCCTTTAGCTAAGGGTGGCTGCCAAGTGCTTAAACTTCCTACTCACTCAAAAGAAGTGGCAAATCATTGATTGCTATTTACACAAACAGCTTCTGTCAATTGTTGCCACCTTCATAGGGTTGCCAGCTACCTGAACAAAAAAACCTGCCCTGTCCATTTAATAGAGGTTTATTATCTATTTGTAGTTCGATTTCTGTGATTGCCACTCTCAGCGTAGCCATCTCGGGGCAGTTTACAACAATTCTATAAAACCATTCAATTCACTAAAACAATTTAAAATATTTGTTTGTTTGTTTGTTCGTTATTGGATTTATATGCCGCCGTTTGCCAAAAGGTCTCATGGCAGTTCACAATAAAATATAAAATCACAGTAAAATCACATCAAACCCCATAAATACCCATCTTTAACCGCTCCTATTAAATAAAAGAGTAAGGCCACCTGGGGAGGAGTTAGGGCGGCCCTGTCCAGGATAAAAATTCAGAGGTCCCAATCAGGAGCCGCAAAGCGGCTCCTGATTGGGCCCTCCGAGCGTCCATCCAGGGCCAAGCAGTCAATAGGGAGGCGTGCAAAGTGCCTTCCTATTGGCCCCTCACCAGGACAGACCAAAATTCCATTCACCCAGCCCAGTCTGGCTGCCGGTCTGCTCCTGACCACCACAGGGAGAGGAGGTCAGTAGGGTTTACAAGGGGGATGAGAACAGAGGCTTGGAAGGCTGCGCCAGCCCTTTTTGCCCCAAGGTTGTCCTAACTGCCATGTCCAACTGTAACTTTGCCTCAGAACCCTGACAGAGCTGGCAGGAGGCTGCAGAGTGCTCCCCTCCCCCCCCCCTTCAGGCCTGCTGTGAAGGAGCCTCTGACAGGCCCTGACTGAGGGGAGGGAGGCATTTTCCTTCGGAGAGCAATGCAGGGGAGCCTGAGGGCCTTCCTTTTGAGGGGGGGGGGACTTTCCCCTTCTGCGAAACAGTTGCCTGACAGGGAGGCCACCAAAAGCCCCTTCTCACTTAAAATACTGCTCTGCCCGGAGGTTAGACACAGCCAAGCCATGTGTCTTTCTTCTTTGCAACTCTCTGCAGATTTGAGGCCACTGCACAGTGTTATTCTGTAGAGGAAACTGGCTCTTTTGTCTCCTGTTTCATCTGTACAACAACCCTGTGCAGTAGGCTTCAAGTATTTCAATTCAACAACAACCTGTGTGGGAAGACTTAAATGTGTCTTCTCTACCCCAACCCTGTCCAAAGTAGCCCTTTCTGCCTGGGGAGCTGATCTTTATTCTCTGCAGGTGAGCTGTAATTCCAGGAGCTCTCCAGGCCACACCTGTAGGTCGGCTACCCCTGGGTTGGAAATATTCCTGGAGGTTTGGAGGTGGGACTTCAAAATCGTACAATGCCTCAGAGTCCAGCCTTCAAAGGAGCCATTTTTGCCTGAAATTGGTAGGGAGTGGTGCAGGAGTGTCCCTCCTGGCCCATGGGTTATGGCCAGCCCTTACGAGCAACTGTTTGTATTCTGGGGCACAGACAGGCAGACCAGCATCAGTCCTGTGAGTCTGGAAAGCGCAGGAAGATCTAAATAAATATTTACAGCCTGAAACTGTAAATAGAGAACAAGTAAATGTCTGGAGACACATAGTAACTGAAATAGTAACTGGCAAATAACCTTGCCCCGGCAAATTAAAAAAACAGTATAAAAAACCTTACTAAGGTCAAGACTGCTGTGCACAGGCAGTCTTCCTCTTAGGATTGCCAGCTTCCCTGTGAGGCTCGCTACCTCACCTCCCTCATGGGGAGTCTGCTATGGGGAGAGAAGGGGAAGACGATTGGAAAATGCTTTGAGAGACCTGAGGCCTGCTGGGTCACTGCGGCCCATTCCCAGTTCTCTCAGATCTCTCACAACCTACATACCTCACAGGTTGACTATTGTGGAGAGATGAATGGAAAGGGTGTTTGTAAACCGCTTTGAGACTCCTTTGGGTAGTAAGCAATAGGTACAAAAATCCATTCTTCTAAGGAGCAACCATGAAAGAAGCATGTGGGCACATAACATTTTTCCAACAGTGAAAATATGGGAGACAGAAGGAACAGGGTGGACACCTGTGTACTGTGACTACCCCATGTGTATTAGGGCAGAGGGGCATTTCGGTGAATGTGGCCTAATTCACACAAGAAGGGAAATGACGCAGAACTGGGGGGAGTTGGTTGCCATGTAATCTTCCCCTAAGAAGAGTCTCCAGTCTGATTTTCCCTTCACATATCTGAGGACATGGCTCTGGAAAGCTCATCTGTAACCACTACGCCAAAATTCCCAAAGGTCAGTCCTCTCCCACAATCAACGAACATGCCACACCACAGGTTCTTGCCACCCATATCTCCACACCCATGCCCTCATTTGCCACCATGCCACCACAACCTCCCACACAACACACATGACAACCCCATGCCCTTACAGACTGGACAACTCCTCCCCTTCCTCTTCCCACTACCAAGCTCTAGCGCCCGTTGTTTTCTTGGAGACAATGGGCTTTGCCGCTAGTTATTACAATAAAAAGATGGCATTCTATTCTATAACTCTCTCCACTTTCCCCACTTGTTCAGAGAGAGGTCAGACATTAGTTCCGTAAGAGAGAGAGGAGAGAAAAGCTGGCCGATGGATTAGGGATCTTGGATGGAACCCGGGCTCTGCCCTGGCCTCAACCATATGCCTGGCGGAAGAGCTCTGTCTTACAGGCCCTGCGGAAAGATGGTAGTTCCGACAGGGCCCTTAGCTCCTCCGGAAGCTCATTCCACCAGGTTGGGGCCAGGACCGAAAAATTTAAATCCTTAATTATATGTTTTTTATCAGGTGATGTTATTTACATCCATACCATGAATATGTGAATAGATGGATTCTCGTTTCATCGCAAAATTCATATTTCTTTTTAAAAAAGAGTTTGCGGCGAGCCACAGGGGTTTAAAGTGCCATGCTGCAAGGTGATTGGTTGTCGAGTATGATATACGGGTGCAACCTGGGGGATGCGCTGGAAGCTTGTAGTGTGTTCCTCACTCCTCAGAAGGAGGTGAGGAATGCTACAAACACTACAATGGCAGAGAGAAAAGCAGGAAGGCTCCCTAGTATAAAATGAAGGTCGGACACTACAAAATGTTGCGCTGGCCCATGCAGTGCCAATCACATTACTTTTTCTGTTGGAATGGGCCCTAGAGTTGCCAGCTGGCCAGGAGAAAAATGTTCTACCAATTTAACAGAGGTTTAATGAAAATTGACAGCTCTAGCTTGTCCTGCCAATGATATAAATAATATCACCTGATAATTAGCTACCGCTCAAACTGATATTAAAGGGACAGCTAAAGGGACTAGTTCAATGCTGGCAATCCTACACCAGTAAATAAATATTAAGTAACTTGTGTAACACAGGAACACTTTGCATTGTAGAGGAAATGCCTTGTGTGATATACAGATGAGTCAAGGGATCAAACGTTAGATGCATAAACATCCTGTTCTATGCCACATCTCCATAGGGAAATCCACTTCCCCTCTATCCACGGTGTATTGCTGTAAAGGGGAAGCACACCACAGGGCCATGCTGCTCACTCTAACCCCAGTTCTACTTTTACAATTGGATGCCCCTCAGAAAAATCCCTTCTGTATTTCTAGACTACATTTCAAGGGGCTAAATATGTGACACAAGAACACACTACTTAGACCTCTTCCCCTTGTTAAATTAAACCCTGTTCTACGTGGGGGGGAATTCACAACGAAGAAGCATCTTCTGCTTTGCCACACTTTCCAAGCCTTCAGGGTTTATGCCTTCAGGGTTCCAGAAACATGCTTGTCCTAGGTTTAATCAATCATGAGTAACTCTTACCATTGATTTTTGGGGAGTTCAGTGTACTCTCCCTTTGTTATATCAGGGATCTTGGAATCTATTCAATTACATCACAGTACCCAATCCACAAGACAGAGATGACAAAGCAGTATATATATAGTAAAAAAAGAGAGATATACATCAGCGTTTCTCTGGCTTTTAATTTGGTAAAGATTGCTCTAGATATCAGCCTTTCATGCTCCTATTTGAGTGCTGGGGCTAAAATAATGGAAGGACAAGCATCTTTCCACCCTGCTCTAAGGCACTTCAGGAAGTCAGACGTGCTGGCTCCATCATTCTGTGCCAGTAGCAACAATTGGACTTTTTCCACATGGAGATAATACCTCACTATGTATTCATTGTTCTTGCAAATACAATATATATCTAGGGAGGTTCAGAAATCAACCTTCCTATCCACATGCTAGGCAAACCCATGTTGACTGTAATATTACTAGAAAGATTGGCACTAAGCAGGCTTAGAAACTAGAAGATAAACTAGAGGAAACCAGGGAAAGAAACAGAAGGAGAACAATTGGAAGATGATGACATATGAATAAGAAAAACTCACCTCAGCATGAGAGCCATTAGAACCATCTAGGTAACTTCTCAGTCAAGAAGCCAATGTTGATATGCCCCAGATAGGCCCTTCACTGTGCAGGGAGGAAAAGTGATTGTGATCCTCCATTTTTAGTTCAAGTTCACTATAAGCAATACAGGTCAGGCCAACATATAGCTACCCATATAGCTTTGTTTGACAGAAATAGGTAAACTGGCAGACTCTATGTGAAGTCAAGATCCATGGCAATGCAATCATTTGCACAAGACAATTGTCCCCACCTGAGCACAATGGGAACAAAGGATGGGACCGCACTTGGATCAGTGGTAAATCAACTTAATTTGTCACGACACTGCAATGCATATCCAAGGAACACAAAACAAAGGTAATTCCTTATAAAAGTCCATAAGCTGTTTATTTTAGTTCACAGAGAACAAAACGAGCTTTTCCCCCACAACAGGAGAACATTGCTAAAGACAGTTCTCCTGTATGTGGATGACACTGTCTTGCTGTCTCTATCCATAATGGGTCTGCATAAACTTATCTATTTTCTAAATATTGCTGTAGGGAAGTTTAGGTGCTTAATGTAGTAAAGCTTATAGTTGTTATTTTTAGTTGAAAACAGAAAGTAAAGAATTTTAAATGGACTCTGGCTAGTCTGACTGTGCAACAGCTCACTCAGTTTAAATATTTGAGGGTATATTTCAGTAATGATTCATGGACAATTCATGCTCTCATGTTATTGATAATGATAGAGCACTAATTAACTTTATTTATGGTATATTGTGGGCTTCCAAATGTGCGGCTGGCATTGTTCTAAGAGCTAGTGAGTAAAGTCTCTTATGAAGCTAGGGTATGTATGTATTTATTTATTTGAATTTATAACCTGACCTCCCACCAAAGGTGGACTCAGGGTGGCAGACAACATACATATTGTAATATAGTTAATCAGATTAAAACTATGCTACAATTTATAAAATCTATATAAAACCAGAAGTCTAAAGCAGGAGCCCTAAGACTCAGGATAGGGTGTGATGTAGGAAGGAGGCCGAATTAGATGTTAGCTATTTTACTGATCAAAACCATAGGCCTAGTGAGCTCCATTTTACAGACCCTGAGAAACTCGATGAGCTCCGACAGGGCACTGGTGTTTCTGGGAGCTCATTCCACCAGCCAGGAGCCAGGGCCACTAGCCTGTTTCTGCTGGCTGAATGTAAAGCTCTTCTAGGAACATATTCAGAGAGGTGGTCCTTTAGATACACAGGGCCCAGACCATGGATGGCCATAAAGCATCTTAAACTTGACCCTGAATATAATCAGTAACCAGTTGCCGGAGAACAGGCTGAATATGAGCTGCCCACAGAGGCCGATTTTTGTACCAATTGCAGTTTCTGGATCAGGGATAAGGGAGAACCAAGATAGAGCAGAGCAAGTTATAGCAGTCTGGAGGGACCATCACATGGATCACTGTGACTAGCTATTCCAGAGCCAGATAGAGTGCTAGTAATTTGTCTTGGCAATGATGGAAGAAAACTTGCCGTGCTACTTATGTGAACTGGGCCTCCATTGCTAAGGAGGAGTTCCTAAAAGACTGTGCAGCAGAGAGATGCACCCCATCTTCAGGCAACTTTGCCTGAACCATTCCATCACAGCCTCTAGACACCTGATACTTGGCTGGCTGCTCATCAACAGGTAGAGCTGGGTGTCATCTACATATTGTTGACAGCCAAACCCATATACACGAACCAGCTGGGCTAGAGGGTGCATGAAGATGTCAAATAGCATTGCAGAGAGGATTGCCCCCTTCAGGACCCCACATTAGAGGTGGCAATGGCAGGATTGTTCCTCCTCAACAGCTACCCTTTGCCCTTGATCTTGAAGAAAGGATCTCTGCCACTTCAAGGCAGTCCCCTGTATCCCCACATTGACAAGGTAGCAAGCCAGAAGCTTATGATGTACATTATCGAACACTGCCATAAGATTGAGCAGTACAAGCAGTATAGACGTGCCTCAATCCAGCTGGTGTCGGAGGTTGACTGTGAAAGCAACCAAGGCGATTTCCACTCTGTAACCAGGCCCAAAATCAGATTGGAAAGGATCTAGGGCCAAAGCTTCCTCTTGATATTCTAGTAATTGGTCCACAGCCACCCGTTTGATCTTCTTACCCAGAAACGCAAGGTATAAAACAGGATGGTAGTTGGTAGGATCCCATGGATCCAAAGAGGGTATCTTCAAGCAGAGGCCTAACCACTGCGTCATTTAGGGCCCCCCCCCGGAAGATCCCCAAATTAGGGACAGATTCATTATTTTTCAGATGGGTCCTCCAATCCTCTCACTGTATGCTTTCACAAGCTATGGGGTGCAGGGGGGGACTGGTTAGCCTGACTGCTGTCAGCAACCTTGTGTGTGTGTGTGTGTGTGTGTGTGTGTGTGTGTGTGTTTTAATCTCAAGATATTATACTGGATTTAGAAAGGAAAATTTAGAATTTAGGAAGGAAAAGTAGAAAGACGCATTTTCAGTAATTCTGCTTATAATCTTTTATATTACCCAAAGGAGCTGTGAGAAGCTAGAATTTAGGTAGATATTTATGAGGCTGCGATTAATTATTCTCCTACAGGAGATGACAGACAGACTGAAGACACACATACAGTAGCACCCAAAGCACAGCTAAACACTAAACAGGCTTAGGATACAGATAGTATCTCCTCAAGCTGTTTGTCACCCTGAAAAAGAAAGCAATGGCTCCATAGACCTTTTATAAGGTGGTGTTTTTTGATTTTTTTTTAAGTTGAGGAAAATAATTCTGTGATTCTCCATCCATTTGTACCTAATGTGAGACTGTGTGTGTGTTTCTACACAGTGACTGAGATATGGCAAATTAGGATCTAACTAAAATGTTTCCATAGTCTACAATTCTTCCCCTTAACTGCCCTTCCCCTTAACTGTGCCACATGTGCTGGGAGTTCTGTGCTCAGAATGCACAACAGGGATGGAGGGCTTAATCCTTCTGCCTGTGCTATTTTGCTGACCTGAAACTATCTCAGGAATGGGTTTGCAAGAATTTGTGGGCAGAGATGTGGTGTCACAGTGGTTACATCACTATGTCAGATCCAAGGAAAACCATACAGTTTCTGGCAATTCTTAGAGCTACCCCTTCACTTCCAGGTTTCCCCCAGAAGTGATATATTGATGCGGCCAACGTTTACAGGGGGGTTTAAAATAAAATTCTCCCATCACCATTCAAAGCAGACACCTACAGGCTCAAAAAAATTGGGGAGAAAAAGAAAAAAGAATGAGAAAGTTTTTGTTTTGGCTGCAGCGGAATGATACAGCTATTCCACTGGAATACATGTGACTGAGCATCCCATGTATTTTGATAATTGTTAGAAGAAGATGGAGAGGGTGGGTGTGAGTGTGACTTGTTTGCCAGGTGAGTCCATTGCTGATCTGACCAGAAGAATCCCAAGCATGAAGCAAAACATTTGCTTAACGCCTGTGAAGGGAAACAAAATGATTGTTTTCAGGGAGGGAATATATGTGACATACTAAATTTGTAGAATTCTAAGGCTAAAACATGTCTGGGCCCTATTACTTGCCTTGGAAACCATTCAGTCTCATATCTGACATGATAAAGTTCCTGTGGGAAGATAGAAGGATTAACCTCCTCATTATTTCTTCTTAAGCTTCTAGAATGGCATTAAATATAATCTGTATACCACCCCACGGTATAAATAAAAGGCTAAGGGGGGTGGGGGTGGGCCGAGTCCGGGATCAAAAACCCGGATTGGCCCCGCCCGGACGACAGTAGGGAGCCACACGGCGCTCACAACCTGCCCAGACCCCACAGCACACAACAGGTAGGCCGGGGGATCGCGGCCGAGGGCAGCAGATGCCACAGGGTTCTGTCCGCCCCTTGGAGCTCTGAGGGCTGCTCGGAAGCCGGACAACCGCCCAGGAGGGGCCCGGGTGCTGGATGCTTCCCATGGGCCTCGGCCCAGCCCTGCTGAGCAGATGGGTGGCTGGGGAGGGATTAGGAGTCCTTCCGACTTGATCCATCCCGGGGAAAGGGCGAGGCAGCTGCTGGGCTTCCCTGTTTGCGTGCCCCCTGGCAGGACACTGACAGCAGAGGCACAAGGAGCCGCGTGCGATGCATCCCCGGCAGGCGCTTCCCTTCCAGGAAAGTCATACGGGATCTTCTCCAAGGGCCACAGGCAGCTAGGGGATTCAGCAGGAATGGGGGTCAGGTGGGAGATGCCCTCCCTTCAAAGCCCATCCTTATGAGGCCTAGTAATAATATAATAATATAAAAATATATAAAATATATTTTAAAATGTAATATAATAAAAATATAATTATATAATAATAATGATAAATAATAAATAATAATAAAAACTATTTCTGGAGCCACCAGTAATATGAAGCAAACATATGAGCACAAAAAAAGACTAAATAAGTTTGGATAGAGCAAGTACTTCTCAGATTTGAGAGGAAAAGGCAGTGAAACTGTTAATCAGTTGATTTCTCAACTGGGCCCTTTGACAAGGGTGGAGTAACTTTTATAGATAGAAACATACTTCACTAGTCACCCTAGGGGTGCTAACCCCCAGGCTCTTCCAGTCTCCCAGAATTACAAATGATCTTTAGATTACAGAGCTCAGTTCCCCTGGAGAAAACTGCTGTTTTGGAGGGAGAACTCTACAGCATTGTACCCTACTGAGGTCTTATCCCAGGCTCAACCACCAAATTCCTAGGAATTTCCCAATCCACAGTTGTGTGTGGAGAAATGTGTGTCTCATGAGAGTCAAGGAGTGGGGGGAATTGTTGGATGCTGGAAAGCACACAACCTAGGGTGGAGGTTATTTACCTGAGTAAAATAAATGCTGAGAGGAGATATGATTTAACTGCATTTTACAAATCCAGCCAGGGAGCAAGTGTAGCAGAGTTATTTCAATTAAATAATGGTTTGTGAAGAAACTGATATATACTGACCTCTCACAAGTATATAATTTAGAATGCAGCAGGACATCTCTGTCCAGCAGATAAGTGAAATATAGGGCCTTTTCGCACAGGGATCTTTGTTGCAAATTGTTTGCGGAATGAAAAATCGCCATTTAAAATAGTGGAATTCGTCGTTATGCATACCTGCCTTTGTAGTGGAATCAGTTGCGTTTTTTAGCGTTTCCCACAGGCTTCCGGTCTCGGCAGAAATCGCTAGAAAGGAAGCGCTATTGCCAAGCTCGTCCCGCCCCTGGCCGTCAAGCAGCCAATGGGCAGCCGTTAGCATGCTCCCAAACAGCCCCTTTCCCTTTAAGAAAGGTTTTTTTTAAAAAAAAAACGACCCATAGCAATGAATCTAGGTAGATTCGTTGCTACGGAGAGACCCATCCAGCTGCCTAATGTGAGCTGTCGTTTGATTGTATGATCATTTGCACGCTGCCTCGAGTGAAAAAAAAAAAATCCCCCCCCCTCTCACGGGCACGATTTTCGGCTGAATTTATTTGTAAAAAATAAAGGGACTTTATTTCAGCAAACGGGCTTTTCAGTTGTTTGTGCTTAGTGACTAAAGGTGAAGGACTGAAGCCAGGGAAGCCTCTAAACAGAAAGAGGCTCGCCGGTGCGTTTATCCCCGCTCGCTCGGAGAAAAAAAAATGGCGATCGCTTCGCCGGAAGTTTGGAGGAGAGAGCCAGGGGGAGGGACTTTGAAGAACCAGCAACAATGGTAACGCACAGATCTTTAGCGCTACTGTTGCAGATTGGTTGCAGGAGTGTATCGCTATCCGGAGGGTGAATCCACTTTTCTGGATTCCCCTGAAAGCGCCACAACGAAGCGCTTTTTGCTGATTGGTTTCAGGATTGTTGCAGATTGTCTACGACGTCGTGGGTTATGTCAAATTAGTAGCGTTTCCAAATAGCAACCATTCTGCTACTTTGAAGCCGTGCGAAATTAAATAGATTTAATCTGACCTTCACAGAGAATGCTAGATGATAAATCTTCAGCTGATGACTATTCAATAAGTACTTCTTGGGCACAGGACTGATTCTATTCTCCATCCTCCAGATTCCCTTCATCAGAGCTGGCCATATCTTGGGAAACTGGGGCAGACAGAGAATGCCTGGTCACATCTCACATTCCTGTCCTACCCAGGATGCATTTGATTAAATGGCTTTTCCATACAAGTATATTCTGTACACATAGACATTTGTATCACATTGGCAGTATTTGGCCTGATATGCTAAAAATCAGTCCATTCTTGAAACTGCAGAGGAAATATCTCACATGCCATATCCTTTGATCAGAATCTATGAACTGGATCCACCCTGTGGCAGACCAACATACCAACAACTCATATGATGCTCAATAATAATTAAATTTATCCCTCCCTTTGTTCTAGCCACTGATAATTAAGACTAAGATGTTTTCCACACAGGGACAATTGAGTCTGGTTTCCTCATTGTTGCTGCACCTGCTGATATAGTGCAGACGCACCAGTGCTTCTATGTGGCAGGTTTCTCCATAGTTTCCCTGCTCAGGTCCCTAGGCAACAGCCATTCCATATTAGCCTCATTGAAGGGCTTTGCCAGGCCTTATCTTTAATTCTGTATCATTATGACAATCTGAGTATCAAGTACACTGACTCCCTACCTTGATTGTGAAGATATACCTTTCCTCTTATATCTCTGACTTTAAAAAATCCAGGCTGGGAATTCAGGGAACCTGATACAGATGGTCACAATGATTTTAAAATGCAACCAAAAACTAGTGGTAGCTGAGACCCAGGCAGCTGCCTAAGGAGGAGGCCTGGCAAGCCCAGCTGCTAGTGAGGTAAATGGCTTGGTGCTATCTTTCCTAAAACTTCAGAGCAAAGTAGCTTTGTGAACAGCAGAAAAAAGTCAGGGAAATGATGAGAGGCAGGGAGAAATCTCACTTCCCAACAGTGTCAAACCCTGAGCAGAAAACTCATGTAGGAAAGGTGTAAGTTTCTGAGCCTGCTGCAGTTTGTGGCTTGCAGACTATTGACAATTATTCTGTATCGATAGAAATAATTGTTGGATTTAAAATTTCCAAATGCTGATAGCTAGCAATCTTTTAAGGTCCTTTATAAAGCTCTTCAATGTTTCATTTTGTGTTCCTGTTCTTTATTCCTCTTTCAAGGGCTTTTCCTTGATACCTCCCTTTTGCTCATGGGTGGTCTTCTGGGGTCCTGGGCCAAGATGAGACCTCAGAATCATTACTTCCCCCACAAATGGGGTCAAACTCTTGCTATGCAAACAGGAACTGCAGCGTCTAGAACCTGCCTACCCAGGTCCTACACAGGGTCGTCACAAGTGGCTGCCACAGTCCATAAGTCCCGGATGCATAAGTCCCGGTCCAACAGGGTAGATATGAGTAGTTGCCACCATACATCTGGCTTAGGGTTGCCAGCTTTGGGTTTGGAAATTCCTAAAAATGTGGGGAGTGGAGACTGGGAAGGATTAATGCCATATAGCTCACCCTCAAGCATCAATTGCCTCCAGGGGAACGGATCTATGTTGCCTTGAAACCAGTTATAATACCAGAAGACATCCAGCCACTATCTGGAGCCTCAGACAGGGTAGGTGACAGCAGCACAAGCCTGCTCTTCTCTTCCTTCTTTCCCCCTTTCTGTTGGGTAAGAAGAACTAAGGGCTGATGTTATCTCTCCTCCAGTGTGAGGCCCGGAGCAGCTGCCCCTATTGCCCTTTGGCTAAGACTAGCCCTGCTTTACCCATGAGGAAAACTTCTCTCTCTTCAAGTTCTGCTAGGAAAAGATTAGGTAGACAGAACAGAATGTTTAATTTGAACTCAGCGCACCTAGATCCTAAAATGAACATATGGCCCAGCCACAAACTCAGTGTGATGGAATGAGGACTGAAATATTTTTTCCATTTCTCAAAAGAGAAGCTTGGCATACAAAACTGTTTTGCAACAGAAGGCCCAGAAACTTGTTCTTTACTGAATCTTGAAATACTGCCAATATCAGCCCGACCCCAAGGCCAGAGGGAACTAGAATTGTTTATAGGAATCATTTGAATTAACCAGGAAGGGAAGAAACGAAAGTTGCCTCTTGTGACCTTTCCAGGGAGCTGGTATGGATACAATGGGTGGTCCTGTGGGATGTGCAAGGGGGTGGAGAACCCAGATTATTGGTTTGACCCGAAAAGCATCATTTTTCCTCACCTTCAATGGAACGTTATAAAGTCTCATGTAACCATTTGTTCTGCGCACAGATTTGGGACCGCCTCTGTGTCTTTATTTCTTCTGCAGTAAAAATATTAAAAATCTCCTCCTGATTTTTCTCTCCGTGGAATGAGAAAAAGGTACCCTAATTTGGCTATTTGGCCATCAAGTGTGTGCCCTCAGGCAAGTCACTACTTCATAACCTAACTCAAAATCATTATAAGGACAAAACTGGAAAAGCCCATGTGTGCTGCTCTGAATTCTTTGGTTGAAAATGGAATTAAAGAGGGAACTAATAGAAAAAACAAACAATATCACATCACCACAGATTGGAAGAAGGAAGTGATGATCAGTTTCGACATGGTGCCTATTCACTTGTACCAGCAAACTGGTTATACAGGTGACTGACTACCTGTCAACATGTATCTGCTTTTCATGGAGCACTGTTTTCATGCTCCTGAGCATACATTGTATTATTCAACTGAGAGTTCTGACAGCTTTCTTACCTCAGATTAATGTAAATTTAATTCATGGCTTACTTGTGGCATTCACACTTTGCACCTGTACAGAAATGAAGCCACCTGTATACAAATATGACTTCTGTATACAGATACTGGAGCAGCCCATTTACGTATTTCAAGCTTACAATAATGCTAGACTGAAGCACAGGCCTGACCAGATGAAAATTTGAAGTTGCCTTACACTGAGTCAGAATATCACTCCATCTGACTCAGCATTTTTTGTTCTAACAGCTCTCACAGGAACAACTTTCCCAGTTCAGCAGTTTGAAATTCTTTACCTGGATATACTGAGGACTGAACCTTTGGCTTTATGCATGCAAACATTATGCTCTACCACTGAGCCATGGCCATTCAATCATATTTTATTGGTGTTAAGTACAGGCATAGACAACTTCAAGAGGGCATTGGATAAATATATGGGGCAGCGATCCACCAGTTGCTATTAGTCAGAAGGAATGGTGGGAACACCATGCCTGGGGCAGTGGTGCTATGTATTCTTTGTGCTTGGGAGGCATCGGTGGAAGGGCTTCTGGAGTTCTGGCCCTGCTAGTGGACTTCCTGATAGCACCTGGATTTTGGCCACTGTGTGACACAGAGCTGAAGACTGGATAGGCCATTGGCCTATCCAACAAGATTTATTTTATGTTCTTACAGAAAGTATGTAATCTATGCTGCATTATGAGATACAGACAAAACTCTTACATTCTTGGAAATGTCCCCAGTCATCCACTGTTTCAACACCATTTCCCCCTGCCATTTGCAGCAGTTTGGCAAAGCGCAGTGCACCCAGATTCATCCAGATAAGTAGTTCTGTCCTCACTGGCAGTAGAATTCCAGAACTGAACCTATAGCATGTCCCACCCCTGAGCCTCCTCCTGCTCCACTAGTGAATCCATCTGCCCACAGCAGTTCTAGAAAGCAGCTCCTGCCATCCAGCCACCAGTGCCCAGTGGAAGCCCAGCCCAAGGACAGGTGGCTACCAAGTCACGAGAGTCCTGTCATGGGGCTGATGAGGGACACAGACCTGGGCAGACATTCACATACTAGGCAGAGGGGTACCACTAGCACAGTGTATGTCCAACTGCTCCCTCCATCGTATTTTCCTTCTTTTGTGGGACACCTATCAATGCCTCTCAGGCCACCCGTTCAGTGCCTCCTTCTTAGGGCACACAACTTTTCAAACTTTTAACTGCATACATACATGCTACCTCAAGCCAAACTTTTTAAGTTTTCTCCATGCAGCCAAAATTAGCAATAAACTGATATCAATAGACTCAACCCACATGTTAAAAAAATAATATATGGAAAACAATAATGGAGTTTGTACACTGTAATAACAGTAGAAGTAACAACCTCAATGCAGGCAAAGAAGTGGCTTCCAGGGGACAGGAAAAGTAGGGGGGGATCTGAGCAAATCTGTATGCTTTTTAATTACCTTCAACTTGGAAGGGAAGCAAGTAGGGAAACCTCCACAAAACCATTTTCAGAAAGCACAGGGGAACAGTGACCAGAAAACAAACTGAACTCTGAAGGGAGGAAGCTCAATGAAGAACAAAAAATAAAACAGACATAAATGGGGAAAGTGAGGGAAAATGCAGAATGAAAAGAAAACCTAACAGACATACACAGTAAATGGCCCATTATGCACAGCTGCCGAAACGGCGATTTCGGGTCACATGGGAAACGTGGAGGGGGAAGACGCGAAGCAAACCACTTACACGCGGGACGGGACGCAATGGCGGCAAAACCCAGAGTATGCACGCGGCAACCCCGGCACCGCTTCTGGTTGTGCCCCGGTCGCCCAGAAGCTCCACTTTCTTCCGTGTTTCACTAACATGGCTTTTTTGGCGGCATGCACCAAATCTGCAGCCGGTTGCAGCTGGCACCACGCGTTATCGGTGATTTTAGACAACGCCATTCCACCCCGAATGCGGACCTTCCCCTCCGTGCATAATGGGCCAATGTGAGGAAAAACACCCATTCATAATAGACCTAGGACAAGCAAATACAGTGGGAATAATAATAGCTATATCAATTGTATTATTGAAACATGGAATAAGTTTGGTTCTCCACAGTCCTTTCCATGAACTTCCATAGCAAGAAATTTAGTGCCTCAGGCAGACTGATGAAATGTTGATTGCTCAGAATAGGGGGGAAAAATGGTTGATAGATACAGCGACTTTTTTGTTAACCAAAGAAATTGTACTATTTGACATAATATTATATTGTAGTAATGGGGAAATGCCTTTACTCCAATACATGCACATTAGAAGTCTGCTTATTGGTAGGCTTTGTTAAGGAGAGCGTCATAAACTTCAAGGAACATCGGCTCACCATTTGCATTTTATACAATCCTTTATAAAGCTGTGTAGGGATCTGGTCAAACTTTTCTCAAAACATGACATTATTCTCTAGGTTATTAAATTGACACTCTGTGTCCAGAAGCTTTTTCAGTCAGAGAGAGACTGGGTGTGAGAGAAAACATAATAAAAATGATACATCAAAGGCGCCTTTGTCCTAATAGACTAGCTAAAATCTATAATGGTGCTAATACTTACAATATATATATATAAATAAATGTTTAAAACTTTAAAAAACAGAAATGATACAAAGGGTTTACAGAAATGAAGTGCTATCCTTTTCATGGATATTAGGGGCCATTTCCCACGGCGATCTTTGTTGCAAATTGTTTGCGGAATGAAAAATCGCCATTTAAAATAGTGGAATTCGTCGTTTTGCACACCTGGCTTTGTAGTGGAATCAGTTGCGTTTTTTAGCGTTTCCCACAGGCTTCCGGTCTCGGCAGAAATCGCTAGAAAGGAAGCGCTATTGCCAAGCTTGTCCCGCCCCTGGCCGTCAAGCAGCCAATGGGCAGCCGTTAGCATGCTCCCAAACAGCCCCTTTCCCTTTAAGAAAGCTTTTTTAAAAAAAAAAACAGACCCATAGCAACGAATCTACGTAGATTCCTTGCACTGGAGAGACCCATCCAGCTGCCTAATGTGATCTATCGTTTGATTGTATGATCGTTGGCACGCTGGCTCGAGTGATAAAAAAAAATTCCCCCCCCCCCTTCTCACGGGCTCGATTTTCGGCTGAATTTATGTGTAAAAAATAAAG
The DNA here is from genome assembly GCF_049243985.1 of Paroedura picta. Taxonomy (NCBI): domain Eukaryota; kingdom Metazoa; phylum Chordata; class Lepidosauria; order Squamata; family Gekkonidae; genus Paroedura; species Paroedura picta. Next base: position 75,397,544 of record NC_135370.1, on the reverse strand, counting down.
GGACTTTATTTCAGCAAACGGGCTTTTATGTGGTTTGTGCTTAGTGACTAAAGGTGAAGGACTGAAGCCAGGGAAGCCTCTAAACAGAAAGAGGCTCGCCGGTGCGTTTATCCCCGCTCGCTCCGAGAAAAAAAAATGGCGATCGCTTCGCCGGAAGTTTGGAGGAGAGATCCAGGGGGAGGGACTTTGAAGAACCAGCTACAATGGTAACGCACAGGTCTTTAGCGCTACTGTTGCAGATTGGTTGCAGGAGTGTATCGCTATCCGGAGGGTGAATCCAGTTTTCTGGATTCCCCTGAAAGCGCCACAACGAAGCGCTTATTGCTGATCGGTTTCAGGATTGTTGCAGATTGTTGACGACGTCGTGCGTTATGGCAAATTAGTAGCGTTTTCAATCGGCAACCATTGTGCTATTTTTAAGCCGTGGGAAATGCCCCTAAGAAATGTTTATGTTTATATTTTTGTTATTTCTCTCTGGTTTCTTTGTATAGACCTCCTAATTGCTGTAAAGCAATTGCAGTAAAGCAGATATGTATGAAGATCTTCCCAGAAAGAATAAATATGCTTGCTTCTCATTCCTGGAATCCCTGTTTCTTTAGCTGTTCTGCACCTTGCTGAAACCACACTATTCCAGTTTCAACATTCTGTTAATGACACATCATCACCAGCAGTTAGGATGCTGATCAAGAGTCCAGGATATCAGGTGTTCAGCCAGAGGAGGAGCTCATTCAGCAGGCCATTTTAATTGAAAGATTTGTAGTGTGCATGACTGAACAGAATATAAAGAATATCCTACAGGGGGCATCAGAAGAGAAATGTAGCTAGCCTATTTAGATTAGGACCATTCTAATGTTTTTTTTTCTTTAAACAATCTCCTCTGTGTCCTGATTGGCTCACTGGAAACATCCTGCTCCTTTGAGCACACTTCCTCCCTGCTTGCCTCTAGAACTGAACAGACAGAATGAACAACAGAACAGTTACTTAGGGCTCTTTTATCACTCTTTCTATACAAAGTTGTTTCTCTTCTTAATAACACCATTTTATTCTACTAGGCAGGTTGGTGCTCGACTCCTCTTTGAATATTTAAACTCTGCCAACAGTTTAAACCAATATTTGTTTTTGTATCCACAGTTACGGTTATGATTGTGATCCTGTAACTGAGGAAAAAATTGCCATCATACTCTTTCTATGGCCTGCAGTATTTGTCTTCAAGTTTTCATCAGATTGTCTCTTATTTCACCATATACACTTTCACATTCATGGTTTCAATGACACAGCACAATACTGGAAGCTGAAACATGCAGCAGCTTTTGTTTGATTAAATTATTGGGTGGCTGATGAACAGTTATTAACAAACAGTCCAGTCCAGTCCAGTCATAAATAAAGGCATGTTCCTTCATACCCACTCAAACATTATCATAATTTCTCACTTACACATACTGCTTAGCTGCTAATTCCTACAATTTTAGCATGAATCATAACCAAAGGAGTTCTATTATGACTGTTAAACATAAACTGAAAATCCAAAGGGAAGTAGTTTTGCAGAGTGGCCCATAAACTATTTGATAACGATAGTTTAACATTTCTCACCCCTGCTTTTCTAGGGGGGGGGGGCACACCAAGTTTTGATTCCATTTCTCAGGGCCAGTTCTTATCTTTTCAAAACCCTCATCCTACCATGGGTCCGCCACTTTCCAGAAACATTTCAGGTCAGGAAGGGGGTGGGGCTTAATTGCCTTGCACATCTCCATTCTGATCTGAATTAGGCTCACATGTCCTTAGGAATTAAGTTCCAAGCTAAATAACTCACCAAGCACATCTGTTGACAGGTCCCGTGGTTCACAGGAAGGGAACACAGGGACTTTCTATTGTGATCACTTGTGCAAATCATGCCTATGACTCTTTACAGCTAACCCAATTTTTGTTTCAAAACATTTGAAAGCATCATCTATCAATGGCCTAACTGAGGCCTCCACTGTAACTTCAACTTTATTCTGGGCTGCTCTGACAGGGAAAAGAAATAAAGACCACAGATTTGATTCTTCTCATCTTCTTCTCAATTTGTTGCTTCTCATCTTCCAGTAAGCATAGTTGTTCAACTGGTTTACGGATTGCAATATTAAGATGCTGCCTCCCCACCCCAGAAGAATCCACCTACCACATTCACTGTCCTCTGATTCAGCTGTCTGCTTTTCCAGACTTGGGTCAGGCTTACTTTTGTATCCACAGTTAAGTATTTGATTGTTATTATTACTGATATCCCACCTTCAGCCAGAACAGATTATTCTCAGATTGATTTATGATAAAGAATGGAAAATATTACAATGAAATATCAGTTGTAAAATAGACTTCCATAAAATAGAAGAAAAATAAAATAATCTGTTAGGAGAGTTCAAGTTATTAGTCAGCACAGACAGCCGGTCAAAGCAGATCTCTGAAGATAAATCCAAAACAAACCATTAATATGTATTGTACTATCATTTTTTATAGCTTGCTAGTAATGTTATTTTATCACTTTCTTTCCGTTGTATTTTAAAATTTTATTATGAAACAACTTGCAGATAAGCAAGAGCTGTAATAAATGTTTCTGCTTTCGATTTGATCGTTGCTGATTATATTGTTCAACAAACTTTAATGAAGCAATAAAACACTCTGCAATCCTTCAAACTGCCTCTACTAAAACCACAAGGCTATGACTGTGAGGGTGAGGATAACCCCTCAGGGGCACATGGAACCTGAAGTCTCTATATAGAACAGGGACAGAGCCAGAATTTCAAAGAAGTAGGTGATAAATCAAAGCAGGGCAGGTGTAATGTCAGCAGTCTACCCAATGTTAAGTATAAGAGTCAACTCAACACTTACAAAAGTTATTTCCTCAGGAAACAACCACAGAAAAACACCAAACTAAAAGAAAATCCCACCAGAGGTTCTCCTGCCCGCTAAAACTGTAATCCTGTCATTCACCTGTCATCTTCCAGCCTACTGAGAATTAAATAAGAGGTTGTATAGATCAATAGAAAGCAACCCTATAGAACAATTGAACTGGAATAAACATCTGGTTTTGGAACATATTCATTTTTTAAAAATTGTTTAGCTCTGCTTTGGAGTACTCTAGAGACTCTAGTGCAGACTGAACTGGGTTTACCTTGATTCAGAGCACATTTGTGAATTGCCCTGTTTAGATTCTAGAGAAAGTAAAGGCATTTCCCTATTCACTTTGAAAGCAAAGATTTGCACTGTTGCAGTCAGATGCCATCTGCAATGCTGACTATAACAATATCCTTCATTATTACTCCTTATGGGATGACACTCCCTGCCCAAAAGGGTTCCTTTGGCTGGTTCCAATATATACAACTGGATTTTAAAAACTACACCCTGTTTCTCACTCCAGGCTTTCTCCCTGGTTCAAAGTGTTTAAAAGGGCTTTCTATCAAACCAACATTACTTTATAACTTAGAATGTCCTTAACCTCTATCCATTTTCAAACTGTGCCTTTAGCTATCTTAGCCAGATGGTACATCCACCTACCAATTGCTTCATATTTATGTATATGTGAAGCGTTGGACCTCCCACAATATATTTTGTTCTGCTCCCTTTCTATGGAGTCTAGATTCAATTTTTTTTTTGCTGAGGTTTTAAAGGGTTTTCCGTGAAACCCTGGGGTTTCTTGATGGCCCTGGAAGGGCTTCCGAAATGGGCGGGAGTTAATTGTTGGGTTGTGTGCCACTAATCATGCTCAGCAGCCGCCAATCCAGCTGGTACATGTGTGCTCCCATACAGGCTAGCAAGCATTTTCACCAAAAATGTAGTATTATTCCCCTCCTGTTTCAGCAACCCCACAGCTTTCCCATTTTTTCCACTGTGCCATCTGTCTCCAGCTTTCCCTGTCAACAGTTTTTACCCAGTGATCCAAGACTAGTGCTATAAGACTCATCTCATACTAAAAAAACCCCCAAATTTAAATGATGCAAAATATAAACAATAGTGGAGCTTGTACACGTATAAAAGGAGGAGGACTATGAGGATTTAAATAGAAGGCATGAGTTTGCTATTTTGAGCTGCCATCATGTGTAATTATTAAGTGCATCAGGTGGCACTTTGGTTTATGACACTCACAAACATGTTGCCCATGTTCTTTAAAGAAAAGAATAGAAAGGAAAAGAGAGTGCAATCCAGAGTCTCACCTATATGGTCTTTTAATGGGTAAGAAGTCTCAAAATGCCTTAAAATCCTTGATTGCACTAACAATTGTGCTAATTAAATAGACAACTCACAAGATTCACAGATTCTGTCTTTTGTTGACAGAATGTTCCTGGATGTAGGTTCACTTTGAAACCTGATTCATTAACTGTAATACCAAGAGTTGTCTTTACTCCAGTAAGACATGTTGTGTTTGTAGACCTGCCAATTACTGAGCTTGAGATCCAAGGCAGGATTGTAAGTCTGCAAATAGCCAATGCAGGGCTAGATCCTAACTGCATGATCCAGTTAGTTTAAAGTGGAACTGACCAATAGCATGCACTGGCAGAAAGATCCTATTGTCTGTGCATATATACTGTGATCCTAATAAACAGCTCAAATCACTTCCTGTGTCTGTGCCCACCCCTGGACCCACAGATTTAAGAGGACATACCAAGTGAGTATGTGGGAACATGAAAGATCTGTTTTTAGCTAGCCCACAGTGAATCCAACATACTAATCCCAATAGAGATATGGACAAGACAGTTAGACTTATGTCCTTCTCTATCAAGTAATAGGAATTGATCTAAACAGAAAGAGGATTCCTAGAAAACCACGACTGGTAATTATAGAGGAGGACTGCCTACCTATTGTATGACTTTATCTAAACTGAAGCCCTTGATACCCTTTACACAGACCACTCTCCACTGTGCTGGGTACACCATATGAAAGGTAACAATAAAAAATTGTGCATAGGGGTCTGTTGCTCCAAACCTTTGACTTTGACCTGGTGTGTAGGATAGGATACCAAAAAAGTAGACGGGTAAGATTGGTAGTGTTGTGTGACTGCCTGACCTACGTGTTACTCCTGAAGCTGTGAGAAAGAGGCTGTGAAGGGTGGTAGGTACTCTGTGTAAGTAATATTATATTTACTTTGATAGGCATTGCATTAGGAGAATGGCTCTGGCTCAGCACAGGTGCTGTTGTAGCCCAACATAGTCTCTCCCAGTAAATACCAGCATGAGTAACTATCCAAAAAGGGCCCTTGGCCTGACTGAAACCAAAGCCACGGGAGAAACTGTATATCTTCTTTCTAGACATTAGAGCTTTGAAATCAAGCTCAGATGTGGCATTTTAGCCTTTCGACATACCATCCAGCCTGAGTCTTTTTGAAAAAGAGTTGACTAAAAGTCAAAACCCAAATAAACATAATTTTTCAAATGGCCCACATTCAGCTCTAAAATTCAGCTCACTGTCCCAGGGCCATCCCCAGAGATGCCCTGTCAGTTATGTCCTCAGCCCCTGAGAGAAACACTCTCTAACTTCAATTAGCCATTTGGTTTTAAATCCTTTTGCTTTTTAATATTCAATAGTAGTAATATGGTTTATTGTATGTTTTGCTTTGCTTTCCAATTTTAGCCTTTCAGCATGCAATCTTTTATGGTCACGGTAATAAAGTATGGTTAAGTGCTTTATATACTTGGATCACTGAGTCAGTTCTGGGATTCATGTATACATCGGGCCCCAAGACTTGTGACTGTACACATGTAGGGTATTCATGCATTGCAGGCCTGTCTCAAAAACTGATTTGGGTAACACTGTCACCAAACATGGAAACATAGACGCTACAGGAAACATATCTTTAAGTCTGGTGATCACCAAAATTCTGGGAGAATTCCAGGCTCCCCTGGAGGCTTCTGCACATTAAAACACATACTCAGAACACTATGGAATTTGGGATTATAATCCAATGATCTGGATTGAGAGTAGGGGCTGCCCAATTTACTCGGTGACCCTAGGCAATAGCCAAAGGCACCAGTGTTCAACAATATAGTGACCAAGACAGAGCTCTCCCTGTGGCAGGCTGATCCAGCTGGCTGGCTTGCTCCGCTGCTGTCCCTGCTTCCTTTTGTCCAGTGGGGCCCCAGTCTAGCAGGCTGCCTCTACAGGTTGGCTGGCTGGCTCCCACTAGCCACCTCCACCCCTGGCCAGCCTCCTGCTGCTGCAGCCGTTTGTCCCAGCCCCAGCACTTGAGCTGACAGCCAAATTCAGGTAAGGCCAGGCAGCCGGCTTAAGAGCTCTTGGAAGGGCTTCCCCCTGCTGCTGGCAACCTCCACTCCAAAGACTGGAACTCCTTCTCCCTCTCTCTGCTGCTGCCTGTTGCGGGCCCTCCGCTTTGCTTCTGCCGCACACAAGACAGCCCCCAAGCCACTGATTAACTCAGCCGTGTGTGGTTGCTGCTGCTGCTGCTGCTGGCTGGGGGCTGGGGGCTGTGCTTGAAGACTCAAGCTGTAAATTACCGCTGCTTGACTGGAAACGAAGTTGCGCGCGAGCTCCGCAGTGCCTTCCCACCCAGCCCGTCCAGATTTGTTCCCAGCACTCCGCCGCTCATTTCTTTGATCGTGTTAGGCAATGAGCCCGCCCTGACCCGCGGCAGCAGCCGGTCGCTGCCTTCGCTTGCTCAGCGCCGGTTTTGAGGTTAGCCGCCAAAGCGAGCTCTTCTTGTCTCCTTACCGCGGTTTCATTTTTCTGGTCACTCAGATATTCGCTGGGGGAGGACGGAGCGCATGCATTCTTATGAGTGTCTTGATCTAAAACGAGAACGGCCCAAAAATATTAAGTTTAAAAAAAAACAACCTATAAACATACTGTATTTGTTTCGAATGCCAAATACATAGAAGTAAAAGTGCACCCTAGAGATCTCTTTTTTCTGCCTATGCTGGGGGGCGGGGGGGGGAGGAAGTGCAGAGCAAAGCCTAGGGCACCTCTCAATAAGGTGTAGTCACCATTTTGTGAACAAAGCAACTCATAATATCCAGCCTCAGTACACACAAACACGTATCCTCAAAAATCTGGGTTTTCCAATTATGTGTACCAAAAGCAGGGAAATACACATTGTCCTAACCACACACAGTGGCAAGTTGCATCTGTACATATTGACAGGATAATGCATAGCACAGCCTTCCCTTATATGCAGGTCAGTCTTAATAAATGAAAAAGTCTTCACAGATACAAACCAGCGTTTCCTTCACAGCACCAAATAATGAGTGAAAAATAGGTCCCCTGTATGTAGAACATGCCCTTGTAAGGGCCGAAAGGTGGTATATAAAATGTTGTGAATTAAATGGAAGTTCTGAAATACTATTTGCTGATACTCTTTCTATACCAATATTCAAGAATGCTCATCCTTTGCTGCCAACACAAATATTTGATCCACATATTTCCTAGATGTTTATGAGAAGACATTTCACCTGCTGCAAATATATTTTTCATGTGCTCAGTACCAATCATATTCAGGCCCACATCTCACTCAGCAATACCTGCATTTATGAGGAAATACTTTAATTGCTTGAGTGTAACCATAATACCATGTCTAAATCACGAGTGTAGGCTGTGATTGCATTTAAATGACAACCAAGTAGTGGCCCAAAGCAACCTGTTCAAGCCTCACACAGGAAATTGCACAAGTAGCATGGAGGTAGGGGATGAGTAGCATAGAGGTAGGGCTCACCACATTCACACGGGAGCTCATGATATACAAGTCAAATACGTGGATGCTCAGCTGCATCGCTATGCTAGGGGAAAATGGTTTTGGAAAACAAATATAACAAAAACAGATAGCCTTTTAGTTATGACCAATGACTACTAGAAGTGGGAGGGAGGGCATCAGAAGTTTCTTTAAAGAAATACTGCAAGAATGTTAACCTTTTATTTTGAGTAAAAAATAATTGTGTTTGCCTGTGACATTGATAAAGTTTGTATCTCCCGTACCTGGAATTACATTTTATGGCACACATGGCCTGGCCCAAAAAAGGGACGTTGACATCAGATATGGCCCATGTAAGAAATGAGTTCAACATCTGATAGTAATTTTCAGGCAGATGTCAGGCAAGCCTTATCATTTCTAGTCCTCAACAAAAATCTACCTAATTTTGTAAGTGTTTGAATAGTGTGTACTCAAATTCATAGCTTGGCACAAAGCACAGAAGATATGGATGCTTGTTCTGTTCTGTATTATCACCCTTTAACTCAGATCACTTGCCACTAGAAAACCCCATCTCAGGGTTGCCAGCTTCAGGTTAAACAGTACTTGGAAATTTGGGAGTTAGACCCTGAAGATTTGGGGAGGGGAGGGACTTCAATGACTTAATGCCATAGAGTCTACCTTCCAAAGCAGCCATTTTCTCCAGGGGAATTTATCTCTATTGCCTGGAGATCATAGTTATCACAGGATATTTCCAGCAGCCAATTGGCAACTCTAGTCTTGGTGCACTAAGGATATGCACTGGGATAGAAATCATGTGTCCCTGTAGGGCTTCTCTTCAAGGCTGTCCAGAAGCTACATTTGGTACAGAATACTGTAGCCAGAATGTTGACTGGAGTGGGTCATAGGGTCTGTTCACACTCCAGCCTTGTTCCATCTACGCTGGCTCCTAATTTGCTTACTTCAAAATGCTGACCGTTAAAGTCCTTGAGATTAGTACTTTTGTATATATAGGACTGCCTTCTCTCCTATGCTCCTCAGAGGAACCTGCACTCCAGCATGCAACATCTGCTATGGATCTCCAGCCCCAGAGAAATAAAGTTGGCCTCAATCAGTGAGAACGGGTGGAACACTCTTCCAAATGAGATCAGGACCCTGTTAGACCTAAAACAGTTCCACAGCACCTGCTAGACAGAGTTGTTCCACCAGGCCTATGGTTGAGCTCTATAAATCCATCAGTGAACCTGGCCTCCCTACACATTCATGTTGAATGTATATCAAATGTATATCAAATATAAAGGGCCATTATAAGAATATGCCCTTCTCACTGAGACAGTGTTTTTGTGAGAGTGGCCAAATTGAAACCAGAGACCATATACCAGGGGTAGTCAAACTGTGGCCCTCCAGATGTCCATGGACTACAATTCCCAGGAGCCCCTGCCAGCTTTCGCTGGCAGGGGCTCCTGGGAATTGTAGTCCATGGACATCTGGAGGGCCACAGTTTGACTACCCCTGCCATATACTGTTCCACTGCCTTGCTTATGCAGACATTTGAGGCAAACTGATCTATCCACTACTTAAAAGGTATCCAGAATGTCCAGATGCAGGTCAAGCAAAGAGGCAATTAAATGATGAGGTACCCCCCCCTCCCATGGTTACAATTTAGCTTCCCAAGTTTTGCGCCACTGCCATAGAAATATTAAGTGTAGAAGACAGATCGTTTTAAGTTTAATTTTTAGGATTTGTCTTAATTGTATTATACTTAATGACCTCATGTTTTGGACTGTTGTGATTTTGTTTATATAACTTGGTCTAAACAACTGTAATAATAAGCTTTGGTACTTTTGATGCATCTACAGCTTATCGACCATCGCAAACTCTGCTCCAACACTTTATTCCCTCCACTACTGCAGAGATAGGCAGTAGCTACTATCCCTAGAGCAGTGGTCCCCAACCTGCGGGCCGCGGCCCGGTGCCAGGCCGCAAAGGCCATGGCGCCGGGCCGCAGCTCCCTCTCCCCTCCCCCCCGCAGTGAAAAACTTCCCAGGCCGCAAGCTTGCGGCCCGGGAAGCTTCTTACTGCGGGAGGGCGGGGAGAGGGAATTGGCCAGGCTGCGCCCGATGCGCGGGCGCGGCCCGATGCGCGGGCGCGGCCCGTACGGCCGGCCGCGCCCTGATGCCCTGCTGGTCCCCAACCTCAGAAAGGTTGGGGACCACTGCCCTAGAGAATAATATTACAGGAAAGGACTTCAATTCGATATAATAATTAAAAAAAATCACCTACACTTGTTTATACTCAATTCGATTATGTAAAGCACCATGAGCACCTGGGAAGGATGGTATAAAAATGTAATAAATACCTAGAATGATAGAATCATAGAATAATAGACTTGGACGGGACCTCATGGGTCATCTAGTCCAACCCCTGCACTATGCAGGACACTCACAACTCTATCGTTTATCCAACCCGCCACCCCCTTGAATCTTCACAGAATCAGCCTCTCTGTCAGATGGCTATCCAGCCTCTGTTTAAAAATTTCCAAAGATGGAGAACCCACCACCTCCCGAGGAAGCCTGTTCCACTGAGAAACCGCTCTAACTGTCAGGGACTTCTTCCAGATGTTTAGATGGAATTTATTTTGAATTAATTTAATTCCATTGGATCTGCTCCATCTCTCTGAAGCATGAGATAACAACTCTGCTCCATCCTATACATGGCACCCTTTTAAATACTTGAAGATGGCTATCAAATTCCCTTAGTCATCACCTCTCCAGGCTAAACAGACCAAGCTCCCCCAACCTTTCCTCATACGCCTTGGTCTCCAAACCCCTCACAATCTTTGTTGCCCTCCTCTGGACACACTCCAGTTTGTCTTCACCCTTCTTCAACTGTGGTCCCCAAAACTGAACACAGTACTCCAAATGAGGCCAAACCAGAGCAGACTAAAGCGGTACCATCACCTCCCGTGATCTGGACACGATACTCTGTTTGATACAGCCCAAAATCCCATTTGCCTTTTTAGCCACCAACTCACACTGCTGACTCATGTTCAATGTATGGTCTACTAAGACTCCTAGAACCTTATCGCACATAATACTGCCAAGACAAGTCTCTCCCATCCTCTATTGGTATCTATGGTTTTTCCTACCTAAATGCAGAACTTCACATTTATTCCTCTTGAATTTTATTTTATTCAGTTTAGACCAGTTCTCGAGCCTAACAAGATCATACTGTGTTCTGATTCTGTCTTTTGTTATGTTTGCTACCCCTCCCAGTTTAGTATTATCTGCAAAATAAACAAGTATCCCCTCTAATCCCTCATTCAAATCATTTATAAATACATTGAACAACAAAGGCCCCAGGACAGATCCCTGGGGACTCCACTTGTCTCTCTTCTCCAAGAGGATGCTGAACCATTAACAAGTACCCTCTGGGTATGATCTGTCAACCAGTTATTGATCCACCTGACAGAATTAGGATCCATACTGCATTTTACCAACTTGTCAACAAGAATATCATGTGGAACCTTATCAAAAAGCTTTACTGAAATCCAGATAAACCGTATGGAAGGTTGGTATATAAATCTTAAATAATGTCCACAGCATTTAACTTTACTGAAATCCAAATAAACGATGTCCACAGCATTCCTGAAGCATTGTCTTACGCTTTATGAAACCACTATAGTCATCTTTGGAGTTCCTGGTTTGGGTGCCTCCACCATCTGAGGTAAGATGGGTGGTGACCCCACAAAGGGCCTTCTTGTATGATCTGGGGCCAAGCCCTGTGAAGATAGGTTGAGGGACTTGGGAATGTTCAGCCGGGTGAAAAGGAAGTTGAGAGGGGACATGATAGCCCTCTAAGTGTTTGAAAGGTTGTCACTTGGAGGAGGGCAGGATGCTATTTCCGTTGGCTGCAGAGGAGACGACACGCAGTAATGGGTTTAAACAAGTACAACGATATAGGCTAGATATCAGGAAAAAAAATTCACAGTCAGAGTAGTTCAGCAGTGGAATAGGCTGCCTAAGGAGGTAGTGAACTCCCCCTCACTGGCAGTCTTCAAGCAAAGGTTGGATACACACTTTTCTTGGATGCTTTAGGATGCTTAGGGCTGATCCTGCGTTGAGCAGGGGGTTGGACTAGATGGCCTGTATGACCCCTTCCAACTCTTGTGATTCTGTGATTCTGTTTTACATCAAAACTCTGGAACTCCCCCCCCCACACGGAGATTTTTTTCTGCCTCCCTCTATCATTGTATTTCACCAATGGGTGAAGAAGTTCTTGTTTTGTTTAACATTCCAGCACTAGCTCTTAGTGAACCAGCTCAGTGTAGTGGTTAAGAGCGGCGGCCTCTAATCTGGAGAATTAAGTTTGATTTCCCACTCCACATGTAGCCAGCTAGGTGACCTTGGGCCAGTCACAGGGTTCTCCCAGCCTCACCAACGTCACACGGTGTTTGTTGTAGGCAGAGGAAGACAAGGCAATTGTAACCTGCTTTGAGACTTCTTCAGGTAGTAAAAGAACAGTGCAAAAAACAATTTTTATTCTTCTCATCCCTGGTTATGTCATGTTTGCATGCCTATATGTTTTGTTTAAAATGTTTATTCTTGTGTCTGTATACTATAAAAATAAAATAATTATTGTTATTATTTAAAATTCCATTTTTATTTATTTTTATACCGCTGCTCTTCCAGAGGTCTTGCAGTGGTTCACAAGTAAAAACACTAAAATACAGTAAAAGCCCATAAAACGACAATAGATGGCTGGCAATCACATATTAGAACTCTTCTACCTTGCCAATCCCCTCCTCCCTCCCGCATTCAACTGGAGGGCCAAGTTTTCTCCCACTGGGAGCGAGGCGCCAAATCTGATTTTAATGTTTCAATGTTTTTGGTGTTTGTTGCCTTGGGTAGATTGGTAAAACTAAAATAGGAGGGGTCGGACCCAGTGAAGAATCAAACAGTAGACAAATAATAGGGCACTGAGATACCAGTAAGGCTAAACTATTATAACAGTATAATAAGTAGACTCTGGAAAAGTCTGCTTATTATATTGTTATCATTCTTTAGCCTTACTGGTATCTCAGTGCCCTGTTTCTTGTCTACTTGGGTAGATTGGTAACATAGAAATGTTTTAAATAAATGGGAACAGCAGTTTTAAAGCACCAGTGTGTAATAAAGCTGTGAGCAAACATTTAAGCCCCCCACAATGGTGTGTAAAACTGGATATTTAGGATAAAAATCAGTGGAAGATCCAGAAGGCTTTTCAGGCCACGCGGTTTCAGGCCAGGACATGTGGTTTTTAACTTTTTTTAAATGGAGACCAGGGAGTGCTGTAAGACAGGGTTAATTAGATTAAAAGATTTCAAGATGCACTAAGGACTTCTGGGACAAAGAAGCAAAACAATCCGCACTTTTAAATATAAAAGTTACCATTTAATAGGACTCTATTCAAAACATAGGAAACAGCTGGAATTTCTGCAGAAACAGAGGGAAAGATTATGTGGCCTAGTGGTTCCCTCTAGTGGTTGGATTGACTCTAGCAACTACACAGTGCTGACCAGGACCAATGAATTACTTGTGTTAGATCATGTTGTTTGTAGATCAAGGAAATTACTTGTATAGGAATAGAGTTATATACAGAGACTAGAAATATAGCCCGCTGTATAAGGGATACAGCGGGCGCTAGGCACTCACAGTTTGTTGTGTCCCGCGGCGACGGCTCTCCGCAGCGGCTCCCTCCCTGTGGCGTCGTGTCTAAGCCGCGGCGGCGGGGGAGGCAGGGAGGGCCCGGCAGCCGCACTCCGCGTGACTGCCAGGGGCTCCCTCGGGTAGCGGCCTGACGCAGTGAGAGGCACTTCGCGCCTCTTGCCGCATCAGGCCGGGAGCAACTGTGAGCCGCGCTGCGCGCGGCTCACAGTTGCTGGGGCTGGGAATCGGAGGGACCAATCGGCAGGTGCTTTGCGCCTGCCGATTGATCCCTCCAATTGTCTGTCCTGAGGAAGGGTCCAATCCGGACCCTTCCTCATCACGGACACATCCCGCCTTAGAACCGCTTACCCATTTATTTAGTCCGTGGCGCCATGGGTGGTTTAAAGATATAGCTATGTCAATTGATGGAAGAGACACAAGGGACACCAGTATTCTGAGCCTTGCACATCTAGAGGCCTCAGTGATGATGCTTCCAAACACCAACACCCACTTTTCATTATATAAAACTGAAGCAGTTAAGCCAAACTACAGCTAGTGTTCCCAAGAGTGAAGCACTAGGCATACAAACGCTGGCAGGGGCTCATGGGAATTGAAGTCCATGGACATCTGGAGGACTACAGGTTGAGTACCCTTGCTTTAGAAGATGTTTCTTCCTTCCTATAAAACACTGAGGAAGGATTCAAGACTGCTGAAAAGCTCTGCTCATTTAGATCTTCCAGATGATGGGCATCATGAAATATTTTCCCTCTTTGCCCTAAGTAATCATGAAGTCTGTTGACGGATGATCTGTTTTGCAGAACTAGAGGAGGACTCATCTTTGACTCCTGAGTAGCTTAGTTCTCCTGTCTAACCACCTTAAGACTTCCTTTGTAAGTGGTCTTTATTGCTAATAAGGGGGGGATGCAAAATCTTTTCAATGTTGTTTCTAAAGAATTTTCTCTAATCATAACTGTCTGCTTCTTATTTTAAGTGACCAACAAGGTCCCAGAAGGAAAGACAGGGGTAATTAAGAACATCAAGGAAGATCAGTATGTGTCTAATCTTGGAAATGGTGAAACTGCAAACAGTTTAAGCCTTCTGAGTTGATTAAAGAGCTCAGAAATCTGTTTCAAAGTCTTCAGCGATTTAAAGCTGGAGGGGGGAAGCTGTATTTATTCCCAAGTTGACTTGCTTTGAACAAGAAATACTTATCTATATTCTAGAAGCCAAGCCAGCCATATCTGAGGTTTCTTAAAGCTAGAGTTTGGATCCATGAATAGACAAAACAGATCTTTCTACAAATCCAAAAAATGTGCCAAGTTTCAAGGAAAAGTTGAAAATTTAAAACAAAAGCCTACACACAGTAAGGTTTGAAATGATACAAGGAGAAACCAAAACAAAGATGCCCTCAGTGGCTGTTGCTAGGCATCTGGGGAATATTGTGAAGAGCAACCCAGGAAGGGTGGGGTCATGCCATGGTCTGGTAGAGGGGTGACCAATAGAGGGCTTCCAATTCCATGATAACTTAGAAAACACATCTTCTACAAGTCTAAAGGGCTGGATCAGGCCAATCTTTCTTCCCTTATCATCTGTTAGTTCGGGGTTATTTCCCAGTTGCAATGTATGGCTGTGAAAGTTGGACCATAAGGAAGGCTGAGCGTCAAAGGCTTTTTAACTCTGGTGCTGGAGAAGACTCTTGCGAGTCCCTTGGACTGCAAGGCGAACAAACCAGTCAGTCCTAGAGGAGATCAGCCTTGACTGCTCCTTAGAAGGCCAGATGAAACTCAAATACTTTGGACACATCATGAGAAGGAAGAACTCCCTGGAGAAGAGCCTAATGCTGGGAGAAATTGAGGGCAAAAGAAGAAGGGGACGACAGAGAATAAGGTGGCTGGATGGAGTCACTGAAGCAGTTGGTACAAACTTAAATGGACTTCGAGGAATGGTAGAGGATAGGAAGGCCTGGAGCATCATTGTCCATGGGATCTCAATTGGTTGGACACGACTTCGAACCTAACGACAACAACCCAGGGAGTCCCCCAAGTTGACAGAGATCCCTGGTTTGTCTGTGGGCTTGTCTTCTCATATTGCCTTTCATCATTTACCTTAGTACCCATTGCTTAACTGTTAGATACAGTCTCAGGCAGTGCTTGATGCATGATCCCAATGCCCTTATATACTGTTTTAACAAGTTCACAAAAATTACTGCTGCCAAAGTGGTAATCAAAGTTTTAAGGACCTAGTGTAAGTGCTGCATGAAGACTAAGGGGCTTTCCGCACTCCTTCAAAATCGCACAATGGTTGCCAATTGAAAACGCTACTGATTTGCCATTATGCACAACGTCGTTGACAATCTGCCACACACCCGAAACCGATCCGCAAAAAGCGCTTCGTTGTAGCACTTTCAGGGAAATCCCCAAAAGTGGATTCACCCTCCGGAAAGCGCTACACTCCTGCAACACTAGCGGGAAAGTTCTGTGCGTTACCATTGTTGTGGTTTCTACAAAGTCCCTCCCCCCCTGGCTCTCTCCTCTGATCTTCCGGCGAAGCGATCGCCATTTTTTTTTCTCCGAGCAAGCGGAGATCAAATCACCGGCAAGCCTTCGTTTACCCAGTGAGGCTTCCCTGGCTGCAGTCCCTCCCCAGAGCTCTTTACAGTCACTAAGCACAAACAACAGAGAAGCCCGTTTGCTGATGTATTTTCCCTTTATTTTTTACACTGTTTTCGGCCAAAAATCGGGCCCGTGAGGGGATTTTTTTTTTTCACTCGGGGGGAGCGTGGCAATGATGAAACGACAGCTCAAACACACCTGCCAGCTGGATGGGTCTCTGCGTTGCAACGAATCAACGGAGATTCGTTGCAACGGGTGTGTTTTTTTTTTTAAAAAACCCTTTCTTAAAGGGAAAGGGGCTGTTTGGGAGCATGCTAACGGCCGCCCATTGGCTGCTTGACGGCCAGGGGCGGGATGAGCTCGGCAATAGCGCTTCCTTTCTAGCGATTTTTGCTGAGACCGGAAGCTTGTGGGGAACGATGGAAACGCAACTGGATTCCACTACAAAGTCAGGTATGCATAACGATGAATTCCACTATTTTAAATGGCAATTTTTCGTTCAGCAAACAATTTGCTACAAGGATCCCGGTGCGGAAAGCCCCTAAGTATGCCTATCTAGGCATACAGCACTCCTAGGAGAGCTGGACTATTTCAGCATGTGACACCAAAAATATAGAAAAACTATCTCTCAGATTCTCCAAGAAGCTCCTCAGACATCTGATCAGTGTCCTATACTACAAACAGAAGCTGATCAAAGAGAAACTCTCTGAACAGGGCATTTCCTACAATGAATCAACCTGATTGGCATAATCTCCACAGGAAAAGACAAGCCATGTATGGCTCTCAATTGGACTTGCTGAAGCAACAAAATTAAAACTCTCTAACCTGCAGGCTACCGATTTAATAACAAGAACTGCGTGAACAATATTGTCAACCTGTCACAGCGCAGACTTAGCCCAGAAGAGGAATCAGTTCTTGTACGTGGACTTTCATTCTGCTTTACCAAATCCACACAGAGGATTCAGTTCTGCAAAGACCTGGAAGCCTTCTTCTGCCATCTATTTTTGAAGGAGTACTTTCAAATACAAGAATACAACCAGAAAGAACCGGCAGCATCTTCACAACATACCGTCACACAATATACTTGAGAACAGCTATCATCCCTCCAACCCACCAACTGTGAGGATCTTCAAATTCCCAGAAAAGCAAACTCTTGACTTTGAAGCAAAAGGTTTCATTTATTGAGCAGGAAAGTACACTCATCAAAACATTGTCGAAACTGGGGCCCAAGATACAGGTCTTCACATATATTCCACCTCCCGCCTCCCCCTCCTATGGGAATCCAGAAAAGCAGGAGACCATCACATAGCCAAAACACTCAGATAAGGGATTTGGCTCCAAGAAGGGGGGGGGAGAGAATCTCAACCTTGCTGAAAGTAAGGCCATAGACAGTCTCAGGAACAACCCAGATATTGTCATTAAAGAGGGGAATCATTGTCTTCATTAATAGTTCAGGCTACTTCTAAAAAGCTCAAAGACAACTATCTAATGCTACTTTTTACAAACAACTGGACTCAGTCCCCATACTGGAATACAGAAAAGGACTAAACAAGATTATAAATGACTTGTCCCTGCACATTCAGGAAGAAATCCTTTCATACATGCCACAGGAACTTTGACCAGGTACCTTTTATCTTCTACCCAATATATGCAAATCTGGTGACCCAAAATGCCTCATTGTTTCCATCATAGCCACTATCAGCATGAGAATATCTGAATATATGGACACTCATCAACACTCTTAGGTTAGTGGCACTACAGGCTTTCTTAGGAAAATACAGTCTTAAATGAACCTTCCAGAGAATACCATTTAGCCACCATGGATGTAGAGTTCATGTATACCAACAGCAATGAGCCTCTAGGTCCAGAAGCAGCCAAAGCCAATCAGACACTGGGCGGAAGAGGTGCTGTTCTTTTTGTAAGGCTGTGCTGATGGTCAATTGCTCTATTCTCAGCTGCTTCCCACTCTCCATCTTCCCCAGGCAACGGAGGGAAGCCAGCTGCTTCCTTTCTCTCATGGTCTCAAGTTTCAGTTCTCTGCTAGAAAGAAATAGACAAGCTTGCAAGGGAAACAGAGATAATTAGTATTTCAAAAACAGAATGCCAAGGGACAGACAGAATGCAGTCCAATGAGTCAAGGGTCCCTTCAGGCAGTCCAAAGGCACCAGTAGAAGGATCAGGTTATGTCCACAACCCAAACCTTCCAGCCTCAAGTTAATATAGGCTATCAGCAGCCTCACAGTCCTCACTCTGAGATAACTTACAGTCTTCTGCAATCAGCAACAGTCTTGCTAACATGGTGTGGTGCCTTTTATACTGGAGCTCTCTTCCAGCACATAGCTGGTATTGCTTAATTGGCTCAGGTGAGCCAGGTGGACTGACAAGGCAGGGAGCTGCAGCTGGAGGATGGGCAATGAGGAGCTCCTGCAACAACTTTGGATTTTAAGCCCTGGTTTGTCTGCAGCTTCATTCCCTCCTGCTGGTCAGAGCTCTCTGCCTGTTAAACATCTGGCTGGGCTAAGCTCTCATCCATCTGAGGCTCAGGTGAAGCTGGGAGCTTCTGGCAAGGCTTTTTCTCCGAGGAGTCTTCCCAAACAAGACCTGGGCTCACAACACCTCCACATGGCCCTACAACTGGCCATTGGACTGCTCTTTGCACTCACCCTCCATTTCCTCAGAGGGGCTGGTGGGATCCAGTAGCCTTCCCCACCCAGCCTGGCCCTTGGGAGATGTGACAGGATGGGAAGGAGGCAGCTGCCTACAAACTTCCCTGTCTGGCCTACCCTTTTAGAGATGGGGATGGGTGGGAAGGAAGGCCTATGGTCTTCCCAGAACAGCCTGGCATTTGGGAGAGGAGGGGGTGAATGGGAAAGAGGCAGCTCCCCCATGGCCTTGCCCACCCAGCCTGGCCTTTAGAGATGTGGAGGAAGTGACAGGAAGGAGGCAGCCCCCCTGGCCAGCCTTTGAGAAATGTGGGGGTAAGAAGGTGGCAGCCCCCCCTACCTGCAGCCTTTCTGATCTGGCCTTCGGAAGAGGTGGGGAGGTGGCTGCCCACTCCTCCATGGCCTGCCCAGCTGACTATTGGAAGATGTTGGGGTTGGATGGGACAGTGGTGATCTATTGTATGGGAGTAAGGGTAGGAGGATCAGTGCCCCTCCAAAACAGATGTTTTCTTCAGGAGAACTGATACCTTCCTTCCCTCCCTCCTCTTTCTTTTTTCCCCCTCTGTCTCTTTCTCTGTCTGTCATCTTCCTGAAGATTTCCAGCCCAGTTAGCTGCATATAGATGTGAAGTCAAGAATCAAACCCAGCTCTTGAGATTAGAGTCTGCTACTCTTTATCCACTTCACCACATTTGATTTCAAGATTGAGTGGGGAGCAGGGCCAGAACCCAGGAAGGTCATAGTGCAGGTGTATATGCTAGCATCCATTGTATTCCTGGGTGCAATAGGCTTTGCCCCTAATAGCAGAATAAATGACTTTTATGGAAGTTCTGTCTTGACCAGTTCCATTTATTCCCCTCCCCCCCCTCCAATTCTGGAGGCATTTTGGCCTGAAAAGGTTTAATATGTGCACAATATTTCTGCATTTAGAGTTCCAAAATATTGTTCTTGAATGCATCCCACTTTTTTTCAAGTACGATACTATGGTTTGTTTAATGCTCATTCTGGCCTGTTCTGGAGGTATTTTAGCCCTGAACAGTTTAATGTGGACAATATTTCTGCATTTGGTTCCAAAATATTAATCTGGCATGCCTTAAATGTGTCCCACTGTTTTTTGAGTTTGTTTAATGCTCATTGCACCCTGTTCCAGAGGCATTTTTGCCAGGAACAGGTTAATAAAGGGTTCCACTTCTTCATTTCTAAAATATTGTTCTCAAGTCTCTGCAATGCACCCCTCCATTTTGTTTTGTTTTGTTGCCATACTCTTGTTTGTGTAATGCCTGTTCCAGGCTTTTACCCAGTTCCCATTTCTGTGGTCCATTTTTGTGCCATTGGATCAGTGTTTTGTATTTTTTTTTAAGGTTCAGTCTGTGGTACTGCCTTTGATATATTTCATACAAGATCTGAGGGAGTTCAGTGAAAAAACCTACAAAATCCATGAAGATCCGTGTGGATCCAGCCTGTGATATACATAGGATGTCATTGTTGTCTGGGTCACTCACTGTCTCTCTCCATCATGGGTTTTAAGTAGCATTTAGAGATGTTGGGCAAATTCTGATTTTAGCATCCAAGAAACTGGAGGAAGGGGAGCAGCAGACTCCAGTGATCATGATGTGGAGGTGGATGTTATCTGCTTCACCAGCATATCCAGAGTAGATCTGCATAGATGTAAATGAATAATGCCTTATTCTTATTCCGTAGGTAGGAGATGGATAGGTGAAAATTACTTCCCCTTTGGCAGCCCTTCCTGAGGCTCCTATCTCTTTAAGAGAGTGCCCCCTCCATTTCTCCACCCGACTAGCTCGTGAACGCGGAAAAGTGAAGTGAATCTTCTACTTTCTACAAAGGGTAGACAGACTCGCAGCAACTATGGAGCCAGGTACAGGTCGCGACGCGGAGGGCTCTGGATTGGGTTGGGGCTAGCTCGGCAATGCGCGGCGTTTCGGAAGCCATGCTCTTTTGCTCGTGCGTACACCAGTAGCTGCGTTACCCAGGAGCGGTGTATATTCTCGGACCCTGTCACTGGCAAGATTTGTGCATAATTTCCCTCCATCTTCCGCGTGCAACAGATTAAAATCCATTTAAATTAATATAGGGGAGGGGGCAGGCTCTCTCGAAGCCTCTGCCAGTGAACCGGGGACTTTCGCGACTGAAGAGGAAGTTAAATGTCCAGAAACATGTGCTTAAAAAAAGGGAGGGGGGAGGATTCAGAGTTGATTTTTCGAGAACGAGCATATCTGGGAAGGGGGCAGTGGCGAGATCTGGTGGTTATTTCTAGCTCCTTGATGAAGGCAGCCCCGATTTAGGGGGAAAGTACTACTAGGTTTCTCTTTCGTTTCCCCTTTCCCTTGTGTATCCCCTCCCCTGCAGGTGGCAATGTGTACCAAGAGGCTGTGGGGAACGGAGTGGCTGCAGACGGCCAAGGGCTTGGCGTGGCGAACAGGCCTATGGATGGGGCAGAAGTTCAGGTGAGTAGACCTGTTCCTCCAGGCAATAGCGTGCTCCTGATTTTGTAGAGTTATTTTAAATAATAATAACAACAACAACAACTTGGAGTGTTTAAACAAGGGTATAAACAAAATATATTTAAATTTATAGAAGTGGATCTGTGGGTTTCCCGGCTTTGGAAGGGTAAAGGCAAGGGAAAGCCCTGCCCACTGTTGTATATAGGGAAGTGCTTCCTTGCCAGTTCTTGAAGAAGAATGAGTGTGCAGGTGTTGGGTTGTTGTTGTGAAGGACACCGACAGCCTTCCTCAAGGAAGCATTTCTCTTGCCAGGGTGGTGCATTTTCTCAGCACTTAAAGTTCACCATTCTGTCACTTGAAAAAAGCAAATGGCCGCATAACACAGCGGTCCCCAACCTTTTTATCACCAGGGACCGGTCAACGCTTGATAATTTTACTGAGGCCCGGGGGGGGTAGTCTTTTGCCGAGGGATGTCGCCACCGCCTGAGCCCCTGCTCCGTTTGCTTTCCTGCTGGTGCCCCTGTCTTCCTGCCGCCCGCTGGGGGGCGTTGCCAGCAGCAGCTGCGCAGTGCCACGTCAAGGGGGAGCCCCAGCCATGGCAGCTGCTGGAGAGCACCAAAGGTGAGCCAGTGGCAGAGTGGCAGGACAGCTCCTGAGTCAGCAGTTGGGGAAGATGGCGAGGAGGAGCCGCGGCCCGGTACCGACTGATCTACAGACCGGTCCCGGTCCCCGGACCGGGGGTTGGGGACCACTGGCATAACAGATACAAGGTGTGAGCCATCAGTACCTTTTTTATTTCAGCACATATGTGTTATGAACAAGCAATCTGAGAGCCAGTTTGGTGTAGTGGTTAGGAGTACGAACTTCTGATCTGGCATGCTGGGTTCGATTCTGCACTCCCCCACATGCAGCCAGCTGGGTGGTCTTGGGCTCGCCACGGCACTGATAAAGCTGTTCTGGCCGAGCAGTAATATCAGGGCTCTCTCAGCCTCACCCACCCCACAGGGTGTCTGTTGTGGGGAGAGGAAAGAGAAGGTGACTGTAAGCCGCTTTGAGCCTCCTTCGGGTAGGGAAAAGTGGCATATAAGAACCAACTCTTCTTCTATGTGTGTAAGTGCCATCAAGTCATAGTGACTTCTGGCAAAGGGCTTTCAAGGCAAGTGAGAAGCAGAGGTGGTTTCCCACAACCTTTCTCTGCAATCTTCATCAGTGGTCTCCCTTCTGAGTGCCACCCTGCTTAGCTTCCAAGAGTGGGTTATACTGTGCTGCGTTCCTTCTCCCAAATAAACCCCACCTCTATCCTATTTTTAAAAATATTTAAATAGTTTAATAGTGTAATGGTTTTTTGTCTTATTAAAATATACATCTGCATGGATTAATTAAGTATTTTCATGCAAGAGCAGTAGTGGAGATGTTCATGTAAACTTGGAAAAACAAAAGGGACAAGTGTCAGCAAAATTTCCCTCACCTCAAAGAAGAGCACTTTCATTTTAAAAGTTTTTCACGTATGTGTCCTTCTATTCAGCTCTGAGCTCTACATCTCTTGGGTTTTTTAAAGTGTCATACATAGTCCTTTCTGGAAGGACTATACCCCCCCCCCCCAAAAAAAAAAAACATTGTGGCAGAGCTCACTTTCATGCGGGGGGAAAAGAAAACACAACTCTACATGCCCAGTTAGCATGTTAGAAGTTTGACTCTTGTTACCTGTGGTTCTTCCTAAAATAGTTACAAATGCACACACATGATACTTATTTCCAGTAAGAACTTTAAAATGAAAGAACCCCAAAATGCATCCTTTCACTGAGAATAGGACATTACCATTTCCATATCTCCCTTGGAGAAATAAGGTATATTACAACTCTTTCCCTGGTGATTTGTTAGTATGTTTCCTTCAGCCTACTTCTTGTGATACTTCTGTTTCCAGCTAGATGACTTTGTGGGGGCTCACGCAGAGTACAACGAAGAAGAGGAAGAACGCAAATATTTCCGCCGCAAGCGTCTCGGTGTTATCAAGAACCTTTTGACAGCCAGTTTGGGTGGAATGCTAACCTATGGCGTTTTTCTAGGTATGCTGTGTCTCTTTCAGCAACTATTGTCTTACAATTTAGTCTGCTGATGATGCTAACCCTTATGCAGGGCTGGTCTACTACCAGGTGATTTAGTGGTCTAATACTTGCATCATTAGAGAGAATCATCTTTGAGCCAGAAGCACATGGGAAAGATTCCTACTTTGTGAATGACACTATCTAAAACATGTTTCTGGTGTCTTTCCTTTTACTGAGGAGGGCTACTGGTTCAGTGGAAGACCTCATGCAGAAGGTCTCAGGTTCAGCCCCTGGCATTGCTAGTAAAGGCGCTTGGGTAGCAGGAGTAATTCTTTCATGCCTGAAGTGCTATTCAGCAGTCAGTGACAGCCACAGTTTATTCATGAGTTGAGCAAACATCAATTCCTGAGGCTCACCCCCCACTCCTGGGCTAGGATGTCTATCTAATGTCTATTTAATTCAAGTTTGTTATGAAGTCCAAATATGAATGCCTTAGCAAACAGGGAAGCTGTTTTTCTTATTAGTTATACCAAAAACTTTCTAAACCAGGAAGTCTTCAGTCATGGCTCCACATGGGAGGAGGGGAGGAGAAAAGGGTCATGTGAGATTGAGCTGAGTCTAATTCACCTGACAGAGGAACGTGAGCTTTCTTTGTGATGCCTGGAAGGAGTGAGGATAATGCTGAGCTAGATGGACTTCCTAGGGTCAGTAATCTCTAGGAGTACATAAGGTGAGGAGACAGAATTCAGACAAAAGAAATAGAAATGTAGAAATGCCCTGCCTCTCATCACTGGCATCTCCATTTAAAGGACCCTGAACAGCAGAAACATTTTAGTCTAAGAGTTTAGAGAGCCTCTGTCAGTAGGAGTAGTCCTTAACTAGGTGATGAGCTGGCTCAGTGCAAAGCTGCTCCTTCAATTATCATTTTTATTTCTGGGAACAACATAATGCTGTAATAAGGCTTAGACCGGGGAGGGGGCAAACTGTGGCTCTCCAGATGTCTGTGGACTGCAATTCCCATGAGCTGCCTGGGACTCATGGGAATCATAGTCCATGGAATCTGGCGAATGAGTAGGTCAGCAATCCATTGGGACTAGCCAATAAAGTAGGTGAACACAATTTGAAGGCTACAGCCTACTGAGACGATGAGGAAAAAACTGGGTTGTCAGCTTGTAGGCATAGCTATTGGGAAAGGTGAGTGAAGGTGTGGCAGAGAAACAAGAAGTATATGGTGAGAAGGGATGGACCCAAAATTCCCAGCATCTGATCTGTGGGGATGGTGTGGAAAAGGCCAGCAAGCTGGCTGTATGCAGAAGAAGAATGGAGAAATAAATCCATCTTGCCAGATTAGTAGTCCACGTTCCTAACCACTACACCAAGTTCCGAGGGTGCAGAGGGAGCAGGCATGATACCATGTCCCCAGCAACATAGCCTGGTCTTCCCTCCTGCTCCTCCCTACCCCCACTCCCAACCGATTACCAGGGTGACCCTAGAAGTAGCTCTTACCTTTATTTTTTACAAATTATACCAACACTTCTGCCTTATTATCATCAGGAGAAGAGTTGGTTTTGATGTCCCACTTTTTACCCAAAGGAGTTTCAAAGCAGCTTACAAACATCTTTCCTTTCCTCTCCCCATAACAGACACCCCGTGAGGTCGATGGGGCTGAGAGAACTCTAAGAGAACAACTCTAAAATAACTGTAACCAGTCCAAACTCACCTAGTTGTTAGCATGTGGAGAAGTGGAGAATCAGACCCAATTCTCCAGATTAGAGACCGTGGCTCTTAACCACTAAACTACGTTGGCTCCCAAGGCAGCTGGTAGACTAGATTATCTAGCAGTAAGCCTGAGTCCAAGAGCACTACCAAACTACAGACCTGTTCCTTCAAGGGAAAGCTGCTCCATTCAGAACAGGTGACACCTTAAGTCCCAGGTCAGCTTTCCACTCAACATTAGAGCTTCCATTTTGGTGTAGTGGTGTAGTGGTTAGGAGTGCGGACTTCTAATCTGGCATGCCAGGTTCGATTCTGTGCTCCCCCACATGCAACCAGCTGGGTGACCTTGGGCTCGCCACGGCACTGATAAAACTGTTCTGACTGGGCAGTGATATCAGGGCTCTCTCAGCCTCACCCACCCCACAGGGTGTCTGTTGTGGGGAGAGGAATGGGAAGGTGACTGTAAGCCGCTTTGAGCCTCCTTTGGGTAGGGAAAAGAGGCATATAAGAACCAACTCTTCTTCTTCTTTGTCCAGATTAACCCACAGATTATTAGTCAATATCTGCTCCAAAACTACCTCCAACCATTGGTTCAGGGTTTCTGTAGCTTCCCTGTATTCAGCTGGAAATGCAAGTCAGCTGTTACACATAATGGCAACAACCCAGTCCATTTCTCTAGATGCCCTTGTCCAGCAGTTATGTGTAGATGTTGAAAAGCATAGGGGACGCCACAGGCCAAAGGCAAAGGGGCTGAGATGCACAGTCCCTCCCCATCTGTACCATAACTTTCAGGTAGGACAAAAACCACTCCCAGTCTGGACAGGTGGTCCAGAAGGATACCATGAACAATGGTATCAAAAGCTACTGAGTGGTTCAGGAGAATACAGTGACACTCCCTGTGTGCATCTCCCAGAACAAGTCATCCACCTAAATGATCAAGGCTCTTTGAGTCCCATAGGGTTAGGTTAGCCTGTGCAAGCACCGAGTCATGTCTGACCCTTGGGGTGATGCCCTCTAGCGTTTTCTTGGCAGACTCAATATGGAGTGGTTTGCCAGTGCCTTCCCCGGTCATTACCGTTTACCTCCCAGCAAGCTGGGTACTCAAGCTGTCACCATCACATTCTCCCACAGGCCTGTTGCAAATGCAGCTAATCCTACACTATGATGAAACTTACCGAGAGGTGAAGTACAGCAATCTGGAGCTGCAGAATATTGACAACAAGATGCTGATGGGCATCAACGTCACACCTATTGCTGCACTGCTCTACACTCCTCTCCTCATAAGGTACTTTGTTGCCTGTCCTTTATATATCTCTGGGAATGGGAATGGACACCGTTTTCTGTCCAGATGTGTCTCCTTTGGGAATGAAAAAACTCTGTTCTCTCTTTGCTGAGATGGCTGCCACATGAATGAGCTCCACAGTTGTAGGGATTCATCCATCTCAGAATCAAGGTGTCTCCTTCTGTCTTCCCAGATTCTTTGGTACCAAATGGATGCTATTCTTGGCTGTTGGCATCTATGCGCTCTTTGTCTCCACCAACTACTGGGAACGTTACTATACCTTGGTACCATCAGCTGTGGCAATTGGAGCTGCCATTGTACCTCTGTGGGCTTCCATGAGCAATTATATCACCCGGTGAGTCAGTTGAAGTGGCAGGATAAAGGCAATGAGGGAAGCACTAGCAGGATTATGGTGTGATGATGTCTGCCTCAAGGTAGTTGGGGCACTGAAAAGATGGGGAGGTGTAGTTGGGGGAAGGGCCAATTTTGTACATAATAAAATCTGAAATACCATACATGGACAACATCACAAAACTCTGGCTGACTTACTTTGGCCACATTGTGCCATCCAACTCACTGGAGAAAGCAATTATGCTAGGATTAGTCAGTGGAGAAAGGAAACCAAGCCAACAGAGGGCATGGTGGTTAGACGCAGTTGGAATGGACACCCGCCAGAACATTGCGCAGTTGAGGGAGGCAGTGCGGGATCAAGGATCATGGCAGCAGCTGTGCCACGGGATCACCAAGAGTCGGACACGACTGCATGGATGACAACACCATGAATTGTTTTCTACTGTATGCCCCCAACATACCTTTCCACTAGAATAATGCCCAAACGTATGCTGCTGACGCATCTGCTACCTGATTGGCCCTCAGGGATGTTAGTTTCCCCCTGGGGGACCAATCAGGCAGGGGATGCCCCACCCCTGATTGCCTCCACCTCCCTGATTGGCTCTTGGGGAGGTCACTCGCCCTCCCCCCCCCAGAGGATCAATTAGGTAGGGGATGCCCCATCCCCAACTGGCTCCCTCTCTGCCTTCCACCCACACAAAAAGCCAGCAGTCAGGTGAGCCACCCTCAGGGGTGCCTGGATGGATGGCCAGGCTGGCAGGAGAGGCTGGGCTGCAGACCACTCAACTAGCCCCACGGAGGCCAGTGCCTTGGTGGTGGCCACCTACGTCCTGGATGAGAAGCCAGGGAGGCCCTTCCAGTGCTCACCCCCAACCCCGAGCAGCCCTGCCAGGCCTTAGTGGTACCTGCACAGGTTGTATTTTCCCCACAACAGGCTTTTTTACTAGTAGATATTTTTTTTAAAAATTCAGTGACAGCATTTTACAAAGAGATTAATGCTTGTTAGTCTCATACTATATTTTCCTAAGTACTTCACAGCAGGTCAGTACATTCCTGGCTGGCACTAGAGACTCTAATCATGCTGCTGTAGTCATGTGTGTGGAAAATAGATTTGAGATGTTATAAGATACAACTCTGTGAAAGTAAATGTTAGGGGGTTTTTAACCTATTCCCACAGGATGGCCCAGAAATACTATGAATATGCAAACTACAAAGAAGAACATGTCCAGGAGCAAAAGAAAGCCCCACACGGGGCCTATAACAGCTACATCATTGTCTTCCAGACTGTCTTCTATGCCTTCTTCAATGTGAGAGTTCTGTTGACAGTAGTTTGGTGGGCTGTGAGTGGATCAGAGGCATGTTCTGTGCCTTTCCTTGATGATCACTAGGAAGCAGGTGTTTCAGTTCTGTTTTCTCCATCTATCTACCCCCCCCCATTTTCTTGCACATTGGTTTCCTTGTCTCAGATGTTCTCCCACCCTTCTATTCCAGTTGAGTTTTGTCTGTGCCCAGATGCCTATGTTTTTCTTCCTGAAGTGGTATCTCTATGACATGAAGCACACCGTTGCCAATGTGCAGCATTGTGGTGAGTATCCGGAATCACTGGCATGCCCAAATGCCTTAATCTTCATAGTCCTGTATAATGCCTATATTTCCTTGTTCCTACTTCATCCCACAATCATTAGGGCTCTGTTATAATGATCTCCTAACTGTTATAATACCCCTTCAGAATATAACCTCTAAGGTATTGATTCCTTTCCAGGTACCTCCAGCCAGGGGATCCTCCCAGGGTTCAACTCCACAGTTCTACAGACACTCCCACGCAGCAGCGAGCTCATCATGGTGGAAAGTGTGCTCATGGGTGTGGCCTTCCTTGCCATGCTTCTGGTATGAACTGTTAAAAAAAAAAAGGCAGGTCCTAATGCTTCACCTGTAAGGCAGGGTCTTAGATTCAGTGGTAAAAGTGATACATTTTGAATCCCAGATTTCTTTCAGTCCTGAGAGGGACAATACACAAAGTAGGCTGATCAACATATGCTTATTTTGCATGTGATTGCATGGCCGTCTTGATGTATATGCAGTATAGTATGGCTGGAAAATGTACCAGGCCAAAACATAATTTAGAACACTGGTTGGAAACATAGCTCTGATCTGCACGGAGTATAAATTCTAGTCTGTTTCCTGAATTTCCATTTGATTCTTTAAAATTTCCATTTGGGGGAATAATAAATATTAAAAATGGAGACGTAATATCAGTTAAAGATTCTGTGTTAGGTCACCAACAAAATAGTCTTATTCTTATTTTAATTAAGACAGAGTATGATAAAGTGATTACAGAGTTCAAATCCTCATTTACTATGATGTTTATTTAATTTGGATGATGTTGCTGTAAATAAGCCATTTCAGCATTTCTGCTGATTTTTGCAAATGGTGTTCCAATTTCAGTGCAGTCAGGGAATTGAAAGTATACCTAATATTTCAGGAAATTACAGACTACTGCACCCCAGGCTGCCATAGCACATGGATCTTTAAAAAAAAAATTCCCATCTGAGAGGTGGGGAAAATAAAGATTGATGGTAGAAAACAAAGAAAATGTTTTATTAGGACAGAGACACTTGAAGACTCACAGTATATAGCACTGCCAGGATGTTAAAATATTATGGTAAACTGTATGTCACTGAAAATACTGAACTGTTAATACTTTTAAGCACATTATAGAATATTTGTTGTTATTTCTGTTTAAAAAAGGAAAAATTGAAAATGTCATGTATATCTACGGTTTAAATTTATCAAAACAACACAAAATTCCCATTTTTTTCAGTTTTTCCCAGTTTCTACTTTTTCATGCTGTATAGTTGGAATAAGTGAACTACTTTTTAGGACAAGGTTTTTCTTATTCAATATAGAAAATATTTCATAGAAGACTTTTTCCAGTGCTCACAAAGTTTTCAGGCTTTTTCATTCTGTTCATTTTGTGTGAAAAACCTTGCCCTAAGAAAGAAACATTTTACTCATTCTAAAAGAGAAAACATTTCACAGGAGGGGTTATTTCCACCAAATACTCATCAAACAAATTGGGAGGGAAGACGGCAGAAAAAATGCAAACCCCACACCCCCATTTTTTTCCTGGGCCTTCAACAGTGATTTATTGTTGCTTTAAAATTCTTAATTGTTTATCTGTTTTTATTGGCTTTATTGAGTTTTTAGATTGTGTAAACCAACCTAAATGTATGTCTGTGAGGAGCGGTATAAAAATCCCTAAATAAATGTCTCTAATGCTCGCTCCAAACACACAGATCCTATATTTCAGATTGCTATCACTTGAACCTTACATAATTGTTGTGGATGCTCCATGTTTGTGGGTAAGCACATGGGATAGAACTTTTCTAAACACAGTACTCATGCAGAGAACTTATTGACACATATGGATGATGCCATAGTTACTTTGGTATTGTACAAGTGGCGTTAGATTAGGGAGATAGCAACCGTTGTTAGGAGAGCCTTATAAGAGGCAGAACTGGATGTTAAGTTTAAAAATGGGACAGCAGCCATATGTATTCTCCTCCTATTTTATCCTTACCACAAGTTCCTCTTTATAATTCTGAAAGGGCCATTTGGGCGGTCCAGTCCGGGTGCATTCCGGCCTGTCTGGGTCGTCTCCGGGCCCTGTTACGGACACCAGAACCACCAGCCCAGCCAGATCCAGCGGGCCAATCTGAACATGCCCAGCTATGCTGGGGGCGTCCTGATTGGCCCCGGCCCCTGGAGCACCCACCTCCATGAGCCCAGCGCAAGCTGCTCATTGAGAAGGTGAGGAGGCTGCTTGGCTGTCTCACGCTCTTCCCAGAGCCACACACCCACCGACAAAACACAGCGTGGCCTGACCGCCAGCTCCAGAGGTCCAGTGGGGGAGGGAGATCTGGCACTGCTGTGACGCGGCAGCAGCCCTTTACATGCGCAGCCACAGCTCCCAAGGACCTCCACTGCTGGGAGGGGGGTTTCCCTCCCCGCTTGGCCCGCGAAGGGCTCTCGTGGCAGCCATGCCTCCCCAGGACTGCTGCCACTGGGAGGGCATTTTCCCTCCCTGCTTTGCCCTTCGTGGGCCATGCACTGCCCCCTGAAGAGCCCCTCCCGAAGAGCCCCAGGAGTGCTGCCGCCAGGTGGGTGCTTCCCTTTCCCGCTTCCCCCGTGGAGGGCTCTCGCCTCAGCAACAGTCCTTCGCTGTGCAAGTGCCACCTCACGAAGAGCCCTGCTGCAGGGAGGGGCCTTCCCCTCCCTGCTTCGCCTGTGAAGCGCTGTCGCTGAGCCGGCAGCCCTTCGTGCGGCAAGCAGCGGCTCCCAAAGCACCCCGCCGCTCCCCGCTTCGCCTCGCGCGGTGGCCCGCTGTCCTTCCAACGCCCATTTTTCAAAATGGGCTTTTCTACTAGTTATAAAATATTTCTAAATCTGCCTTCCCCCCTATATAGTTCTGTTTTCTTAAGGCAGATTTATCCATACTGTACAATTGTTTACTTGTTTTAAAAACTTCAATACCATATTCCTACAATCACTGCATTCAATATGGCTTCCAGCATTTGTTAAAATACTTAAGAACCAATACAAAAATATAATCTAGACCAAACAATGAAGAACAGATAATGTAAAAAGTAAGCCTAGACCATCGAGCAGCACATGAAAACAATTCAATTAAAACATATTTCACTCCCTTTTTTCTATTATATTATAATAAAGTTAAACACCAAAGGCTTGGAGAGGCCAGGAAAACATTTGCTTGGTACTGAAAAGATTATTAAGGAGGCCCCAAGGAAATCAATGTTGGAATTTCACAGTTCGGGTGCCACTATGGAAAAGGCATTTTCTCTGGTAGCTTTCTCACTTCTGAAGGTTGGGCACCCATAAAAAATGATTTTAGACAACAATTTTGGCTGTCAGCCAAGATTTTTCCTTATGTGTGTTTCACTGCCCGGCATCATTAATTTCCACCATTGGGATTGGGAAATAACAGTTCTTTAAAATTGTTGAGTGAGTGGGGAAGAAAATTTGACACACTTAGCTCTGTTCCAAAGTTTGCTGGTTTTGCCTTTCCCCTGACATCTGCTCATGGCTTTCTATTCTGCAGGTGTTGATCCTGTGTGGCTCTGCCTATCGCCCGACAGAAGAGATAGATTTACGCAGCATCGGATGGGGAAACATTTTCCAGCTACCCTTCAAACACATGCGAGATTATCGCCTCCGTCACCTTATCCCCTTTTTCATCTACAGTGGTTTTGAGGTGGTCTTCCTCTGCACTGGCTTTGTCTTGGTATGTGAATTCCAAGCAATATTCTTCTCAAGCATGGCACAAGGATAACTGGGTTATACTCACCAAATCTTCTTTTCTCTGCACATCCCCAGAGTTATGGTGTCTGCTCCATCGGCCTGGAATACGTGGCTTACATTATTACTGCTTATGGACTCTCATCAGCTATCTGTAGCAGCCTGGCGCTTTCAATGCTGTGCATGCCCCGCCAGGTTACCCTCCTAACAGGAGCTTTTGTCCATGCCATCCTTTTGATTGCTCTCTTCTGTTGGGAGCCTCGTCCCCGTAGTTTAGGTGAAGCACCCATGCTGTACCTGGTGGCTGCACTCTGGGGCCTTGGCAGTGCCCTCAACAAGACAGGTCTCAGCTGTGAGTAAAATTTCTGTTGGGAGGGTTTGAGCCCAGTCACCTTTCATTAACAGACAAAGCAGTGTTCATATTTAGCTCAAGACTAAGCCTCTGATTCAGTGGCTGCTGGCCCTTCCACAGACCCAGGAGCTAATCAAGTCTGGCCAAGTAGTTCCACGGAAACCACAGTCCTCTTGGATGATGTACTAGATGTAGGGTAATGGAAGAGGTCTGTTTCCATATGCTTGAATGGCAGGAAGAGGCCTTTTAAATTTTGCTGTCTGCACAGTTGTTTAATGATAGGGTGAAACAATGATTGCCTTCCATAACATTTTTTACCTATGGGACTGTTTTGCAGAATGTATTATTTAGCAATAATTTAGTTAGTGCATTCTGGTCCCACCCTTCTGAGGAGCTCAGGATAGCATATGGTTCTCCCCTCCTCCATTTATTTGTCTTCCCAACAACTTTGTGAAATTATAAGGCAGGGTTACCACCGCTGGGTTGGGAAATTCTTGGGAATTTGGAGGCAGAGCCTGGGGAGGGCATGGTTTGGGGACAGATTTCAGGAGGATTACAGAGACCTTCCAAATCAGCTGTTTTCTCCAGGGGAACTGATATCTGTAGCCTGGAGATCCATTGTAATTCTTGGAAATGTCCAGGCACCATCTGGAGGTTGGCAACCCTAAGATCAGTCTATGAACAGCAACTCTGTAAGGTTTGTGGCAAATGGGGATTTGGACCAGGGTCTCTGTAGTCCAATACTCGTAACCACTACACTACTCTCATACGTTACTGCTAACCTTTTGAACCAGTTTGTACCACAAGAGTAGTGAAAGCTAGAGAGAATTTGGTCACCAGCTGACTGTTGTTCCCTCCTCCTTCCCTGCAGCACTCTTGGGGATACTTTATGAAGACAAGGAGCGTCAAGACTTCATCTTTACCATCTACCACTGGTGGCAGGCCTTGGCCATCTTTGTTGTTTATCTGTGGTCTGGACTTCATATGAAGGTGAGATGGGAACCTGGGATAAAGGGGGATTCTCCTATGGTTCTGGCCCTGTAATAGAAGGTGAGGAACATTCAGGGGCTCCTTTAGCCCAGGGATAAAAGAAAACCATATTTCTAACACAAACTGTTGTACAGAGGAACTTTTAGGCAAGAGTAGGGAGCTGGACAAGGTGCCATTTTGTCCAGCTCTAATTCTACTCACATGGCAATTGTTGTTTTGCTTGCCCAGGTTTCCAAGAATTTGTAAGGAAGCACATGGTTCTTGCTTCTCTAACTACTGGAGTATCTTCCTTCCAGGCCAAGTTATCCCTCTTATTGATTACTCTTGTGGCTGCTGTGGTATCATACCTGTGGATGGAACGTAAAATAGGCCAGCTTGTCCGGCACCGCCTCCCCAAGATTCCCAAACCTCGTCACAAGGTACGGGGCTACCGCTACTTGGAAGATGAGAATTCTGATGAAACTGGCTCAGAAGGAGAGGAGGAAAGGGAACAGAATGACACCTCAGAGGAAGAAGCAGAAGGTGAGCTGCCCAAAGACCGGCAGACCCGAGCTCAACGCAGGAAGAAGTGCAACTATGAACACACCCAGGAGGAGGAGGAGGCTGGGGATATTGTCGGCTAGCTCCTGTTTGGTACCACCCTTTTTACTCCAGGTCAGCCTGTTTGCTGCAGTCTTGGCTGGTCCATGACCACCTCAAGTGCCTTAGACTTCAGTATCTCAGCTTCAACAGAATCATCTCTGCCACACTTTCAGTGTTTTAATAGCACTCTGTACCTGACTCCATGCTTTTAGACACCTTTTAGTTCTTACCATTGCTTGGATAGTGGAAGGACTCAAAGAAACATATGGCAGCTGTGAGGCTCCTCTCTAGAAGGCTGCACCCTCCACCCATCTGCCATTGCTCTGCTCCCAGCCTGGGGGACTGCCAATGCCACAGAACAGACAACTGGTGGGGTTTAAATGCAACCAGTACCTCTTCCACCCTGGCTACATGGCTCCTGCTCTGAGGCCTCCGACCTCTCCACCCTTTAGGAAACCTTCCACATTTCAAGGACTATTCCACTCTTCCTGATGCCCACATCCAATCCACTGCACTGGCTGACCCTTCTTAACTGCCCCTCCCTCTCTCCTGCCAATACCTCCCCTGTAATCACCTCAGTGCAAGGAGCCTCATGAGGCCCCCTCTTCACCCCCATCAGCCCCTGCCTGGCTGAGTTCCCCCTGCTGGAGGCAACTACCTGGCGCAGGCTCAAATTGGCCACCACTACAGCTCTTTCAGGAGGGGCAGGGTTTGCTTCCCGGACCACCGTTTATCTCTCCCACCTGGCACTCTCCTGCTACATGCAGCTTAGCTGCTGGACTGCTTGCAGGGCTTTGTTAGGGCTCCACTCCCCAACATTCCTCCCCAACCCAGCTCAGCTGGTTGGCCGCAGCTTTTTCACAGTAAGTGGGTGAGTCCTGCATTAGCCACTCCACCTCGAGTTGAGGATGGTAGGGGAGAGTGGTATTTTCTGCCGTGTTGGGTATTTTATAGTCTTTTAACGGATTTTAAGACTTCTGTTACCCACCACGAGCCTGTAGGGAGTGGCGGGAAATAAATCGAATAATAATAATAATAATAATAATAATAATAATAATAATAATAATAATAGTCCTGGGGCACTGCCAGCTGTGGACACTGGCAATGGCAATAGCTCCCTCCATGATTCATACTGGGAATTAATATTTTCTGCCTGTGGATGATTCAAATTGTAGCAGGTGGATACAAGAAACTGGGGACTAACCTGGATGCTGGAATGTAATCCTTCAAGGGTGGAAGTAAGTGGGAGTAGCATGCTAAAGTTTCCTTATTCTTCAGAAACAGTTTGAACTCACAATAAAGTCTGAATCAATTTTAATATGTTGTTTTGGTCTGGCTAAGCTGGAGATGTACTGTGAGAATGCTCCCATTGCAGTTTTTCTGTTCTGTGTAGAAAAGTATGCAACTGCATTCTCTTGCAGCGGAATTTGGCCCCTCCTTGACCTTCTAATACAGTGGTCCCCAACCCGTAGGCCATGGCCCGGTGCCGGGCCGCGGCTCCTTCTTCCCTCTCCCCCCCCCCTGAAGCAAGAAGCTCACCAGGCTGCGAGCAAATCGGCCGCCAAAGCAGCCGATTAGCTCGCGGCCCGGCAAGCTTCTCGCTTCGGGGGGGGGAGGGAAGAGTAGCTTGCCGAGCGGCAAGCTAATCGCTTTAGCGACCGATTTGCTTGCGGCCGGGAGGGGGAGCCGCGGCCGCCGGCATGGCAGTGGCGCAAATGCGCATGTGCGGACTGCCGCACACGCGCGTTTGTGCCCCTCCCGGGCGCAAACGCGCGTGCCTGGGCCCCCGGGCCGCCTTCTCCCCGGACTCTGGAGCAGCGGTCCGCAGCGGGCGCAAGCTTGCTGACCACTGTTCTAATCCACAACTTGGTGCCAGCAATAACATCTTGTTTGATGTCAGGGGCTTATATCAGACTGAGGAAGTGTAGCAGAAGCTAGTAATATGGCATTCTGTTACTTTTCTCCTCCAATAGTGGATTTCACAGAGCTTGGCATGGCTGGTGTTGTTCTGCCGGTGTTAACAAAATGCTGATAATGTTGGAGATTTGGGTTGGTGTTTTACTGTGGGTCGTAAATGCTGACTGTGCAAGTGAGCCTTAGTGGAGGGAGTCAAATGGAACGTGGATATCCGTATGCCATTTAACAGGATTGCCTGCTGGCCCAGAGAAAAATGTCATGCTGCCATTTTAAAGCCTAATGCTGGCCATGTCAAATGCCATTTTGTCTCCCCTAAAAATATGTATTTTGGAATATTTCTATTACTGGATTACATTATTTTTGTACTTAAAGCTATGTACTATGATATGGAGGAAGTGTATTAATTGAACTCATATTTTTGAAAGACATAAGAAATAACACTGAGAATTATCAGTTTATTGTTTATTTCATATAAGAAACACACTGACAGCATGTTGTGGATCCTTGCCCTAGAGCAGAGGTTTCGGACATTCAACCTGGGGCCTGGATTTGGCCCATTCAAGGCTCTTATTTGGCCCACAAGCAACTGGTGCAAGGGAGGGAAGGCAGGAGGCTGCTCGGGAGGAGGGCAAATGGGCACACATGGTGAGATAGGTGTGGTCAAAGATATAAATGAATGGCTAAGAGAGGGCTAAGAGACCAAGGCAAATTAGTTTAAGGAAAGATGCTGCATCCTTGGAGGAGAGTAGAGAAGTGAAGAGCTGCCCATCTGAACAGCCACAGAGCCAAGAGACAGAATGAGTGTCAGGAAGGCAGCATCCCCCCCCCCCTCCATCTCAACTTTTGTGGAATAATGGGCCACAGGAAGACAAAAAGTGCCCCTATGAGATTTTGGAAAAGCCTTTACATCAGAATGCTTCTGTGGGAAATACAGGGAGAAAACTGGGAGGTGGCGGGGGATCTGGGAGAGCCAAGTTCAGACCCTCCTTTTCCTGAGCCAGGACCCTGTTGGCTGGGGGCCCCAGGGCCAGTCGCTCAACCTGGCCCACCTCACAGTGTTGTTAAGGGTGGTGGCGGTGGGGATGGAGGGGGGAGTCCAGTGAGCACCACCTTGAGATCCTCAGAGGAATTACAGGAAAGGAGGGAAAAAAGCAAGAGATAGATTTTAACTGTTAAGCTGCTGAGGCTAGATGTATGGCTAGATGTATGGAAGAGTGCTCAAAAATGGCCTTATTTACTTTTCTTGCAAGGAATGCCATCATATAAAATAAGAAGAGCTGGTTTTTTTAATCCCCTACTTTTCATTACCAGGAGTCACAAAGTGGCTTACATTTACCTAACTTTCCTCTTCACAAGATGCCCTGTGAGGTAGGTGGGGCTCTGAGATAACTCTGACTAGCCCAAAGTTACCCAGTTGACTGTATATGGAGGAGCAGGGAATCAAACTCAGATATCCCCTGCTCTTTAAAAGCACTTTTAAGGGGAACAAGGGAGGGTCATTTAGTTAAGGGAGTGTCATTGAGAAGATTAGCTACCCAACCTGAGTTCCTTTGTCCTCATTTGGGCTGGGTTGGGGGAAAGAGCAAATGACCCAGCCCTTTCTTTGTGCAGGTTAATTGTATCACTAGTGATTGTCAGAAAGTCTCTGACCTCACAGTTTGGCCTATTTCTGGTATGCAAAACATTCTGGTAGGCTCTCCTGGCCTAACCATTCTTGCTTACAGTGAACTAGAAATATAGAGATTTGCAGCCATATTTTCCTTGCACAATGATGGGTATCACTTCTGGACTTAAAATAGAGAAACTAAATGATTTTTTTCATATGTGTTCACTGTGGAAATACTGGTGCCATTTACCCAGGCCATAACCATTATTTTCAGGAAGCAACTGAAGAATGGAATCAAATAGAGGTGACAAGAGTTGACATTCTAAATCTGCTGGGGAAATAAACAAGTCAACCTCCAGATCCTAATGTTGTGCCCCTGAGGGTTCCTAGTAAATACAAGTGTGAGACTGTTGATCTACTTAACCACTATGTTCAGCTTGTCACTAAAATCAGCCATTGTATCAGAAGACTAAAGAGGCCAGCCAGCCAGCCTAAAGACTATCCCAGGCAAATAAGTAGAAATCATAATCATAAATTATTAGCCATATAAATAAAGCCTCTTGAGGGAAAAGCAGCATAGCTTCTACACAGGGAATTTCTGTCTCACCAGCCTTTTGGAGTTCTCAAAGAAAGTGAATAAGCATAATAGTAATCCAGTAAACATATATTTGGACTTTCAAAGGGCTTTTGACATCACACCTAACCAAAGACATATATAGAAAATAAAAGATGTCCTCTTAGCAGTTAAAAATTGGGTAACAGATAGGAAGCAGAAAGAAAGGATCAAATAGGCAGTGGGATCCTAATGGATGGTATTGAGTCTGATGATATTTTGAATGATTTGTAAGTGGAGGTGAGCAGTGTAGTGGCCAAGTTTGCAGACAAGACAAAATTATCCAGGATGTTGAAAATCCTGACCAACATTGAAGCTGAGAATCTCCACATATTGCCAGCAATATGGCAAATGAAGTTTAATGTAGGTAAGCAATTCACACTAGAATAAAAATTCCCAACTGTAAGTACACTGTAATGGGAGCTGAACTTGTTGAGACCGAGAATGAAAGAGAACTGGTAGTTCACTGAAAATATCAAACCAATATTTATTTCTTTATTATTATATTTATACTAGAAATAGAGCCCGCTGTGAGGCAGACAGCGGACGCTAGCAGGGTGCGGGATTGTCACAGAGCAGCGGGGAGGGCTCGGAGGGCGGGCGGGGCGCGCGTAGCGACTTCAGGCGATCGGTGGCGGCCTACCTGAGGTGGTGCCGTCCAGAGGAAGATGGCGCGGGCCATCTGGAGGCGTGGGAGGCTCTGAGGCAGGCAGTGGGTTTGGCACAGGTACCCCGGGGCTGGTGGGCGAGGTTCGGGCGGGTTGGGCGTTGCATGCAGCAGAGGGCGGGTTGGCGGCAGGCTTCTCGCGGCGGCAGCGGGCGCGGCCGGGCTCTGGGAGCCGGCGGGAAGTGCGGGGCGGCGGCAGGGGGCCATGGAGCGACGGACACTGGGGGGCGTGGCCTGGTGAGGGCAGCAGGGAGCTGGCTGTTGGGCAGCGGGTGGCAGAATGGCGGGCGGGGCGGCTGCGGCGAGCGCAGCTGAGGGGGTGGACCAGGAGGCACAAAGCGCCTCCCAATTCGTCAGTCCGGTGGCAAGGGACCAATCGACTGGTCCCTTGCTGCCAGACTGACAATCGGAGGGCCCAATCCGCAGGCGCAAAGCTTTGCGCCTGCGGATTGGGCCCTCCGATTGTCAGTAATGAGGAAGGGGCCTATCAGCGCCCTTCCTGATCACAGACGGGGCCCTCAGGGCCCTCCTTAGGTGCCCTTAGCCGATTATTTAATCCGCTCCGCAGGAGCGGTTTAAAGATACCACCCTCCCCGGGAGCTCAGGCTACAGCAGTGAAAAAGGCAAAATATACTGGGAATTATTAGCAATATGATTGAAAATAACCAGTGTATAGATCTAAAGTGCATCCTCATTCGGAATACTGTGTGCAGTTCTGGTCTCTATCTCAAAAAGGATATCGTAGAGCTGCAGAAAGTACTGTAGCAGGCAACCAAGATGGAGTTGGTGCACTTTTCCTATGAGTCAGGGATGACCATAATAGAGATTTATACAATTATTCACATAGTACAGTTGGTGGACCGAGAACTTTTTCTCCCCCTCCAAAAATGCTTGAAGTTCAAGGTAGCAAAAATTAAATGTTTTTTTAACTGAACATGTGATTAAAAAGTGGAATTCGTTACCAAAGGGTGCATTGATGGACTCACCCCCACCATGTAGACAAGGCAAAGTGGGAAAGCAAGGCTTTCATTGTATGTCTCCAAAAATCTGATAGCGTTAAAACCAAAAATTAATTCTATCTTCGCAGCAACAACTCATTCCTTGACGTGAAGAAGGGGCGAATATTGCAGAGGCACGACGATGGGTCTTCGTAGCATCAGGATTATCCCTTGCAGCCGATGCTGACTATCCCCTTCATTGGTTGCACATTTCACCATTTTAATGCCTTACCCGTGTCCAAATAGATCGTTTCTGATTTGAACTGGCAAGACTAAATAACAAAAGCTCATTCCTTTGCCTTCTGCCAGCAAAATGCTATTATCCTCTCTTCAGGCAAAAAAAAGTGTACGACCGGGGGGGGGGGTTACAGTCTTAACAGAGAGTGCCCTCGTTCCTCCCATCCACGTGTCCTCTCCTTAGTCTGCGGGAAGCGGAGCTCTTCCTCTTTGCTAGGGACTGCGGCCCCCAGAATGCCATGTGGCGCCCTTACGCCTGCGCAGACGGCCACCTCCGGGGTTCTGCTCTTTCCAGAGGCCGCCGGGAATGATAGTTGGGAGCTGCGTATCGCGACTGGCGCGGCGTTCTCGAAGGGACTCTAACTCCCGGCATGCAGCGCTCAAGGCGACGCGAGTGAGCGGACGGCGCGGGTCCGTCGTCACGTGCAGTGCGAGGTGCGTGTGCCGTTGATGCTGGAGGAGGAGACGACGACTAAGACGCCGACGGAGGAGGCTGGTGCGGCCGGGCTGTTGTCGTCGTCGGTTCAGCCCGCAGCGCCTGCCGAAGAGGCCTGGCAGTGGCTCAGCCGGGCGACGGCCACAGCATGAGCGATAACGATGACATCGAGGTGGAGAGCGACGTGAGTCTCGCGCTGCGCCCCCTCCCGCCCCTGCCCCCGCTCCTGCCCCTGCCCCCCCCTCCCGGTGGGTGGGTGCTGAGCGGCGCTGACAGGAATGCGTCTCTCTCTGTCTGTGTCTCCTTGTGGCACGAAGGGCAGCTTAGAACCCCGCCTGCCCCTCACCCGCCCCGGCACTCCGGCACAGGGCGGCCCGCCAGGATACGGGGGGGGGGGGAGAGAATGTGGCCTCGGCCTGAAGGGAGGTCAGTAGAAGGTTGGGGGAGTGGAGATTGTGTCAAAGAGAGAGGCGTCTGTTCGGGAGAAATCGGTTTCTTCGTACGGTCGAGGTAACCTGTGCAGGCCTCTTACAGGCTTGGGTTGGGAATGGTAGGCTTGAGGGTATTGGGATGAGGCTGGTTTTAAAGGGGAAACGCGGTCATGGGGTGACCTCTTGAAGGTTTGTGTGTGTGTGTTTCCCACTAGAGGCCCGGAAGTTTGTGTTGGAAGGGGAACGGTGAAGAGAACCTGTCATCGTGTCAGCCCTTTACTATCTTCTCAGTTCATGAGGGAGAGGGTACGGGGAGGGCAGTTTTGAGAACAGTATCCAGGAATGAGCAGGGTGCGGAACAATTCTGCTTGTTTCCTTATAAAAGAGGATACAGCCAGCTCTGTAAACAGTCTGTTAATATAGAGGGCAGGAAAGCCTCAGGCAGGATTGTAATCAAGCATCTGTTTTAATAAATATCTTAAAATGGAGAGGGGGAGTTGTAAGGCTTCTGCTTGTCCCATGGTAAGCGTGTGGCAATCAGTCCCAATGTGTTAGGGTACAGCATTCCCCCCCTTTGACAGTTGCCAGAGTATTTAATGAGTGAGTAGCAGAGAATTCTTTTATTTTTGGTATTTAATTTCCTTAATGGATTGTACTAGAAATGTTGCCCTTTCCAGAAAACCTCCATAAATCAGCTTATTTTGGCTGTTGTTTTGTTTTTGAAAATTCAGTGTTAATTTTAGCATCTTCAGTCACTTATAAAAATGAAAATTCACAAGGCAAAAGATACCTTGATTTTTAAATCTGTTGTATAAATTTCCTTGTGATCATACAGAATAATCCCTCAATCTGCAGTGTTGTCTGCCATATTGGAAGGATTTTTACAGGGCAGCATAGCACTTGATGTAATGAAGTTGATTTTTGTTTATTGTTAACTTTTGTTTGTATTTATGAGTGCTGCAGCACCATAGTTACTGCTGTCCCTGGAAACTTGAGTGTGATATTTTTTCCCATGTCTTGGTTGCTTATTGAGTCTTTTTAGACAAAAATCAAGAACAATATTGCAATGGTTTATACTATTGAGCATGGCTTTTAAAACTATTGATTGTTTTTAAATAACTGAGATTCTAAGGCATATTCTTGGATAAATAAATAACATTTTTTATAGAACCCATATATTTATTTATTTATTTGATTTCTAGCCTGCCACTCCTAAAATGGCTTGTGGCGGGTTACAACATATATAAAAACCCCAATAAAACTACCCCTAAAACACCAAAACTATTTAATAAAATACACAAAATCAGTATACAAAATATCCAAAAGCGGTGGAAACTGCATATAATGATAACTGACCAACTAAAAGCATAATCCAAAATGAGGCCACCAATAAACTTTTAACATTAATACCTGCTTAGAGACAAGAAATCAATGTATGTTCAGTGCTGTCTGTTCACATACAAGAATGTTCACTAATTTAAAGACTAGTGCTACATTAATCTGCATCCTGATGGTGAAAGTAAGGCCCATTGTATAGAATAAACATGCATAGAATCAGATTACAGGTTTCCTGACATTTCTGAGGGAGATTGTAATCAAACAGCAAAAAGAAAATAAAAGTATTTTTCCATGAGATGGAAAGTAAAAAAAAATGCTCAAGCTGTTTGGTTAGTAATCATTCACAATTCAGTAACTGAACATACTGTAGACCAGATAGATGGAGGGCATAAAATAGGAGTAAAAGATGACACCATGCAAGTTCATGAATGATCATATTGATGTACAAGGCAACATCTCCTGTGTTCTGCATCTGTGGTGACTTGCTGCAGTAGGGAATGCACAAGATGCGTTGTGTTATTTATAATGGTTAGCTTCAGAAGTGACATTTTGCTTCCCATTGTTATTTTTACAAATTGATAGGTTATTTTTAGTTCTAAGAGACCAAATGGGTACTTCAAAATGTTTGCACTAGGATTTCATTTTAAGTGATTGATTTTCTTAGAAATGTATAATTAAAACCAATTTATATTGAAGTCCAGTTCTTCATTTTTATCTTCCTTGAAGGAGAGCTTCATGATTATTATTGGCATATGTGTGTTCTGTGTTTTCAGATTGCCTTTTTCCACCACACAATTGAACAAATATTCGAGGTTGTTTCAGATTTTTTGTGTAATCCCCAGAAGCTTTTTCACTCTACAATGTTAAACAGGAAAATGATTTAGAAAAATAAAGACTCCTTGGTGAAATAGGGAGCCTTTGAAATTAACTCTGCTAAAGGAGAAAGCAAAGTACAAAATGCTTTCTGTTTGTATTGTAAATGTTCTTAGTAACAGTTATATATCTGCAAACAAAAGACATAAATAGTTGCTGCTTCCTTTTAAATATTACTGGCACGATGACTATAACTGATTAACCCATGAAGTATATGCTTTGAGTTTAACCATGTACATGGCTTTCTATATTTTTAGTGTTGCAGGGTAGTTTTTGTTTGGGTAAACACCAGAGTGCTGAGTCTGCAGCTCATACCTGTCAGCTGCCAGTGATGAGAAACCAGTCATTAAAAAAGAGAAATGAAAGTAACACCTTAACACCTATATAACCCTTTGTAGTACTCAAAGCATATCACATACACAATCTTAGTAATCTTTATTACATACCTGTACTTTCATCCCCATTTCTGAGCCCATAGTTCTGAGGTAGAGCACAAACATCAGTCCCTGGCATCTCCAGTTAAAAGACATTCCGGTTTCTGAAACATTACAGAACTGTTGGTACTGTGTTACATGGATCAATGGGCTAATCCAGTAAAGTAAGTGTGCATCTTGATTTGGTAGTATTGGATTTGCATAGTCTGATCTGTAGAGGCATAAGTCTCTGTCCATTTGTTAGGTTTTATGTTTTGCTTTAAAATGTCCTCATTTTAAAAACACAAAAAATATATGTCATAAATCGCAATTTCTTTTGATTCTCATGGTTGGTAAGCTCGTGATTTGTTTTACTATAATTGGAATGCATAAGGTATTTTTAGTAAAGTACACTGTATTTGAATTCTGTTTTCAAATATATATTTATACCTTGCCAGTTTGTGGGAACCTAGATTCAGAGGTTCTTCTGTTCTGATTTGGTGAGTGCTAGCATGCTAAAGAGAGTCCTGGATATTTTTTTGATTGAGCAAGATGAACCAAGGCTGAGGCTCCCATGTACGGCACTAAGAATAAATTACAATGAAACTTAAAATTTTCAGGGGACATTTATGTTGCCTCTCATATTCTGAAGAAAAAAGCTAGGCAGCATATTGTAGGTATACAGGAAATACAAGGGGTTTTACTTAAGGACAGCAAGTACAATGAGAATATCTTCTGCATGTGTTTTTGGGCTGTCTCAATGATTCCTTAGTAGAAATGTGAGCACTGGGGAGGTGCTTTCTTTAAACCTTGGGGAAATCCAGTTTTTGCATTGGAAAAATTGGAAATTTTTCAATATTTTCTCTTCTGGGATCAGTGAAATGCTTTCTAAGAGCAGTTTTCACTCGTTTCAAATGCTTTCCAAGAAGTGCAAGTACCCTTATTTTACTTCCTTGTACTGTCTATGTTTAGATTATTTCTGTGTACATTTTAACCTCCCACAGGTTCATGTTAAAAGTTGAGAGTTGTTGTCACACCTGTGAATTTTTTATAGTGTTTTGTTATAATCTGTTATGTTCAGTTTTGGAACCAGCATTATGTTACTATCACT
Organism: Paroedura picta; assembly: GCF_049243985.1. Classification (NCBI taxonomy): domain Eukaryota; kingdom Metazoa; phylum Chordata; class Lepidosauria; order Squamata; family Gekkonidae; genus Paroedura; species Paroedura picta. The sequence continues at coordinate 75,353,181 of NC_135370.1, read as the reverse complement.
AGATTTTGATGTATACCCATGAAGTTTTATGTCAACTGCCCTGACCCTTATGGGAGGGTGGTATAGAAATTTAAGACATAAATAAAATACATTTAGACATCTTAAAGGCATTTTAAAGGATATTGAAGAGGTCCTTGTTTCAGTTTTAGCAATATTCAAACATACTGATATAAACAGTTCATACAGTCATACTAGTACAGATTAAGTCCAAACAATATACCATAATAAGTGTAAAACATTTTATTTCTAATTTTCAGCTTCTATTTTTTCTGGTCTTAAGGTGGCAGAAGCTTATATGTCCTTGGGCAGCGCAGGTTGCAGCAGTTGGTAGCTTTGCCTAGTATTGTACTCTTGCATGTCTAAATATGCCAAATTATAAATATTACAAATACAAGTTTATTTATACGGTCACAGACCAGAATGCATACAAAGTTTTAAAATTTTAAATTATAATAATTATTATATGCTATTACAGCTATGAATGACTTCAAATTCAAAAAACCTTTAATGGCATATACATCATAAGAACAAGGGTAATTCATAATTATAATTAATTGATAAAAATTTCATAGTCTAGATCAGGGGTAGTCAAACTGCGGCCCTCCAGATGTCCATGGACTACAATTCCCAGAAGCCCCTGCCAGCATTGGCAGGGGCTTCTGGGAATTGTAGTCCATGGACATCTGGAGGGCCGCAGTTTGACTACCCCTGGTCTAGATAAACAAATAAAATAAAATAAGCAGTAGCCAACAGATTCCTCCAGAATGCCCAGCAATCAGTAATTTGCACCAATTGTAGGTGGCCCTGGTCTAGACTTGATTCTTGCCTAGCCGACTGTCCTTTTGTATCACAGTAGCCAAGAATTCGGACTTATTAAAGCAGAAACATAAGTTCAGGGTTGATAAAGTTAGCACTACATAGATTTCAGTTTTTCTCTGCAGTATTTTTCTTGACACAAACTCTCCCCACCATTATTTTTTCATGTCCAAATTTTCTAGAACAGGGTTTGACAAATTCCAAGCGCCATGGTACCTAGAAATGTATTTGTAATATCTAGTGTTTTCAACAGTCAGCCTCTTGGCGGTTCTCAGTAGGAAGCACAAATCTTAGGTTACCTAACCCATATTTCTTTATAGGTCACAACAATTTTCTTGCACTTTTTCAGTCACATTTATTTGTTTGTTTAATTTATATACCGTTGTTCCCAACAGGGCTCACGGCGGTTTACAGACAATTAAAATATAAAAGCACAATAAAACCCCATAAAATTCCCTATATAAATACTATTAATACCAATTAATACCAAGGTGGCAGGTGAAAGACCATTAACTATCTATCCCCTCGTCCAGCCGGGGACAACCATCCTATTGCTGGTGGGAGTGAAGCATCAGATCAATCAGATGGACACAGGGAGCCCTAGATCTAATAGCGGGACCTCACCCTGGCCTCAACCATATGCCTGGCAGAAGAGCTCCGTCTTGCAGGCCCTGCGGAAGGATGACAGACATGTCAGGAGACTGTTTAGAATTGGGTTTTATGGTGGCAATAATTAGACAGTATGGTCATTAAAATATAAACCCCTGACGGCCAAAAAATAAATCTGATTCCTGAATTTTTGTATGACTTGTGAAGGCCTGATCTAAAAATTTTACTTTTCAGAATGCCTTGGAGCCATGTAATGTAATAGAGCACAAATTTGCACAGATGTGCAACAGCTTTGCTTTCCTCCAGTTAGTTTCAGTGGCAAGTTATGAATCCTGTTTTTGGTCTTTCTAGCCCTAAGCAGTCTGGCCCTGGAATATATCAAGAATTGTCAGGTCCAAAATGAACTTTCCTGTATTCTAATAATTTCTTGGGCCTTATTCTCTTGTCATACATGGGACAAAATCTTATCAATCACATCAAGATTTTAAAATCTGAGATCCCCCATGTCCATCTGTTAATAAATAGATCTGTCTCCCCACTCTCACCAGTAAGACAGTCAGAAGGCTGGCCAAGGGGGTAAGCTTAGTTAGTTTTTTCGCTTGCCGTCTTGTTACCTTTAGTAATTGTAATTACGGGTATTTATGGGTTTTATTGTGTTTTTATTATTTTATTGTGCTAACCGCTTTGAGACCAATCAGGAACGGTGGTATACACATTTAAATAATAAATAATAAATAATAAATAATAAATAATAAATAGAATTCCCTCTGCAGTGGGGTTTGCTGTTCTCCATTTTTAATGGCTTACAGATTCCAGACAAAGACTGTTTCATTTTAGGGGGCTTTTGGCAATATTTGAATTGTTGAGTCTGTGAGCTGTGATTGCTGCTTAACAAGACAGCCTTGTATTTGTATTTGTTAGCCACCTTAGAAATTTTTAATTGAAAGTTGACATCAAAACACTTTAATAAATAATATATTCAGCTTTTGTTACTCATTGGTTTATATTCATTAATCACTTCCTTAAAAACTACCTAGAATGAAAGAACCAAGGGTACTCTGAAGTCATCACAAGATCATAGGTATGTCTTTTTAGGCGTCAGATAATGAACCATCATAAAAGCTGTGTTGATGGCCAGGTTTCAAATGAGAAGGAATTGTTCCAATGTTTGGTTAGCTGTTGTAGCACTCTTAAACCCTAATCCGCCTGGCTGCATACCTACCTGAATTAGTGAGATCCCTATTAATACTGGATTGTCTAATTTCTGGCCAGTTATAAAGGCCTTCAGACCAAAATGCCATTGTTTCTATTATGTTTTATATGTGCCTATATTAATTTCATGGAGTTCTAACGTTCAACTAGCAGAATCTCTTGGAACAGAGCTATGTTTCCCCCTCCCACTCCTTTCCTTGCCAGGAGCTGAGATTTTCCTGGACAGTCAAATGGTTTAGAAAGTAGCTGATGAGGTAGTAATGGAGAGTAGCATGGCAGTGGGCCACCTTTCCCTAATGAATGGAGGCCAGTGTTTTCATGCTATCCTTATTTGGCATTTAGTATGGCTTGTGCCAACCAGAACTCATTGGATTAGATCTTGCTGTCTTTCCTAAATGCAATGCACTTGCTTTGAATTATTGCCAGTAGTAAGTTACAGTAGGGCCAGGTGTTATATCCAGGGGTTAGTTAGATCTGTTTTTATAAAGAGGCTGGGAGAACAGGACATTTTAGCATATTGAACTAGTTGTAATTTTTTTTGGGGGGGGGTGATATCAGGCTATTCTGGATAGAAATAAGTATCTGGTTTCCTGGTTTCCTTAGATTTACTCAAAACATTGCACAAAATTGACTAACTTCAAAAAGGGGAAAGAGCAGTCTGTTCAACTGTCAAAACTTTTTATGCTTGGCCTCCTAACTTGGGTAATGAAACTGAAGTAGAGCAGTTTGATTGAGGCAGGAGAAAATCTGTGTTGATTTACTATGCTGCTCCAGTGTTTTGCATGCTTGGTGAATCTGGTTAACTGTCCTGGTTATCAGCACTATGGGTATAGTTCAGTATCATGCAGTTTAATTCACTTTGAATCCTCTAACACAACTTACCTCACTAGCTATAGCAGCACAGATAAAGTCATGGAACTTCTCAGTAGCTTGTGAAGGAGGAAACCAATGGGCCACTTCATTGTTTGTCCAGTTCTGCCTCCTAATAGGTTGCAGTGTTGATCTAAGAATTTCGAGACTGCTTTGTGCTTGGGATTTGGGGTGTACCTATTTACATCTGACACACAACCACTGCTGTCTGTGTCAGGAAGTGGGTGTGGGATTGTTGCCAAACCTGTGTGACTGGAGGCTGCCTTGACATCTGCTGGTCAGGTTTCATTAAGCATAATTTTATTTTCCTGGTGCTATCTCAAATTGTAATGAAAACAATGGTGGAGCACCAGGCAGTTGGAAGAAGGCAGAAACGAATTACTGCCAAAATAATAAATTTATTAAATCCTAGTGTATTTCAAATGTATACTATTATTAAAGTTCTGCTTTTTCTTGTGGAGCTAAAATTTTCTCTAACAATATTTATAGAGGGATTGGATTAAACTGTTTTTGACACTGGAAATCTGATCTCTAATGAAAAATTCAGGCATACTATTTAAATACCATTTGTGGCACTATCTTTTGGCTTTGAATGTCATTAGCTTACCAGGTTCCCCTTTTCAATCATCTTCAATCCATGACCTACCTGAATATATACTTAATTTTAAATTGGCTGAGGAAATTGCTCTTCTCTACTTGGTAGGGACATTTTTCAGGATCATGGCAGGAACAGAGAACTATATGCTATGTATGGGTTGTTTAAGCAGCCCCTTGTAACTGTTTTCCATTTTCTTACCATTCATAAATTTAGGTTAAAAGCAGTCTTTTGAATTATATGTGTGATATTTCTGCATACAAATAATTAAATCTTTATTCATCGGGTCAAGTCTGATTGAGCAAGATCACAATCTTGGATTTAAAAAGACTGCTTAGCTGTGATGTTGTGGCTAAGCTATGGAATTGCAGCTTCTCTTGTTGCCTGCAGTTGCACTGGATAAAAGTACATTCCAAGTTTCCTCCTCCCCCTTGTAGTGTTTTGGTCATTTTATGAGCTCTGGTTGATATTTGTTACAAACCTTTCTACAATATTTGGGGTTGCTAATACTGGTAAGAGTTCATTTATCAGTTTAATGTATGGCATATTAATGTTTGGAGCTTTCTTGGAGGTGCAGGCTCTGTAGTTCATGGATGACACCATAAACTTTCTAAACAATCATATTATTCACTTGCACAAAATTAAATGTTGCAGGGCAAAACCCATACTCTTCTAACTAATCACAATTGATTTGCATGCTGGACAGAACTGCCCTAGACGTTACTATTACTGAACCCCTTTGTTTTTTCCTTTCTGTTAGCACAGCTTTGATTCTGGAAATGCATCATTCTCACCTCACGATGCATCCTGAGCCAGGGATGCAGTGCAAGTTGCCAGTTGCCAACCATATAATGTTTGTTCTCCTTTTTGTCTAGGCTGATAAACGTGCTCACCACAATGCATTGGAGCGCAAGCGTAGGGACCACATCAAGGACAGTTTCCACAGCTTGCGGGATTCTGTGCCATCACTTCAGGGAGAGAAGGTGAGTTTATTGAGAGAAGTGATGTTTTTCCCCTTAATGCTGCTTTCAAGTTAGAACGGGAATTGCTTTACAGCCCACTCTAGGTGTAACATATAAAAGCTAATATATATAGCATATAAAAGATAATGCCAGTAATTCTGCAGGGGTCTCAGTCATATTGAAGAGAGGTTCATCATTCATTCTGTAAAGTGAAAGTGAAGCATCACTTCTCATTAGATCAGATGATTCCAAAAGTTTGGAAGTCTTGTCAAGTCTTTCAGGATTTCTGCGTAGCTTTGCTTTTGGTCCCTGTTTGCTTTTAGTACTGCTTGTTTTGTAACAGACCTTGCAGGCTCCACTTCATTGCATGTGAACCAGCAAGACTCACCTTATGCAGAGGAAGTTCTGTGACATCTCTGTGTTGTCACACATGTTGCAGAGAATGCTTGGTCTCTCCCCTCAATCCCCATCCCACTCTTTACCTTGAACATTGGTGTCAAGACATGTATATTTAGGAGACAGTATGGTACACATTAAAGTCTAAAATGATGAAAGACAAGCTGAACTACCCCATCACTTGCTTGTCTATACAGTGGTTTTCAATAAGGTTTTCTCCAATCTGTTAATACCCCAAAAGTTCCCAGTGACCATGGACCGGTGGCAGAACCTGTTCCTTCCATTTCATAGTCCTAGAATGACTTTAACAGTTAAGAGTATTTATTTACTTAAAACATTGTTATGCTACCGTTACACCTGATCAGGGTCCACAATGCAGCAAACATTAAAAAATTAAAACACTTGAGTAATTAAGTACATCTAAACACCGCCCGCGGCGCCGCGGACTAAATAATTCGCTAAGGGGTTCTGGGGCGGGATGTGTCCGTGATGAGGAAGAGTCCAGATTGGACCCTTCCTCTGGACAGACAATCGGAGGGACCAATTGGTTTTGCGCCTGCTGATTGGTCCCTCTGATTCCTAGCCCCAGCGACTGTGAGCCGCGCGCAGCGCGGCTCGCGGTTGCTCCCAGCCTGACACAGCGAGAGGCGCAAAGCGCCTCTCGCCGCGTCAGGCCGCCCCCTCAAAGAGCCGCCGCCCCAGAGAGCTGACCCAGAGGACCGCTGCCGGGGGACACGCACAAAGGTTAGTTCCTAGCACCCGCTGTATTCCTCATACAGCGGGCTATATTACTAGTTTAAAATTATAAAATAATTCAATTATTAAAACACCCAAAACAAACAGTGTTGGAAGGATGCCAATAACTGGGGGTATGCTAGACAAAACAAAGTCGCCCCCTTCTGGTGAAAGACACTGATAGAAGGAGACAGATGAATCGCTCTGGGGAAGGAGTTCCAAAGGTTTGGTGCCATGACTGCAAAGGCCCTATCTTGGCCCTATCTTAACTTCAGATGGCGTGGGCAGCCAAAGCAGGGTCTCTGAAGATGACTAGTGTGAACAGGTAGGTTCATTTGGTGGGGGTGGGGGGGGTTCCTTAAGGTATATTGGTCCAAGGTCATACAGGACTTTAAAAGCTAATACCAGCACCATGAATTGAGCCTGGAAGCAAATTGGAAGCCAATGTAGATGGAACAAGACTGAACTGATATGGTCCCTATGACCCACTTCAGTCAACACTCTAGCCACAACATTCTGTACCAAATCTAGCTTCCAGACAGTCTTTTAGAGCAGCCCCACATAGAGTGCATTGCAGTAATCTAATCTAGATGTTACCAGGGCATGTGCCTCAGTGGCACATAGGAAGGGATGTAACTGGTTCACTAACCAACCTGGTAAAAGGCAGTGCTGGCTACCACTGCTGTTTATTCAGTTGGAGGCCTTTCTGGGTCCAGGAGCACCCTTAAGCTATAAACCTCCTTTACAGTTATTTTTGCTAGGAAGGTGAATTTCTGTTTGTTAGTTTTCTAGCCAATGGCTGGGTAGGCAAGACTGATCTTTCCCTTTGCACTATGTTCTTTCTGAGAAGGAGACTGTGTGCAACTTCCGTTTAGCCCAGCTGTCCCCAACCCCCGGCCCAGGGACCAGGATTGGAACCGGTCCGTGGATCAGTTGCGGCTCGTCCTCCTCCCCGGCTGCTGCCTCAGGGGCTGCCCTGCCACTCTGCCGCCGGCTCACCTTTGGTATTCACTGGCGGCTGCCATGGCTGGGGCTCCTCCTAGGCGTGGCACTGCGCAGCTGCTGCTGGCAGCGCCCCCCAGTGGGCGGCGGGAAGTCAGGGGTGCCGGTGGGAAAGCAAGTGGAGCAGGGGCTCAGGCGACGGCAGCGATGTCCCTCGGCAAAAGACTCCCCCCCCCCGGGCCTCAGTAGAATTGTCAAGTGTTGACCAGTCCCCGGTGATAAAAAGGTTGGGGACCACTGCTTTAGACTATGCTCTGGTCTAACTCAAGCAAATCTGTTATTGTTTCCCTACCCTGTTTTCCTCGTGTGACACTGGTGATCACTTCGTACCATCGTACATGATCACACTCTCTTTTATTTCTTTTTTGGGGAGGATTTTGAATTATTAAGAAGGAAGGACTTTCCTGAATTATTTGCCCATGAATCCATGCTGCCATTTGAGCTCCGGAAATTTTACAGTAGCGTGTAGAATTTCAGCTTGAGCTTATCGCAGGCACTTCAGATGGGCATGTTTCACTCTGGGAGATGGGGAGGGAATGGCTACTCAGGAGTAGCCCAAAGTCTGTTGAATGTGTAAAGACTGGCTTTACGTCTTCCCTGGGCTTTTAATGTAATAATGCTAGCAGGTAACTTGTAGCTTTCTATAGGGCAAACGTGTCAGTCCTGAAAAAAGAATGAGGAAATGACCTGCTATTCATCAGTGGCTGGAATAACTACAGAGTTGTCTGCAGAAGCTCAGTACAAGGTACTTAGCTTGATAGACAGCATTTTTGTGTGTGCAATCACCTCTGATGACTCTGTGTCCTAGACATTATCAAGGTATGCCTATTTATTACTCATGGCATATGGACAAAGATCTTGGGACAAATGCTTGATGGTTTACGTTAGCTAAAATATGTGGTCTGGCCTTCTGCTATTTTTTGTTCTCCCTTGAGAGTACAAGCTGCTGAGTAGTCAGCCATTTCAGGGTCTTTCATGGAAATTTTGCTGGAGACACTTTTGCACAGGAAATGTAGCTGCAGCAAGCACCACCTAAAGCCATACCACATAAACTGGAAAGTGCCTTGTTGACATGAAATTAATCCTAATGTTTTACCTGTGATTGAATTATTTCAGTTTAATCCCGTTGATTTTGGTGATCTTAGACTGGAGTTACACTACATAGGGTTTCTCTGTAAATTTCCTTCTGCTGTGCTGAGTACATTAACAGCAATGTGAACCAGCATCCACAAGGGAATGGGATTGCCATTGTTCTCAAATAAGCTAGCTAATAAAGCTTTGACATGGCAGCAAAAGGGCAGCAGTGTGTACCATGCAGCAAATCATGCCCAGAACCCACTGTCTGCTCTGCTACCACATGCTCAGTGCTACTGCTGGTCAGCCAGGTCAGCCTGTGCGGGCCCAAAGAGCAACATCACCCAGTGGACAGCAAATATCCAGTTTAAAAGCTTTACCTTACTAATAATAGCCATGTAAACATGTGAGTTTTATCCCCTCCAAATCTTCGTGTAACTAGTCATTTGTAAGTATTTTATTAAAGTATATGAATGAAGCTGAAATGGGATACTAGTAATTCTAGTGGGAAGCCGTGTTAGCCTGAAGCAGCAGAACAAAATTTGAGTAGCACCTTTAAAACCAACAAAGTTTTATTCAAGGTATTAGCATTCGTGTGCATGCACACTTCAGGAGATACAATGTCACAATGCCATGGAATGAAAGTAGTTAGTTCAAAGTAGAGGTAGAATGTGAGTAAAATAATATGCAGTATAATGAAAATGGTTAATGTATTTAAAAGATAAATAGGAAAAACCAGCAGTTTGGATTTGTTTGTATTCACTTGAGATTGAATTGCTTGGAAAACATTTGGCATACAATAAATGCGTCTACAGTAAGAGAATAATGGGCAAATAGATAATCAATTTCAGCAGTTAGCTGAAATCTTGCCCTTCTGTCCCCTGCCTGTCCTCTTGGGGTATCATCTTATTTGAAGTAGAACATTTGGCTGTGTCTGTTCACAGACCAGAAAAAAAGCATGTGTATACTATTCTGTACTAAATTGCGTTATACAAGGAATAGTTATATTACAATCTACTTGTTCAAATCAGTTTTTTTTCTCCAGCATAAATAAATTAATTTCAATATCATTTGTATTTGTTACAGTGTTAAGTACCTAGGCAAAGATTGTAAGTTCTACATGTATTTTATGATATTGGGAGCATTGTCTGTTAAGAGGTGGAGAGTGTCCCACTGGTGCATGAGGGGTGAGGGAAATACAATCTCTGACTTGCATAAAAATTGTCTATTTGCTGTTCTTTGTTGCTACTTAAAGATGCCTTGTCTAACTGAGCTAACTGAGCTAGTTCTCTAAAAATAACTCTGTAGCTGAATTTTAAAAAAAGATTTCCCTAAAGCTAACACTTGGCTTGGAATTTATCTTTGGCCAGTTTTCTTCACACTATAGTATAAACAGTATCAACTTCTTAGATATACTTGATTTATCACATCACAACAGATGTTCTTTTACCATATTGCCAGATGAGCCCACACTGATATCTACATCTTTTTGCTTGCTTAATGCTTCTGTTAGAACTGTGTACTTGCTTGTCTTTAGATCAGTTGTTCTCAACCTGGGGGTTGGGGCCCCTTTGGGGGTGAACGACCCTTTCACAGGAGTCGTGGTAGGGCAAGCAGCTTGGCTGGGGGGTGCCATCCACACAACAGCCTTGTGGAGTAGATCGAGATAGAGCATTCGTCTGTCTGGAGCAGCGGAAAAGAGCGAGATTGGCATGGTGGGACAAGAGGCAGAACTGAACTGAGAAACCCCGGGGGGAAAAACAATCATGAACAATGGATCTTCACACCATTGGTCAGTTTCAGTTTAATTTCTGTGAAAGAACACTTGCATAATTTTATGGTTGGGGGTCAGGACAACATGAGGAACTGCATTAAAGGGTCGTGGTATTAGGAAGGTTGAGAACCCTGCTTTAAATGTTATGATTTTTTTTAAGGAATATCTTGGGGTAAATAGCAAATCCAAAATATATTTTCTGCTTTTTTAATCAACGTATGTAAATATAACAATTCTTTTTATGTGGCCACCATAAATCTGCCATTGATATGTTAACTTGAAAGTGAAAGTAAAATTTCTTTTTCTTTTTCTTTTTTGTAAAGAAATATTTCTCCTAATGGAAGATAAAATAATCTTCCAGCGTTATGTTAAAGCATGTTTTTTACAGGGACTGTGTACATGGACCTTACTATTCATTTAGGACATCTTCAAGTTGCCTTTCTCTAACAAAAGGCTCAGGGTGGCTTGGATTACAAACCCTACCTTCCTATTCTGGAACAATGCAAATATTCTACCCACCCCATGTGCACATACCACTATTGCACTAAGGTCCATTTGTCTGCTTGTTCAGGTTTCTTGTGCTATATCATGGCACCTTTCATACAATCCTCGATATAAGATGCATACAACAAATTGTACTCCATCCACAGAGGGGGAAGCCAGCCCAGTAAAATGAAGAATTCATTGTCCTGGATGACATCAATGCCCATGTGGACAAGCTGACCTTGGGTTTTGGCCCAGACCTAGTATTTGGCCCAGACCTAGTATTTACCATGGCAGCACTAGAAGAAGAGGAGGAAGAAGAAGAGTTGGTTCTTATATGCCGCTTTTCTGTACGCAAAGGTTCTTATATGCCGCTTTTCTGTACGCGAAGGAGGCTCAAAGTGGCTTACGGTCACCTTCCCTTTCCTCTCCCCACAACAGACACCCTGTGAGGTGGGTGAGGCTGAGAGAGCCCTGATATCTCTGCTCGGTCAGAACAGTTCTATCAGTGCCGTGGCGAGCCCAAGGTCACCAAGCTGGCTGCATGTGGAGGAGTGCAGAATCGAACCCGGCATGCCAGATCAGAAGTCCGCACTCCTAATCACTACACCAAACTAGGGTTCTCACAGATTGTCACCACCCCACCAAGCTGACCACACCCTTGACCTGATCTTCGTTGCAGGGATAGAAGTGACTCTGATTGCAAATGAAGCAGAGCCATGGTCAGTCTACTACACCCTAAAAGACTGGCTATATATCTCATCCCCTTCCCTGTTAGGCAGAGGGTGTATTTTTGCCTGCCAACAGAGTCTTATTGGTCCAGAAGAATTCCTGATTGATCTGTGGCATTTCTGGAAAAGTAGGGGAGTGAGTGGCTGGGGATCAATTACTGACATATCTGGATGAAGCTTTGGTCCTTGATCCATTCCAGTCCAGCTTCCAATCTGGCCATGAGGTAGAGACAGCTCGAATTCCCCAGATGGATGACCTCTGATGCCAGCTGGACCAAGGCGGATTGATGTTGCTAATATTACTAGAGCTAACAGCAGTGTTTGATATTTTTCACCACAAGCTCCTTGCTCACCACCCCCTTTCTCCAAGGTCGAAGACAGATAGTGATAATTGAGGAGGACCAATTGCACCACTCTGAACTCAGACGTGGAGGTCCACAGGGAGCAATTCTCTCCCCAACATTATTTAACATCTTCATCTTCCCTGTCGCCCAGCTGGCCACAGCTCTTCTGCCAGGCTTTCAGCTGAAGACCCACGGCAGAAGTGCCTCCTGCAGCCTAGATCCATCCTCTTTTAGGCAGCCCCACTGCCCCAAACTCATGGTCTCCTCCTTCCCAGTTGTTGTAGTTGCTCGTGTTTCATGAAATTATGGTTATGTTTTATTCTCAATTGTTAAAAGTTGTTTAACGTACATACTATTTTATTAGTTCTGTGTACACTGAGATGCCATATATAAATTGAATAAATAAATAAATGGTTCCAGCCTGTCCTTTGGGCAGCACAGCCTGGATTCACCTCTAGAAGGACAGGTTTGTCTCAGGTTGCCAGTAATTAAGAATTTCAAAATGCCTCCAATGTGTGCTGCTTTCTTCCTTGCTGTAATCCCTAGTCATTGAATTCTTTAATTTCTGTACCACAAGTATTCCAAACTGTGATATCACTACAGAAGTTATGTTGCCATGCAAATTGATATTCATTCAAAAGCATTTCACAAACCCAAGTGTGTTACAGGGGAACAGGTAAACAAAATACCCTCTCCTACAGATATGTACTACTATGAAGTACACTAGCCTGTCCTGCATTGTCCCAGTTGCTGAGAACGTATAAGACTATCTTCTGTCGTAATGTCTTTTTAATATATCAATATGAGTATTTTTAGGATTTGATGGCTTATCTGCTAGACCAGGACATTAAGTTTAGTCTCTGGCGGCATGAACTAATTTTCATTTAGTTTTATATGTGGGATGCAAAATATAAGTTGTGTGCTGAACAGCAGTAGGCAGTCTATACTTTGCAGAAGAGTTCTTGGGGCGGGGGGGGGGTTGCACCATCAGATACTGTGTAACACTGAAGCTGATGCTACTACCTCAGTTGTTTCTATAAAATCAGGAGCTGAGTTTATACTGACACTAGAACACACATAGAGAACAAAACTCGTGTCTTAATACCCTTTATCTTAATTCTTTGCTTGAATGCATTAAAAAAGAGCTAAGCTAAATAATTTAATCCCTAGTCTCCCTGCAAAAAGGAGAGTTGACCTAGCTGCCTGTGTGAACTAGGACTTTATCTGGTGTTTTTTTCCTACTATTGCAACAGGCATCCCGGGCCCAAATCCTAGATAAAGCCACAGAGTACATCCAGTACATGCGCCGAAAAAACCACACGCACCAGCAGGACATAGATGACCTAAAGCGTCAAAACGCCCTATTGGAGCAGCAAGGTGAGCTGGTCTGAGCTGGGGTTCTCTATCTGGGCTGTCTTGGGTTAGGCCATTTTATAGTAAAGTACTCTGCCATATTAATTTTCCTGTGTTGGCTTCCTAGCCTGGGACCCACAAGTCTTTCCCCATAATCAGTAAAGCCATGGTTGGTTGCAAGGACCTCGGGACTTTATGTTTGTAATATGTCATGGACCTCTTAGATCAGTTGAACACAGCTCCTCCAAACCTTTTATGATGAAGGGTCCCTTTTTTCTTTGCCTAAGTTTCAGGACTTTGACCCAGGATGTTGCTTGTGGAGAAATAATTTTGATTATCCAGTTGTTGCCTTTAATTACCAGAAAATATACTTGTGGCACAATAACCTGCTGTTCAACTGAAGTAGATAACAGCTGCCAACAGTTGTGCTACATTACAGGGGCATGTGCCCCTGTAATAGTTAAAGCATTACCCTTCTCAGCTCACTTTCTGGCTTTTAGGGCAGGGTACGTAAAATGATGCCCTGAATTACCATTTTCAGAATGTGTCAAGCAGGATCAGCCAGTGCTGGTTACTTATAATAGGTGTTTTCCAAAGAACTGAGTGACTTGCATATAGTTCTCATGTGATTTTCCATCCAGATACTGTGTGCTACTGGATCATTCTCAGGCCCTGTTCGTCCTACACTGCCACAGCATTTGTGTCAAACAGGAGCACTTCTGATCCTTTTATTTGGCATACTGGGTTGGTTCTTGACCCAGATAATGGAAGGTGCACCCCTGAAGTGCTAGTGGTAGCATGGCAGACAGTTATGGGCTTGGCTTCTGCCCTTGCCACCTGACTCCACACAGTTGCTGAAGTTCTGGCTGGGCAAACTGGGAGTGAGCCTTGTCTTTCTCCTCTTCACCTTTGCCAATAAATAGTCAGTGTTACATTTTATGGCACTTAGGACAAAAGGTGGCCTACACGTGAACTAGCTTCACTTTATTTGTGTGAGATTATTCCTGCTTTATGTTCCACCACCTACAACTGGCTGGTGATCCCTGGTTCCAAGGAGGCTCGCTTGACCTCAACCAGAGCCAGAGCCACCTGGTGGAATGAGCTCCCAGAGGAGATTAGAGTCCTGATGGAACTAGAACAATTCCACAAGGCCTGCAAAAGAGAGCTCTTCTGCCAGGCAGTTGGTTAAGGTTGACGGAAACTAACAACATCTACTGGGCCCCCAAGCCTTCCTCCCATGAATTCAAGCACCCTGAGCTGACCAACCATGGGACTGTTAGAATTTTGAGGTTATTAATTACTGTTCTTTTTATTGCTGTTACTGTTATTACTGTTATTCATCTGACTTGAGTTTTACTGTATTGTTCCTGTTCCCCAATGTTTCATATGAACTGCCCTGAGCCTCAGGTGACAGGGGTATATAAATGTAATAAATGTGTGAAGGATGGTTTGGCTGTTTTTAGTCATCAGTTGTATACTCTGACATAGGCTGAGAGGATGTCACTCAGTGACCATGGCTATCTAGCATTTGACTCTATACATACTAAATGTATGGATTCAAATGCTAGATAGCCATGATCACTGAGTAATCTCAGTAATTTGTCTATAAAATCTGTCTGCCTCTAGTTATCCCAGTAGTTTTGTGCAGTGTTTCTGGACAAGGGGGCTCATGGTCAGTACTTGCTGAAAACACCTGAGGTGGTTTGTTTTAGCTGTCAGTGTAAAGGACCTTGGGTTTTCCCCCAGGACAATTAGGGATAAGTAGAAATAAATGCAATGCTATCTGACTTACAAATTTAGAGTTTTATTTACTAACTTAAGAACGTGTAGAATTTGGAGTTAACACGTAAATTACATATTGTTTGAAATTATTTCTGAAGTATAATAGAACAGCTTTGGTGGATCAGACCAATGTTCCATTTAGTCTAATGTTCTGTTTCCCACAGTGGTCGCACAGATGCCACAAGAAGCCCACAGAAGGAATACGGTGGCCAAGCCCAGTTCATGCTGCTCACCAGCAACTAGCCTTCAGAATTATGCTGCCTCCAAACATGGAGGTTCCATTTAGTTGTCATAGTTTATTGATGGACCTGTCTTCTGTGAATTTTTAAAACCATCTTACCTATTGGCCGCCACCACATCACATGGCAGTGAGTTCCATAGGGTTCATTATGCATTGTCTGAAAAAAGTATTTTTTGTCTGTCCTGAGTCCACTGGCATCAACTTCATTGAGCGTCTCAGAGTTTTGGAATTTTGAGAGAGGACAAAAGTTTTCTTTTTCCACTTGTTCTACACCATCCATAATTTTGTAAACTCTTTAGCCATACTTTCGGTAAACTAAAAACGGCCCAAACTTCTTAGTCTTTCCTTGTAGGAATTAGGAAGGCTCTCCAGCTGGGCCAACCAGAACTGTAAGTGGTATTTCAACTGCAGCTGCACAGATCTATTCAGAAGTATTATGATGCTGGTTGTTTTATTTTCAGACCCTGTTCTAATAATCCCTAGAATAGAATTTGCCTCTTGCATTGCTGCCACACACTGAGTAGGCATTTTTGTTGCCCTATCCATCATAACCTCATGTTCTTTCCTGGTCTGTCACTGGCAGTTTAGCACCCCTAGTATATAAATGAAGTTAAAGATGCATCACTTTACATTTAGGTATATTGAACCTTGCCACTATTCCACTCACCTAGTTCACAGTGTGTCATCCTCAGACTTGGCCACTTCATTGCTCACTCCTGATTCAACACATTAAATAGCACTGTTCCAAGTATAGATTCCTATGGAAACCCATTGCTTCACTGCAATTGTCTCTGTGCTTCTATTTGAAAATTCCTGTAGTTCAAATCATAATTATGTAATCTATGCAATATATTATATACACTAGGATCCAAAGCCCGTCCATAAGGACGGGCTTTGAGGGGGGGCACCCCCCCAGCCGCCGTGCTTCCCGGCGACCCCGCCGGCTTCCCAAGGGCCGGGGGGGAGGCTCCCCCGGGGGCTCCCCTCCCCGGCGAGCAGGCAGCTTGCACAGTGTGTATCACATGACCCGGGTGCCCCCCTCCCCGATGTTGGCCCGGGCTGGGAGCGGGGCTGGGAGGAGTGCCGGGCCGCCCCTCCCCCAAACCCAGAAGTGAGCGGGTGTTGGCTGCCAGTGGCTCAGAGCTGGGTACGCGCACGGATGAGGGGGGAGAGAGAGCACGATGCGAGGCATTGCCGAACCCAGGTGCGCCTTCCGGAGCAGGAGGAAGAAGCAGTGGCAGGCGCAGCAGCCATGCATCCGGCCGGACACCATGATTGGCTCCGCCGTTGCCACAGGCGGCCCTGTCAAGCTCCGGGACCATCTGGGTGGGCTGGTGTGGCAGTTAGCTCGGAGCTTCGTGTTCATCTTCCCGGTGAACGTGGTGGGCTACCTGGGGCTGAGTTTCAGCTGGGTCCTCAATGCCTTGCTCTGCCTTGTCTGGGCGCAGCAGCGACGCGGTGAGAAGAGCTCCAGCCTGGACTGTGGCGAGTGATGGAGGGGCCAATCAGAGGGCGCTTTGCGCCCTCCAATTGGCCTGTGTTTCGCCCAGGTGGGGCCAAGGGGCCATTCGGAAGGCGCACCGTGCACGCCTTCCAATTGGCCCCTTGGCTCCGGACTGACAAGTCCGCTTGTCAGTCCAGGGCCAAGAAGCCGATCGTGGGGCACCCCCATCCCGGACTCAGCCCCCCCCCCCCTTAGTCTTTTATTTATAACGCGGAGCGGTTACAGATAGAAACCATCAACATTGTGACAAAGGAAAAAGAAGGGCATATTGTTACTATGGTTTAGATATATGTTGCCCTTGAACATTGCTAGAAGAAATGATTGGGGAAGATGCACTCAAAAATTAACCTTCTCTTGAATAAGGTAACAGTGTCCTCTTACAGATTAGAAATTTGTTAAAAGAAAGCAGAGTAGGAACAAATGGACAGCTCTCACACTGGAGGGAAGTGAGCAGTGGGTGCCCCCTCGAGAGAGAGGTTGAGCTGTATAGTGTCTATATTGGCAGATGGTAATCAGGGTCATGAATATCAAGGCCTGATTGTGAAGAGCTACAGAAGGCTCTCTTCAAATTGGGTGAGTGGGCAACTGAGCAATAGCATGGCAAATGTCATTCAAGTATAAGATGTGCATTGGAACACATATCCTAATTTAAAATATATTCAAAGGGGTTGTGAACTGGCTCAAACCAAGATTGTAAGTAATTATGGCGGATTGTTCAGTGAAAATGTCAACTCAGTGTGGAGCAATGGTGAAAAAGGCAAACTCCATGCTGGAGATGGTTAGGAAAGGGATTGAGAATATAATGGCAAATGGAATGTCCCTGTTGCTGCCTCAGTATCATCTCTTGTTCTGGTTACTGAATTTTTTTAAAGATTATTGCGGAGCTGGAGAAAACACAGAAGAGGGCAACTAAAATAATCAAGGGGTTAGAGCATGTCTCCTGTGAGGAAAGGTGGTGGCATCTGGGATATTTTACTAGAAATGAAAAGGCAACTAAGGGTAGGGACATAATAGAGGCTTATACTATTGTGCACAGGAAGGAGAAAGTGGGAGAAATTTTTCCCTCACCCATAATATTAGAATTTGGAAGCATCCAGTGAAGTTGTTGGAAAATGGGTTCAAGACAGACAAATGGAAATACTACTTTATTCAATAAGTAATTAAACTGTGGAATTCACTGCCGATGGACATAGGGATGGCTTTGAACACAGATGCTTTAAAAACTGGGTAAACAAATTCATGGAGGAGAGGTCCATCAGTGGTGATAGCCATAGTGAGTAAAGGGAACTTCCGCATTCAGAGGCAGGTAGAATGAAACAGGAGACTAAACTAGATGGACCATCTGATCCAGCAGGCTCAACTTAAGTTCTTACAATGCAGTTAACCATTTTGAAGAAAAATAGTTGGACAATTTCTTCAATTTCCCTTTTTTTCCTATCAGATTTTAGAAGTATTCAGAAATGTACTGAGTTGTTGTCTGTGAATTAGCCAGGTGATAACAGGTTAACATGGTCCATGTCATGGTTCTGTGTATAACATTTGCCTTTTCCCCTGCTCATATATCCATGGTCTTGCATTTTAGTTCGTGCACTGGAAAAGACAAGATCAAGCAGTCAACTGCAGGCCAACTATTCCTCTTCTGACAACAGCCTGTACACCAATCCTAAAGGCAGCACCATCTCCGCCTTTGATGGTGGCTCTGACTCCAGTTCAGAGTCCGAGCTGGAAGAACCTCAGAGCCGGAAGAAGCTTCGCATGGAGGCCAGCTAGAAGAGGTCTCTGTTTCCGCTGCCATTAGACACTTGCTGGCTGCTTAAGGACTTTCCTTTCCTTCTTTAGTAGAGGCTCTTGGACTGCGGCTTCCCCAGGTTCTTATCCCTTATTTGATCCCCTTTTGAGTTAATCCAAACCTCTGGCTTGGCAGCTTATCCTCTGGAAGACACCAGCTATGGCTTGGAGCAAGATGTAGCCCTGTCTTGTCCTGCCCTATGGCTGCAAGTTTCTCGTGCCAGGAATGCTCAGGCTATCTGATGAACTGACGATAGCCTGTGATTGTCTGGGCGGCGTAAGGACAGTGACTCGTCCATTTATCCACTAAAGCTGCACCACTTTTGCATTGATCAGAATATTTCTATTTATGTCAACAAGGCCAAATGCCCCCCTGAAGAATCTTAAGGGGGGGGGGGGAGAGTAGAAGTTATGCACAGAAGTATTTTTGTGTACACTTTCCAGAAACGATGGTGCAGAACTCGAGATGGGTTTTCTTTTGTATTTTGGCAGGTGATTAATTGATATTTATTTCCTCTTACGGAAACTCAATCTGGTCAGGTTCTTCTTCCTGCTGTGGTCATCGGTGACATGAAGCTACAGATTCGTAGCATGAACTCCCTATCAGTTTCTCAGAAATAGAGCCAGCTTTTAAAATGTAAATACACCATAAGCTTTGTTACCTGGTACTAATAACTGCATCATAGCATGGACCTCTTGCCCCACGGCAAATGGGCCAGTTACTCATGTGAGTTAAAAAGGGCACAGGCTGTGAGTGAGCAAAGGCCTTGGTATGTGTGTGTGTGTGCGTGCATGTGTGTGTGCGTCCTTATATTTTTGTCTTCTTCCCACTCTTGTTTGTGATGTTTTCTGAATTTAGTGTATACAAGTGTAGCTTGGTCTCTGTCCAGGTGTGAGTCTATTCCATGGAACTGAAGTATGTTGTACATACTGCCCACGAATTGTCTTGCAAGTTAAGGCTTCCCTTTACTATAAGACTATAAATAAAAATATTTTATCCTTGTAAGTGGAAGTGTTTTCTTTTTGGGACACTCTTAGAAACAATGTCATTTTCTCCAAAACACCATGAGGTCTGAAAGTAAGAGCGGTGGTGTCCCCCTCCTTTAAACCTGAGCCAGGATGAACTTGCTGACCAGCGAATTTATTCTGTACAAAATGCTGTATTTCTCATACGTTATATGAAATGCTGATTTATCAGTAGCCAATCCCAAGAAAAGGTTGTATCTAGGATAGAAATGCATAAAGGAAGACAGCACCTTTTCTTGTATTGCCATAAGTAGTTGTCCAGAGCTTTGTTTTGATAAGCCCAGTGGGTTGTGTTCAGCCCCCTAAAACAGGAAAATTAGAACTCTACTAAACTGATCATGTCAGCAGGATGGCAGGATTCCTGTAGCTCTAAATAACCAGAACCTATATTTTAGAAGGCAATGCAAATATAGAAAATTAAACTTGTTACCTCTGACAAAAGAGCCTCTTGTGGCGCAGAGTGGTAAGGCAGCCGTCTGAAAGCTTTGCCCATGAGGCTGGGAGTTCGATCCCAGCAGCCGGCTCAAGGTTGACTCAGCCTTCCATCCTTCCGAGGTCAGTAAAATGAGTACCCAGCTTGCTGGGGGGTAAACGGTAATGACTGGGGAAGGCACTGGCAAACCACCCCGTATTGAGTCTGCCATGAAAACGCTAGAGGGCGTCACCCCAAGGGTCAGACATGACTCGGTGCTTGCACGGGGGATACCTTTACCTTTTACCTCTGACAAAAGGAACATATTTTGGAATGGTTGTTTAGGATCATAAGGGCAGTTACCTTAATGGTGCATAATTCTGGCTATATTTATCTGGTAGTATTTCAGGAAGTGAAAGTAGTTCCTAATTTCTAATCTTGTAAGTATTTGAATTGCAGCAGTTCCTGGCCCTGTGCTTCTCTTACATTTCCTTCCTTAGGATTTCAGAATTGACAGAAAAAGCCACACACATAAAGTAAAATTTGACATGAAAGTGAGTTTAAAGCAAGATGTGAATTAATTTTTTTCTTGTTCTGCTTTCACCAAAAGATTCTTTATAGAAACTAAGCCATGATAAATTCTTCAAGTAGTGAGAGATGGGTACAACTTAACTCACTACAACCTTTCCTGATGCATAAGAGATTACAGGAGGCCATCCGGAGCAAACCGAAGAAGGCCCCCTCCTGTGTATTTAACAGTGTTACTGATCTACATCTGAGTTGCTTATGTAGTCTTTCTTCTCACAACAATTAAGATTTGTGCCATCCTGTGGTGTGGCTGTTTAAAGTCTTGTCCATCACTGGCGATGTGGAAACTCTAGCAGAATCTGTTCCCGTATGGAGGCTTGTTACTATACAAGTATAGAAATACCTATATAGACCTCCAAAAAGCCAATCCGCAGGCACAGAATAATGCTGTTCAGTACTGTTGTGAACAGAGAGGTCAGGATCACATCGTGAAGCTGCCTTATACTGAATAAGACCATCAGTGTCAGCATTGTCAACTGGCAGCAGGTCTCCAGGATCTCAGGCAGAGGTTTTTCACATCATCTGGTACCTGATCCTCATGACTGGAGTTGCCAGAGATTGAATCTAGGACCTACTGCATGGCAAGCAAAGGCTCTTTCCCTGAGCCACAGCCCTCCCCCCCCCCCAAACACACACATTTTCCTTTAATGCTAATGGAGCCGCTTGCATTAACAAATTGTACCAGCAGAAGGGCAGAACCACTCAATTTCTCCTCTTCAGAGTATGCTACCCTGTGGCACTTTGTCCAACACAGACTGAACACAGCAGTAAGAAAGGAATTAGTATATTTTTAATAAAATGCACCAACATATTGTCAGTTCTCCCCTGGGCAAGCTATTAATTTGCAAGGGAAAGAACTTAGGTCAGAGTTCTGCCTTCCCTCAGTGCTAGAAGAGGGTTCCTAGATACCATTTTATATTGTGAAAAAGAGCACTCCTTCTGATGTGACCCAGCAGCTCACATACAGAGATGCATCTACTATTTTATGTCTAGTTTATTTCGGACCTGCTGGTTAGAAATACACTCTTCTATCTATAAGCCGGGGTCTCAGTACCTGGCCCTTAGTGCATGAAATACTGCAGGGAGCATAAAATAGACAAAACTCATATTGCCTAAAGGGGGTCTGGATCAGAGCATCTCCCGCAGCCAGGCCGGGAGAGAGCACCTGCCTTCCTAAGATGCTTAGCATAGTGCAAATGCAACAATAGGGCTGGTTTGACGGATGCTTAAAATATTAACATGCTCCTTTCTTTGGAAACCAAAACGGCACCTGCTAGAGAGCAACCAGCCCATCTAACCGTACCCCACTACACAGCCAATCTATTAGATACTCAACACTGCTCAGTTTTGGTAGGGCTAGCAGAGCTCTCGCAAAAAAAACCACATACAAAGTTGAGCCCAGTTTTGTGAGATTGAGAAAATTAACTCTGTGGATGGGCTCCAGGATGGCTGAGACAATTTGCAACGCCATACGCTGAACAGGAAAAAGATGCATCGTGCAGCATCGGACAAGGGCAACAGCCTTTCTTAATCAGCAGCGGTCTTTTCTTCTCTATTTGGAACAGCCTTCTTCAGGAAGTACATCACAGCTTGCACCACTTTGTCAGGAGAGATGTTGTATACAGGATGTGTAGGCCGCTGTTTTGGGGAGAGGAACAAGGAGGAATGAGAGTTGGGAAAGTTCAAACGCCCCTCTGTGTCCCCATTGATTGTGAACCGCCATGAGCCAACTATGTATGTTGGGAGTGGGAATCTAAGACTGATTAAAAATAAACTAGAAATAAAGCCGGCTGCAGCGGCCGGGAGAAGGCAGAGCGGCGCCCCCCCCCCCCACCGGCGAGCTGTTTTCGGCTTCTCCCAGCCACCGGAGCGGCCTTGCCGCGTCTGCGACGCAGCGAGGCCGCTCCAGCAGCCGGGAGAAGATGAAGCGCTCTCCCCCCCCCCCCCCCCAGCAAGGTGTTTTGGCCTTGTCCCGGCTGCTTTGCGGCTCCTGATTGGGCCCTCCGAGTTTTTATCCCGGACAGGGCCCGCCCTAACTCCTCCCAGACAGCCCTTACCCTTTTATTTAATCCGCTCCACAGGAGCGGTTTAAAGATAAATTGAACAGTCAGTTCCAGCCACCAACATGCTACCCATGTAGCATAAATTTCACTTTAACTGGATATACACATCAACACTCTATATACACATATACAGCTGCTGCTGAAACTACACAGTTATGCAAATAGTTGGAAACTGATATTTGCAGGTGCAGAGGCTAAAGATTTTCTTTTTACAGTTTGAAGTCAACCATCCTGAATGCTGTGGAAACAAGGAATGCACAAAGCCCCGGCTAGACTGCCAGAAGGGCACTCTGTTGGTGGAACAAGTGAACCAACGAATAAAAGGTGACAAGGCAAAAGTATCCCTATGAGATGAGTAGGGAGTCCACATAGAAAATGCAACCTTTACTAATTCATGTCAATACATGGCAAGAAAACTGGGCTCAGAATTTGCTTTCCTGTGACAGTATGTACATATATTTTGCTTATAAGAAACACATATCAACCAGAGATGGCTATTAGAAAGGTTTGGAAGTGGATAAGCCACAGAGGCTGGAAGCCCAGAAAACAAGAAAAAGCTTGTGCAGGCTCTGCTGTGAATTTTGCCTCTCCCCCCGCCCCTGCAAACCAATTGCACTTGTCTGAAGTTAAAGTATGTGGCATAACTTGGTCAGATTTGGTCACGGTACGGCATCGGATGTTTATACCGGGTAGAAAATTTAAGCCCAGTTACTGGCATATTTCACTACTGAAATGTTGTTGTTGTTGGATTTATTTCATGCCTCTCCCAATAGGCTCGAGGCAGGTCACATCAATCTCAACCCCATTAAAATTCCCAAAAGCCCCACCCCTCATCACTATCAGTATGAGATGAAGAGAAGAAAGATGGGAGGGAGCAATGTACACTTCCAACTCCCAGGGGGGGGAGCGATGTCCCTAATTCGCTGTCCCTAGCCTCAACCATCCCCCTTCAAGGATCGCTGCCTTGTTGTGGCAAGGGGGCTTGCGTAGTTCAGTGAAGCTATGAGCTATGCCGTGCAGGGCCACCCAAGACGGACAGGTCATAGCTGAGAGCTCTGACAAAAGGTGATCCACTGGAGAAGGCAATGGCAAACCACTCCAGTATCTTTGCCATGAAAACTCTATGGACAGTTCCAATAGGCATAACGATATGACGCTGGAAGATGAGCCCCTCAGGTCGGAAGGTGTCCAATATGCTACTGGGGATGAGCAGACGGCTAGTACGAGTAGCGCCAGAATGAATGAAGCGGCTGGGCCAAAGCCGAAAGGACGCTCAGTTGTGGAAGTAACTGGTGGCGAAAAGACAGTCCGATGCTGTAAAGATTTTTATTCCATAGGAACCTGGAACGTCAGATCCATGAATCAAGGCAAGCTGGACGTGGTTAAACAAGAAATGAGAAGACTGAACATCGACATTTTAGGAATCAGTGAACTAAAATGGACAGGAATGGGTGAATTTAATTCAGATGACCATCAGGTATACTACTGTGGACAAGAATCTCGCAGAAGAAATGGAGTAGCATTCATAATCAATAAGAGAGTAGGAAAAGCAGTCTTGGGATACAATCCCCAAAATGACAGAATGATCTCAGTTCGAATCCAAGGCAAACCATTCAACATCACAGTGATCCAGGTCTACGCCCCAACCACTGCTGCTGAAGAGAATGAAGTTGATCAGTTCTATGAAGCCCTACAACACCTTCTAGAAGCAACGCCCCAAAATGATGTGCTTATCATCATGGGGGATTGGAATGCTAAAGTAGGAAGCCAAAAGATAACCGGGATAACAGGCAAGTTTGGCCTTGGAGTACAAAATGAAGCAGGACACAGGCTGGTAGAATTTTGTCAAGAGAATACAATGGTAATAGCAAACACTCTTTTCCAGCAACCCAAGAGACGACTCTACACATGGACATCACCAGACGGTCAACACAGAAATCAGATTGACTATGTGCTCTGCAGCCAAAGATGGAAAAGTTCTATCCAGTCAATAAAAACAAGACCAGGAGCTGATTGTGGTTCAGATCATGAGCTTCTTGTTGCAAAATTTAGGCTTAAATTGAAGAAAGTAGGGAAAAGCACTAGGCCACTCAGGTATGAACTAAATCATATCCCTGACGAATACACAGTGGAGGTGACAAATAGATTTAAGGAATTAGATCTGATAGACAGAGTGCCTGAAGAACTATGGACGGAGGTTCGCAACATTGTACAAGAGGTAGCAACTAAAACCATCCCAAAGAAAAAGAAATGCAAGAAATCAAAATGGCTGTCTGAGGAAGCTTTACAAATAGCTAAGGAGAGAAGGGAAGTGAAAGGCAAGGGAGAAAGAGAAAGATACACCCAATTGAATGCAGAATTCCAGAGAAAAGCTAGAAGAGATAAGAATGCCTTCTTAAATGAACAGTGCAAACAAATAGAAGAAAACAATAGAATGGGGAGGACCAGAGATCTTTTCAAGAACATTGGAGATATGAAGAGAACGTTTCATGCAAAGATGGGTATGATAAGGGACCAAAATGGTAGGGACCTCACAGAAGCAGAAGAGATCAAACAAAGGTGGCAAAATTATACAGAAGAACTATACAAGAGCGAGCTTAACATCCCTGATGACCACAATGGGGTAGTTACTGACCTGGAGCCAGACATCCTGGAATGTGAAGTCAAATGGGCCTTAGGAAGTCTGAGCAACAATAAAGCTAGTGGTAGTGACAGCATTCCAGTTGAACTATTCAAAATCTTAAAGGACGATGCAGTAAAAGTGCTACACTCAATATGCCAGCAAATTTGGAAAACTCAACAATGGCCACAGGATTGGAAAAGGTCAGTTTACATTCCAATCCCAAAGAAGGGCAATGCCAAAGAATGTTCAAACTACCGCACCATCGCACTAATTTCTCATGCTAGCAAAGTTATGCTCAAAATCCTACAAGCTAGGCTCCAGCAATATGTGGACCGAGAACTTCCAGAAGTACAGGCAGGATTTCGAAGAGGCAGAGGAACTAGAGATCAAATTGCCAACATACGCTGGATCATGGAGAAAGCTAGGGAGTACCAGAAGAACGTCTACTTCTGCTTCATTGACTATGCTAAAGCCTTTGATTGTGTGGAGCACAACAAATTGTGGCAAGTTCTTAAAGAGATGGGAATACCAGAGCATCTTATTTGTCTCTTGAGAAATTTATATGCAGGTCAAGAAGCAACAGTGAGAACTGAACATGGAATCACTGACTGGTTCAAAATTGAGAAAGGAGTTCGGCAAGGCTGTATACTGTCGCCTTGCCTATTTAACTTGTATGCAGAGCACATCATGAGAAATGCGGGATTAGAGGAGTCACAAATTGGGATCAAGATTGCAGGGAGAAATATCAACAACCTCAGATATGCAGATGATACCACTCTAATGGCAGAAAGTGAAGAGGAACTAAAGAGCCTGTTCATGCGGGTGAAGGAGGAGAGTGCCAAAGTTGGCTTGAAACTCAACATCAAGAAAACAAAGATCATGGCATCCGGTCCTCTCAATTCCTGGCAAATAGAAGGGGAAGAAATGGAGATAGTGACAGATTTTATTTTCCTGGGCTCCAAGATCACTGCAGATGGGGACTGCAGCAAAGAAATTAAAAGACGCTTGCTCCTGGGGAGGAAAGCTATGGCAAATCTAGACAGCATCCTAAAAAGCAGAGACATCACCCTGCCAACAAAAGTGCGTTTAGTCAAGGCTATGGTCTTCCCAGTTGCAATGTATGGCTGCGAAAGTTGGACCATAAGGAAGGCCGAGCGTCAAAGAATTGAGGCTTTTGAACTCTGGTGTTGGAGAAGACTCTTGCGAGTCCCTTGGACTGCAAGGCGAACAAACCAGTCAGTCCTAGAGGAGATCAGCCCTGACTGCTCCTTAGAAGGCCAGATCCTGAAGATGAAACTCAAATATTTTGGCCACCTCATGAGAAGGAAGGACTCCCTGGAGAAGAGCCTAATGCTGGGAGAGATCGAGGGCAAAAGAAGAAGGGGACGACAGAGAATGAGGTGGATGGATGGAGTCACTGAAGCAGTAGGTGCAAACTTAAATGGACTCCGGGGAATGGTAGAGGACAGGAAGGCCTGGAGGATCATTGTCCATGGGGTCGCGATGGGTCGGACACGACTTCGCACATAACAACAACAAGCCTCAACCATAGACCTGGTGGAAGAGCTCCGTTTTACAGGCCCTGCGGAAAGTTGGCAAATCCCACAGGGCCCACAGCTCACCTGGAAGCTCATTCCACCAGGTAGGGGCCAGGACCAAAAAGGCCCTGACCCTGGTCAAGGCTAGGCACGCTTCCTTGGGGCCGGGGACGACCAATAGGTTCTCACCCACAGAGCGTGAAGCCCTGCAGGGGGCATAGGGCGGTAGGCAGATATGTGGGTCCCAACCTGCATATGGCCTTAAAGGTTAGAACCAAAACCTTGAACCGGATCTGGGCAGCAATTGGCAACCTATTGAACAGTAGGACCAGACACTTTAACTTCCTCTATCAAGGAGGCCAGGCTACACAGGCACAAGGCAATGGATTCTTCCAGCCTGTCACTGGCTCTGGGAAACCACTGTCGGAAGGGCAGCTCTGATCAAGGGCTTTTCTGATAACTGGATTATTGCCCCAGGCTGGGCTTCTGCAGTACGGCCTTGCCTCTGCCCCTCCACCTCCTCTTAAGCAGAAGGGTGCTCTACTGCCTGAAAAATACCGACAGAATGGAGGCAGGGAGAGGCACTACGATTGGTCAGAAGGAAGTAAAAATGGCAAGGTTCAGCAGGATGAAACAGGCAGACAAACTCTCTGCACATGTTCAGCCCTGCATATGATGTCGTTCTGTGATTATCTTCAAAAGCATAACAGAATTCAGAATGCAACTACTAGGGTTGTGATTTAAAGGAGGATACAATGATTTAGTTCTTTCTCCTTGCACTGTTTTCCTGCCAAAAATCAGCATTCTCCCAAGTTGCTTTTACTCCTTCCACCAGGGAAAATGTTCCACCACAATGCATTCTGTTAAAGAATAAACCGGGGAAAAGCTATAGAGAATGTGTAATTTTGTGTTCATTAAAGCTATGGAGGGGTAAAAGCTACACACACACACAGCATTTGTTGATGCCTCCTATTCCCAGCCCCTGTTCATTCAAGTGAATACCACCACAATCACTTCTATGAGAAGAAATGCAGGAAAGTTCATGATGAGAGAGAATGCCTGCCAGGTGGCTATGCCTACAAGCAAAAGGGCAGCCCCACTCAACTGGGCACAGCTTACCAGGCGGTTTTCTGGCACTCCTAGCACGACTTCACTGAGGAGATCCCCACTGCCAAAGTGCTGCGCTATCGAGAGCCCGCTCAGGCAATAGCAGGTATGGTAAAAGTCCCGTGACCTAGACGGGTGGGGAAATGCTCAGTACTAAGACAAACCAGAAACAAAACATTGTTCCATTCAGACAGTCACCTTGTACTTTCATTGAACAGCTGCCCTCCCCTCTGACTTCCCCATAAGCAAAGCACATCCGTCCTGCAAAGACTGGCTCAGATTTTGTCAAAAATCCCCATGGATAGAGTGCAGCTTCTCAGCCACACACCCCACTCCTGCTACAGCCCAAAATACCCCCCCAAAACAAAATGAGGGAGAGGTGGGTGGAGGTGGAGCAGCAGGTCCAACTCCCTCAGGAAAAACCGAACTGAGGGCAGAAAGTTTTTTGTGGAAATAATGGGCTTTCTCTACAAGAGATCCTGGAAATCTGTTGCCTATCAAAGCTGATAACACTGTAGTCCACACCAGTGGTCCCCAACCCCCAGTCCAGGGATCGGTACCAGTTTGTGGAAGAGTCGGTACCGGGCCACGGCTCCTCCTCGTCCTCCTCCCCAGCTGTTGCCTCGGGGGCTGCCCTGCCACTCTGCCGCCTGTTCACCTTTGGTGTTCTCCGGTGGCCACCATGGCTGGGGCGCCCCCTCAGTGTGGCACTGCGCAGCTGCTGCTGGCAGCACCCCCCAGCAGGCGGCATGAAGTCAGGGGCGCTGGCGGGAAAGCAAGTGGAGCAGGGGCTCAGGCAGCAGCAAAGTCCCTCGGCAAAAGACTACCCCCCCCCCCGGGCCTCAGTAAAATTGTCAAGCGTTGACTGGTCCCCGGTGATAGAAAGGTTGGGGACCACTGGTCTACACAGACTAGTTCACTGTAAAGTAGCTTTATATGTATGTGTGCATACACACGCACACACATATATTCTCCCACAATTCTGAACAAGAGCAGAAAAGATGCAGAATTTTATATTGGAATTCAGTACTCACAGAACATCTGATTTTTTTAAAACTCAAGCTCTTAGACCTCATGAAGTAGGAGGGATGATGACATGGTATAACTCAATTTCACCATATCTCAGAAGCTAAACACAATTGGTACTTGGAAGAGAGAGCACCAGGGAAGACTCTGCAGAGGAAGGCAATGGCAAACAGCTTCTCACTTACCTTAAAAACCCATTGCTGTGACTTGATGGCACATTACATACTCACACAGACCTCATGCCTTTAAGGTGTGTAGGCAATGCCTACAGAAAATTCTGAAATCAAAGGGACTTTGTTGGGGTAGGGCTCCCATACCCTACATTGCTAATTATTCTTCCTCATGACCAACAAGGAAAATACATTACACAAACTAAAAACTACAAGCAAATGTCCCCAATTCATCTATTCTCAACAAAGACCTTGGGGTCACACTTTGGTAAAAGACTTCAAATCCCCCGCCCCCAAGGGGAAATATACACAGCCTAAGCAAGGGTTTGGTTTCGACTGTCTGCTCCTCTTCTTCTGCATGGTTCTTCTGCCATCATTCATGCCAGGGATTAACAAACTACCGGACTCCCATAATTATTCAAATTAATTCCAGCAACACTAGTTGGTTCAGAGCCTCTCCTGTGGAGCTTTTAACAGCCTTTGCCCTTCTGCTGCTGAAATGCTTATGAATATCACCCTGTTCATGGGTGTTCTCTGCTTCCTGTAGAACTACCAGGAGTTTTCCTATTATGGTGACCTTTCCACAGCAAGAAAGACCACTATGAAGAATCAACCAATGCCTAAATATACTTACTTGCCAGGTTTGTCCAAGAGGCCCCCTGCAGGACACTGGCAACATAGCAGGATGTATTCCTGTAATGCTTGCTGGTCAAACATCCAATGTGTCATACTCAGGGCAGTTTCACCTAAGAAAAACAAAACCACAGGGAGTGTTGAACTGCACACTGGAAGAGCACCTATGGTGGCAACAACACTGTAGGCAAATAGGAGCACAGGAGTGGTTAGAATATAGGACAAGGCTCTGGGAGTCCCAGGTTCAAATACACACTTTGCCATGAAATCTTTCTGGGTGACCCCGGGCCAGTCTCTATCACAGGGTCCCAACAAGAACAAAAGCAGGACATAGTTATCGTATCCTCCTCTTCCTCTTTGTAAGGACAGAGCAGCACTGGCCACTAACTGGCTTTGCCCCCAGAGAGGCCTTGCTTTCAGAGATTTCCAAACATTTTAACATCATCATAAAGTACTAAAAGAGCATCCTACAATCCACAGCATTAGGGCCACTCTGTACATAAAAATGCCTTGGGCAGCTTATGCCTATCCATAATCTTGTTTTTCACAGCTCTTTATAATTGCTGTGTACTACTACTGCCATTAGGAAACAGTTCTACAGAGCAACTATATATTCTGCTAAAAATATCAACCATCTGAAATGCTGTACCCAGGAGTGGAGGCTTACAAATGGAAGGGTAGGCAAGACTGCCAATCTACCATACCTTACTCAAATCTCAAACTCTAAATTTCAGAGTTCCCCAAACACCATGAATTTTCCATAGGCTCTTTCTTGCAAAGCCTACAGTATATCAATTTCATTGGGTGCCTCATGGTTCTGCAATAAAATTGAAAAGGTAACTATGACCGCCCCCACATACTTTCCTACTCTGAGGTAAATTTTCCCTCAAAAATTAAAATTCTCTCACAGATTGATCTGCCCTTGTAGTGTGGTTCGTTATAAAATGACTATCCCAACCTGTCACTGACAGATGTTTTGGCTCTACTTGGTTTTTGAACTTTTGGGGAAGTCGTAAAGCCCTTTTTATTAACCTTTTTCAGAATGGCACTAAGGCATTGTTAACAACTAACAAGAGATTTTATTTCACATAGAGGGAAAGGGCTGTTGGAATGAGGAATCT
The DNA here is from genome assembly GCF_049243985.1 of Paroedura picta. Classification (NCBI taxonomy): domain Eukaryota; kingdom Metazoa; phylum Chordata; class Lepidosauria; order Squamata; family Gekkonidae; genus Paroedura; species Paroedura picta. Next base: position 75,322,603 of record NC_135370.1, on the reverse strand, counting down.
AAGCTTTTACAAATCAATTATTTTACAGTTCATTGTTACAGACTGTTGAGAAGTTCATAAGCTTTTTCTTAGATGCTGAGATTTCTTTGCTACTGAGAGGTATTCTTCTTTCTGTGTGTATTCAAAAAACATGGGGTTTTGTTTTTGAGTTCCCTGAATTCTCCTGTTTTCTAGAAGGCAGTTACTTTTCTGCCAACACCCCCTATTTTCCCTTCCTAGAAGTACCAATATCCTTCTGATATCTGAGGAGTCTAAATCAAGCTTCTTCTCACATAAGTCCTTTTTTAACTAGGCAGAGATCCTTCTTCTCTCATTAGAAGAATTCTCCCCTCTCCTTTGGCCTGAACTGGGAGATTCACCTCACTGCCCTCTGCCAAATATCTGTCCCAGTTCTCTAGACCAGTGGTCCCCAAACTTTTGAAGGTTGAGGACTGCCTCTGGGGGTGAGGAAGAGCCGGTGGCTCGGGCACCGCACATGCGCGTTAGCGCCCCTTGGTAGTGAAAACGCACATACACGGAGCTGCCGTTTGTGTCCGCCAGCATGCCGGCGGCCGCACCTGCCTTTTCCCCCCCTCTAGCAGCAAGAAGCTAGCTGGGCCGCGAGTGAAGCGGCTGCTTTGGCGGCCGCTTCTCTTGCGGCCTGGGAAGTGGAGAGACAGGTGTGGCCGGCGGCGGCCTGCTACCACGGCCTTCGCAGCCCGCTACCGACAACCCCCGCTCTAGACATTGTATAGTTCAGCTTTCAGCAATGATTCTTTAACTAAGGGTCCTCCTTAGAGCAGATGTTCAGCTAAGCACAGACATGTCTTCCCTAGATATTCTGTCAGAATGCCAACCAAAATCAGACTAAACTCCCTGCAGCACACTGCTACTATATCAATTCTCTCTCTTAGTGAGAAATGTTAACCCTTCACTTACTTGGTGCTATTAATTTAGCACATGGAACCTTACTATTATAGTGCTACCCATCACAGTAACATTCATTGATTCATACAAACTCAGAGATTCAGATTCAGAGTACCTTTATTGGCATAAAATTGCAACACATAAAATGAAATTTCAAACAGTTCTAGATGTAAAATTCATCGTAAAAAGATTTTCATTTCATAGAATCATAGAGTTGGAAGGGGCCATACAGGCCATCTAGTCCAACCCCCTGTTCAATGCAGGATCAGCCCAAAGCATCCTAAAGCATCCAAGAAAAGTGTGTATCCAACCTTTACTTGAAGACTGCCAGTGAGGAGGAGCTCGCCACCTCCTTAGGCAGCCTATTCCACTGCTGAACTACTCTGACTGTGAAAAATTTTTTCCTGATATCTAGCCTATAATCGTTGTACTTGTAGTTTAAAGCCATTACTGCGTGTTCTCTCTTCTGCAGCCAACGGGAACAGCATCCTGCCCTCCTCCAAGTGACAACCTTTCAAATACTTAAAGACAACCTTGTGCATCTATCAACTTGGGTAAAAACAAAGAACATTTGAGGAAATAAGATGTTGATGATGCTCAGATTCACCTCTGGCATGCAGTGCTCGATGTAGGAGAGGTAGTAAACCAGCCTGCCAGAATGAGTAGCAGCCATCCACCAGCTTGTTACAGCGGCCCTGAAAGCCTCCTTCAAAACGCATCTGGCGGCCTGTAACCCAGTGCTGGCAGAAAAGAAAACAATTGTTACAATTCAGTTAAAAGTAACTGCAGGTCTGTGGTTTCTTTGGATGTGTGCACTACAATTGTGACTCCTTGGGCATATGCTTCAGCCTGTGGTTTGAATGTTTACCACAACCCAAAGACCAGTGCATCTACGCTGACATGCACAGTGTGGTTTTCCAAAAATAAATTGAAGAAAACATTAACAAATGAGGACTTGGTTTCTCTTCAAATCGCATACATTTTTTACTTTATGTAAAGTCAAAGATCCATAAAGTGGATTGTATTATATATACACTGCAGATTATAGGGGGACAAGTTATTAGTGGTAGGTTTCGGGAGGAGTATGAGAATGTGAGAATTAAGATGGGAGAGATAAGAATGCAATGAAACGTCAAGAGAATATCTGTGTATGTGTAGTGAAGGGATAGAGGGGGAAAGGTGCATTGGATGCCTGGGGAGAGGGTATATACAAAGAGCTAAACAATGTATTAGGAGAAGACAGTATATAAAATAGGATAGGTGAATCAAAATGGAATGTATGGCAGTAACAATAAGTTTAGAGCAAGATCTTCCTCTAGAATTAGGCAATAGAAATGGGGACATACAAGGGGTATGCCAAAGGGGGGCGGTGGTCAGGGATCCCAATAATCAGGGGTAGAAGCAGATATGGCAGTAGGAGGAGGTTAGCCAAGAGAAGAGGCATGAGATAACAGCTATGCTGGAAGCCCTTCTAATCTTCGTCCCAACCCTTGTGATGCAGGGGAAGAGGCTAGGTATGTGAAACCAACTCCAACACTGATATTCTGTAATGCCAGATCAATTAACAACAAGGCCTCCACCCTGCAGAGCATGGGGCAGACCTGGCATGTGTGACAGAAACCTGGGCAAAGGAGATGAAACAGCCACCCTAAAATAACTGGCTCCACCTGGGTTTTCCGTCCTTCACTGGTCATGGACCTTGGGCCTGGGTGTGTGTGTGGGGGGGGGGGCAATACTGATCCGGGAAGCTTACACCTTTAGAGCACTCCCTGCACCAGCGATTCCAGGCCTTTAATGTGTCGATCTCTGGTGGGATGCAGCCAAGAGCTTGGCCATCTGGGTGGGCATACCATCTGCCCAACCCTCCACCTGATGCCCTGTCGGGCCCTGCTAGAAGTAGTGACAGCCTGGGCGTTACACTACCCTAGGCTGCTTGTTCTTGGGGACTTTAATATCCGTGCAGAGCTGTTTACCTCTGGAAATGGAACTGTTTTATTAGGGTTTACTGAGTCAACAATTGCCTGGATAGGACATTAACTAATTTGTCTGTGAACAATAATAAAACAGCATCCTGACAGAAACAGTGGTGGAAATTATCCTTATAGCAGAAGATATACTGTTTACCCTCCAGTCAAGTCAACATGGCCAACATACATATATTACTTGAGGCTTGCTGATTGAGAAGGTTGTCAAGTACCCAATGTATCAGACTCCTTGGTGGCCATAGGGATGCAATTATATCTACAGGAGAGGGAATGCAGTGTCATAATTAAAGCATTGAATGGACTAGGACTGGGAAACCTTGGGCTCAAATTGTCACACTCACTGACAAATTTACCTCAATGGGCCATTCTAAGAATACCTAGCTCCTTGGAGAAAGGGCTGAATGGAAATGTACTTGAGATATTAGATAACTACTTCCTTGCTATTTGTATGCCTCACTGAGAGTATTTACGGTTTTTATAATCATCACCAGTGGGTCCACCTACAGAGATTCTCATAATTCAACTTAAAATACACCACTTTATTTATTTGTGTATTTATTTGTGTTTAAATTTGTTGACTGCTGCTCCTGGCCATGCCAGCTTGAGGCGGTTTACAGATAAATACCCATAAAACAGTATAAAATAACGTGGATATTATAGTTTTGAAGGAGAAGTCAAATGGGCCTCAATCAGAGCCAGGGCTTTTTTTAGCCCTAGCACTGGCCTGATGGATTGTTCTCCCGATGGAGATCAGGACCCTGCAGGAGTTAAAACAGTTCTGCAGGCCTGCAAAACAAGAGCTGTTCCACCAATCATATGGTTAAGTCCTACTAATATCACAAACAAGCTGGCCCCCCTACATAAATGATAAACATCTGCATACCCACTCAATTCCCCTTCAAGGATAGCTGCCTTGTCGTGGCAAGGGGGCTTGCATAGCTCAGTGAAGCTTTGAGCTATGCCATGCAGGGCCACCCATGACAGACAGATCATAGCTGAGAGCTCTGACAAAAGGTGATCCACTGGAGAAGGAAATGGCAAACCACTCCAGTATCTTTGCCATGAAAACTCAATGGAGAAAAACAGAACCTTTCCAAGGCAATTGGTACAATAGATTTTATATATCAATAATTTTTTAAGGACCAACCAAAATGGTTTCTAGATATAGTCCGTTTTCACAATTTTTCTTCAGTGGTTGATTTCTTATACTCTTATCAAGCAATTTATATATATATAGATAGGCCACCGGCTCTGTAAAGTATTGTGGGGAATGTCAGTAAAAAAACATTTCAACCACTGAAGAAAAATTGTGAAAACGGAGTATATCTAGAAACCGTTTTGGTTGGTCCTTAAAAAATTATTGATACATAAAATTTATTGTACCAATTGCCTTGGTAAGGTTCTGTTTTTCTCTGTTTATGTTTTGAACCTTTCTTCCTTTCTCGTAATGGAAACTCTATGGACAGGTTCAAAAGGCAAAACGATATGACGCCGGAAGGTGAGCCCCTCAGGTCGGAAGGTGTCCAAAATGCTACTGGGGATGAGCAGACGGCTAGTACGAGTAGCGCCAGAATGAATGAAGCGACTGGGCCAAAGCCGAAAGGACGCTCAGTTGTGGAAGTAACTGGTGGCGAAAAGACAGTCCGATGCTGTAAAGATTTTTATTCCATAGGAACCTGGAACGTCAGATCCATGAATCAAGGCAAGCTGGACGTGGTTAAATAAGAAATGACAAGACTGAACATCGACATTTTAGGAATCAGTGAACTCAAATGGACAGGAATGGGTGAATTTAATTCAGATGACCATCAGGTATACTACTATGGACAAGAATCTCGCAGAAGAAATGGAGTAGCCTTCATAATCAATAAGAGAGTAGGAAAAGCAGTCTTGGGATACAATCCTCAAAATGACAGAATGATCTCAGTTGGAATCCAAGGCAAACCTTTCAACATCACAGTAATCCAGGTCTATGCCCCAACTACGGCTGCTGAAGAGGATGAAGTTGACCAGTTCTATGAAGCCCTACAACACCTTCTAGAAGCAACGCCAAAAAATGATGTGCTCATCATCATGGGGGATTGGAATGCTAAAGTAGGAAGCCAAAAGATAACGGGGATAACAGGCAAGTTTGGCCTTGGAGTACAAAATGAAGCAGGCCACAGGCTGGTAGAATTTTGTCAAGAGAATACAATGGTCATAGCAAACACTCTTTTCCAACAACCCAACTCTACACATGGACATCACCAGACGGTCAACACAGAAATCAGATTCACTATGTGCTCTGCAGCCAAAGATGGAGAAGTTCTATACAGTCAGTAAAAACAAGACCAGGAGCTGATTGTGGTTCAGATCATCAGCTTCTTGTTGCAAAATTTAGGCTTAAATTGAAGAAAGTAGGGAAAAGTACTAGGCCACTCAGGTATGAACTAAATCATATCCCCGACGAATATACAGTAGAGGTGACAAATAGATTTAAAGAATTAGATCTGATAGACAGAGTGCCTGAAGAACTATGGGCAGAGGTTCGCAACACTGTACAAGAGGTAGCAACTAAAACCATCCCAAAGAAAAAGAAATGCAAGAAATCAAAATGGCTATATCAGGAAGGTTTACAAATAGCTAAGGAGAGAAGAGAACTGAAAGGCAAGGGAGAAAGAAAGATACACCCAACTGAACGCTGAATTCCAGAGACTAGCTAGAAGAGATAAGAATGCCTTTTTAAATGAACAGTGCAAACAAATAGAAGAAAACAATAGAATGGGAAGGACCAGAGATCTTTTCAAGAAAATGGGAGATATGAAGAGAACATTTCATGCAAAGATGGGTATGATAAAGGACCAAAATGGGTATGATTAAGGACCAAGAAGAGATTTTAAATAGGTGGCAAAATTATACAGAGGAACTATACAAGAGCAAGCTTAACATCCCTGATAACCACAATGGGGTAGTTACTGACCTTGAGCCAGACATCCTGGAATGGGAAGTCAAATGGGCATAGGAAGTCTGAGCAACAATAAAGCTAGTGGTGGTGACAGCATTCCAGTTGAACTATTCAAAATCTTAACAGACGATGCAGTAAAAGTGCTACACTCAATATGCCAGCAAAATTTGGAAAACTCAACAATGGCCCCAGGATTGGAAAAAGTCAGTTTACATTCCAATCCCAAAGAAGGGCAATGCCAAAGAATGTTCACACTACCGCACCATTACACTCATTTCTCATGCTAGCAAAGTTCTGCTCAAAATCCTCCAAGCTAGGCTTCAGCAATATGTGGACCAAGAACTTCCAGAAGTACAGGCAGGATTTTGAAGAGGCAGAGGAACTAGAGATCAAATTGCCAACACACACTGGATCATGGAAAAAGCTAGGGAGTTCCAGAAGAACATCTACTTCTGCTTCATTGACTATGCTAAAGCCTTTGATTGTGTGGAGCACAACAAATTGTGGCAAGTTCTTAAAGAGATGGGAATACCAGAGCATCTTATTTGTATCTTGAGAAACCTATATACAGGTCAAGCAGCAACAGTGAGAACTGAACATGGAATCACTGATTGGTTCAAAATTGAGAAAGGAGTTCGGCAAGGCTGTATACTGTCTCCTTGCCTATTTAACTTGTATGTGGAGCACATAATGAGAAAGGCGGGGTTAGAGGAGTCACAAATTGGGATCAAGATTGCAGGGAGAAATATCAACAACCTCAGATATGCAGATGATACCACTCTAATGGCAGAAAGTTAAGAGGAGCTAAAGAGCCTGTTGATGCGGGTGAAGGAGGAGAGTGCAAAAGTTGGCTTGAAACTCAACATCAAGAAAACAAAGATCATGGCATCCGGCCCTCTGAATTCCTGGCAAATAGATGGGGAAGAAATTGAGGTAGTGACAGATTTTATTTTCCTGGGCTCCAAGATCACTACAGATGGGGACTGCAGCAAAGAAATTAAAAGACGCTTGCTCCTCGGGAGGAAAGCTATGGCAAATCTAGACAGCATCCTAAAAAGCAGAGAGATCACCCTGCCAATAAAAGTGTGTCTAGTCATGGTCTTCCCAGTTGCAATGTATGGCTGTGAAAGTTGGACCATAAGGAAGGCCGATCAAAGAATTGAGGCTTTTGAACTCTGGTGCTGGAGAAGACTCTTGCGAGTCCCTTGGACTGCAAGGCGAAGAAACTGGTCAGTCCTAGAGGAGATCAGCCCTGACTGCTCCTTAGAAGGCCAGATCCTGAAGATGAAACTCAAATACTTTGGCCACCTCATGAGAAGGAAGGACTCCCTGAAGAAGAGCCTAATGCTGGGAGCAATTGAGGGCAAAAGAAGAAGGGGACGACAGAGAATGAGGTGGCTGGATGGAGTCACTGAAGCAGTCGGTGCAAATTTAAAGGGACTCCAGGGAATGGTAGAGGACAGGAAGGCCTGGATGATCGTTGTCCATGGGGTCGCGATTGGTCGGACACGACTTTGCACCTAATAACAACAACCCACTCAATATATAACAACGAAACACTTTACCTCCCCCTCCCTCCTCCTGGAGAGAAGACATTGAGTTCTTGAATGTTTTTAAATGTTTTAATTCTTGTTTTATTTCATGGTATGTTGTGAGCTGCCCTGAGCCCTTGAGGAGAGGTGGAATTGAAATTTGAAAATAAATTCCTTTGAGGATCCGGGGTGGGGGAGGATTTATACCTTTTTTTACAGGGAAGCTAAGACAGAAAAACATTGTATTTTGAAAGGAATGATTTTTACTTTCCAAGACCAGCAGTTTACATTGAATTCTTTTTTTTAAGTGAGATAATTTTTGGACAGTTATAAGAGAAATAGAAACTTCAAAAGAACCTATACAGGATTTGCAGCAGCCACAACAGAAGAAGCAGAAAACAAGACTGGATACAAACATAGACATCTAGAAAATAATATATTTTAAATATCCTGGTTGCCTGGAAACTCAAAAGAATTGTGTCAATTTTACCTTGTTTATTCTTTGTTTTCTCATCTTTTTTTTCTTTTTATGTACTTTTATCTTTTCATATTAAGCACTCTTAATAAGTTTTGGTATTGTGATAGTTACAGTGGTCTCCTAGAATTGAACTGTAGACAAATCAAAGCAACTAACAAGGCTGACACAAACCAGTGACAAATAGTTACTTACTAATAAGCTTTTCAGATTCAATATGTATTCCTTTTTCAGGATGACCAGTGCCGCCAATCCACAGAAAGTGTATCCACCATGGGCCTCCATGCCAGGGACTCCTCCTATTCCACCTTCCCAGTTCTGACACCTAATTAGAAAACCAACACATATAGGAAAAGTCAGGGTACACACCTTTTTGCCTCAGAATAGTCATATAATAAATACTTCCCACCCAACAGATTCCTACTTCTGGCAAATTGGCATAGTCAAACTCAGCAGCCCAAGAAGCCTGCAATTTCTCAAGGCAACCCAAAGAGAGAAGAATTTATTACCTTGCTATCCATTCTGCTGTTCCATCAAAAAGTGTTGGTGTGATAATATTGGTAAGAGAGGCCACAGATGCAGCACAATAGGCACTCCTGTGATTAAATATGAGACTATTTAAATTCTGCAGGTAGTCAAAGGATACAACAGTGATCTACACAACCTCTAGCCTGCAATCCAGGCAGGTTGCACAGCACAGGCCACATGGATCCATCAGTTCTCACATATATAGGGCTCGATTTCAATTTCTAGTTCAACAGCTTGGACCCTATGACATTGTTCCCCGTGTTTTTCTCTGGCTGCTACAGCATCTGTTTCCTTTGTCTCTAGCACTTCCGTGTACATAGGCCTTCTTGTGAAACACTGATTTTGCATTATGCAGGAATGATAGCAGCAGAGGAAATGAGTGTAGCAGTGACAGAAAGCCTCCATAGCTCACAAGAGGAACAATGTCATAGGATCTAAGCCACTATATTTCAAAACTCCCTCTCTCCCCAAAATAACATGTATTCAGTATACTCAATCAGCTTTCGTCAAAGAGGAGAAAAAGAACTGAAAGCGTGACTCTGGAAGAGTCTGTTGGAGCCATAGAAGCCTTTCCCCAACATTATCCACTCCTGGATAGAAACCTCTTCCAATCATCGTGCTGATGTTCCAAATGCCTGGTACTCTTATTTGACTTTTTCTCCTTGAAACACTTAGGCCACCCCCCAAACTTTTTCTTCCCTCAACATGTAGCCGAAGCTTGATCATTTTCTTATAGTAGTTTTCACTGCTGAAGAGGCAAGCTACTGTTTAGTCTAAAAAGTAGATTTCTCTCTTCAAGACTGTTAATTGTTGCACAAAAAACTTCAAAATTTGCTCTGGCCACTTGTAAATTTTATTCAAAACCAAAGAGTATCTCCTGTTTGAACTGGGGCCAAGGACTGTAACTTTCAGCAAACTGGAAAAGCATGTCAGCAATATCATCATATATCCTAATAGTAAAGCCAGACAAATCTGAGACTACTGGGCCCAGCAGCAATCACTGGGGGCTTGCATGACTCACCTAGGTCTAGCTGCTTCCTACTGTTCAACAGCAGTCACCCTAGGAAAGCCAGTGAGGTGCAGCAGTTAAGAGTGTCACAACAGGGTCTGGGAGACCCAAGATGAAATCTCCAATCTGCTGTGGTAGCTCATTAGGTGATGTTGGAATAGAGAAAAAAAGAATGAGGCAGGGAAAGAGGAGAGAATATGGGGGTTGCCAGGAGGAGGAGGGAAAGAGGAAATAAGGTAGAGAGGAAGATACAGGGGAAAGGAATGTACCCCTCCACACACAAGTCCTTGAGGGTATCCTACTATGCAAGTGGGCCTGGCCCAACAGCTAGCACCACACAACTGGGCCACAGTTTTCCTAAGAGACTTCTGGAGGGTGGGGAAGAAAGCTGAAGACAGAGAAGCTGGTTGGCTGTTGAGAAGGAGAGCTGGAAGCAAGTAAAGGGGAGAGGCTATGGGAGCCTTCAGGGAACAGAGAGAAGAAATGGTATGGAAGGCAGAAATCTGACACACACACCCCTGCAAGTATGTTTGTTTATTAGATTTATCCCCCACTGTTCTCGGCTGGTTACATTAAAAAAAACACATAAAAAGTTAAAACCGTCCATACCCCCATTACAAAATACAATCCGGCAGCAAAAAAATGAGCCCCAACCTCCTCACCCTGCTTGTGGGTTCCTGCTTGTTCAAGGTAACTTGCTATGCTGAGAAGCAAGTTGCAGTTCTAAACTTAATAATCATAATCTTCATAATTTTAGAAGTCAGAAACTCTTCTCAAGTAGTAGAAGAAGAAGAGTTGGTTCTTATATGCCGCTTTTCTCTACCTGAAGGAGGCTCAAAGCGGCTTACAGTCGCCTTCCCATTCCTCTCCCCACAACAGACACCCTGTGAGGTGGGTGAGGCTGAGAGAGCCCTGATATCACTGGTCGGTCAGAACAGCTTTATCAGTGCTGTGGCGAGCCCAAGGTCACCCAGCTAGCTGCACATGGGGGAGTGCAGAATCGAACCCGGCATGCCAGATTAGAAGTCCGCACTCCTAACCACTACACAAAACTGCACTACATTGAACGGCACAATGTCAAAATAAAAATGAATATTACAGCAGACCACTTAGTGACTGCCAGAATCTTACAAAACTCTCAGACTCCTATCTTGACTTTTGCTGAGACATTTTTGAATATTTCCAACATACCGGACATCTACTTCCCCTCCTCTGTGCATGATGAAGGAGCCATCAGGCTGTTTCAAGGAATACAGATACTCCAGCAGCTTCTCCCTAGAAGTTGAAATCAAGATCATTAGGCAGAACAACAGCTCAAGTACTCCCCATATGGAGGGAAAACCCAACTCAGAGACTGGAATATTAACATCCAGCCAGAATCATATGGCTTCTTTGGGTAGCGTCAATTTTTGCCCATTCTCTGAGATAAAAATGTAATGCAATTTGGAATGGGAGACTGAAATGAATTTCTGTGTTCTAAGGACAGGGGACATAACTCTGCATAGCCGGTCACCCCACTTCAGGGAAGAGGATGCTGTGGGGATGCCTCCAAGTTTGCAGAGAGGCAGATGAAGCAGTGACAGGTTCTCAGCTGATTGCTCTCAGTGTTCCACAACTGAGTATGCATCTGACTGCTAGTCTCCAATCCTGATGTATTTATTTACTTTGCTATGCCCCCCACCAAAATTGAATCCAATCCAATGATAGCCTTAGCTTGTCCTTTAATCTGTTAAACATCTTCATTATGCCGTGTGCTAATTTATTGCTCACCCTCTGCCTACATGAGTGGACTGGTAATTCCAATGTCCTTGTTTCTGAGGACGTGTGGGTGCATATGAAAGTTTATACCTTAAATAAAACTTTGTTTTAAAAGTGCCCCTGGACTCAAATGTTGTGCCAATGCCCTCTTATGTTTTCCTCTGCAGAGGAGTCCATAACTTTTGGTGGCTTCTGTTTCAGTAGCAACCTGTTTTAGGTGGATGCTATATGTTAAAACAATTATCTGCTTATTGAAATGTATAGACATCATATATCCTCAGACACAAGATGGACAATGTGAAGAGATAAGTACTGTCCCCGCTAGCCCCATGCTGACAATGCACAATTCCAAGAGGCAGCTCCACTGGCTTATCTGCTGGAGCAGTGTGGCACTTTCACTAGGCCTAAACTGCAGCAGAAACAATATACAGAGGTGGCAATTTGGTTCACCAGATGGACTTTTGTTCTCCTTGTTTTGATGGAGAAGCTATTCTGTCAAGACTTTGTATCTACCAATGTTCCTACACACACTTTCCATGACTACTGGGACTCCATTTTGTATGCTTTTGCTTTGAGTATTTGTCTGACTTATTAGTGGCTGGGATAAATCAATTAAGGTTTTGAAGGTGGGGGTCACAGGGTTGGTATTTGCTACTTCTGCCATTCCTTTTGGAGGCCCTGGTCACAAATGTCACTCACCAGGCATTTGACCAAATTCGCCACATGCAACAGTTGGCACCCTACCTGTCAGCATCCAACCTAGCCATTGTGATCCATGCAGCCTCCAGACTAGGTAACTCACTCTACACAAGGATGCTCTGGAAATTACTCCAGAAATTAATACCAATCGAGAATGTAGCAGCAAGGGTGCTCACTGGGACCCAACGAAGAGCACACATTTGATGTGTGCTCTCCCAACTGCACTGACTCCAGACTGAAGTCCAGGTTAGGTTCAAGGTTTTGGTCCTTACCTTCAAAGCCCTAAACAGTCTGGGACTGCCCAAAATCCACCTCATTGATTAACCACCAAGGTATATAATATTTCATCTCTTCCACGTTCTCCTGGGAGAAGGATGAGGCTTTCATGCAAATCAGTTTAACTGTTATAAATTTAGAATTTTAAAATATCTAATTTTATTTATTTATTTTCCATTTTCTACACTGCCCCATTTGAACCAGTTGTCTCGAGGCAGTGTACAAGCTTAAAATACACATCATTATCATGGTCATAGATAACAAAACACATATTACTCAATAAAATATAAATTAAAAATATTCAAACTTCAGCTCTAATCAACAACCAGTTTTCTTCAAATGGTCCCATCAGAGAAGGGGGGGGGGTGGAGAGTTGACAAAGAGATTTTCCATTGTCTTCAAAGCAGGAGCCAGGGCCGAAAAAGCCCAGACTCTGGTTGAAGCCAAGCGTACTTCCTTGGGGCCAGGGAGCCTCAGCCAGTTGGTATTAACTGATCATAATACTCTCCAAGGGATGTAGTCAGAGAGCAGGGCTCGGCCTGCATATGTCCTTGAAGGTCAGTACCAATACCTTGAACTGGATCCGGAATTCAACTGGGAGCAAGTGCAGTTGCCAAACTGGCCTTATATGGGCTCTCCAAGGTGTTTGTGTGAGAACCCAGGTAGCTGCATTCTGAACCAGCTGTAATTTCTGGATCAGGGAAGGCCCACATAGTGAGAGTTACAGTAGTCAAGTCTGGAGGTGACCATCACATGGATCACCATGGCTAGGTTTTCAGGGGCCAGACAGGTTGCTAGTAGCTTAGCTTGGCAAAGATGAAAAAATTCCAGTTTCGCTACCCTCATGACTTGAGCCTCGATAATTCAACTTGACTCAAAGCAAAGGTCCATGGGGTCCCGCCATATACCTGTTAATAACATTGTATGCCTCTTCAGTGCCAATGATGCAGAGAGCATTGACAGCTGCATATGTTGGAGCGAGATGTGCGTGCTGGCCTGGTCCCCCTCCAAAGCCTCCTCCTGGGCTCTGGCAACGACTCAGAAACTGGCACACACTGGGCACACAGGAAAGACAAAAGGTTAGTGTTAAATGAGCATTAGACATTTTTTACCATCACTGTGGTCTTAGGTTGGCTTCTATATGCCTATCCAGAGCCAACAGCAGTTATTTAGGACCTCTCTCCACCAAAAAAAAAAACCCCCAACAACATAAAGCTTTTTTCCCAGGATCAACTCCAACCATCCTCCAGTGCTATTCCAACCCACTGCCACATAATATGTACAGGGGTCACTTGAACCACTATGCAATTTGCACTCAGAAAAAAATGGCAGAAACCTTTCATCTTGCGGAAAGTTAACAGGAGCGCCTTGTGTGCCAAAACATAATTCCTAAGATTCTGAGAAACAAGCAGATTTTTAAAAGTTATCAAATCTGATTTTGGTAGCCATTTTGGCTCCACAGAACAAGTAAATGTGTCACTGGAAGTATCTCTGCCACAGACAGCTGTGGTAGAGGTAAGAACTGAAGTTTTCCATTCCTGAACTAAACTGGTGTGTGTGTGGGGGGGGGGGAGATATAAAGTTATTGGAGAGAACTAATCAGTGGATTTTTAGGCGAGGAGGCCAGCATACTCTGATGTTATTTCTAGGCCTCAACCATAAACCTAGCAGAACAGCTCCATCTTACAGGCCCTGCAGAACTCATTAAGACACACATGAACTAGATGTAGATCTCATGACTGGAAATTTCTGCCCAGTGAGCAATATTACTGAGCCTGAATCGCAGCTTTTCAACACATACACATGCAGCAGAATGTGGGCTCACACATAGGTAACATGAACTGCATGCAGACTTCATGCCTTTCGCTAATACAGAAGTAAAGTCTGGTGGTGGGAAAGCCCTTATCATTCCCTTAGAACAGGATATCCAGCCAAGCAGCCACCAACTTGGACTTCTTCCAAAAAACATTTTCTTATAACTGGAAAATACTTCTGGACATGCAAGCCTACAACATTTCTAGGCAACAGTTATTAGATAGCATCTACATGCTTTGGTGTGTGTGTGTGTGTGTGTGTGTGTGTGTGTGTGTTTTTGGGGGGGAGTCTTTTTTACTCTCTTGCAGTTCCTCCTAGGCAAGATCCTTAATCTCTCCTGCATTTTAGCAGCACTCTTGTTTTCCCATTCCCCATGAAGTCTCTGATTCAAAGAAGCAACCACAACCTCTTAAGTTTTTTCCCTGCAGAATCACCCTAATAACTACAATATGTTCCAACCAATGAAGGTTTCTTAGAAAGAAAAAGCTTCACTTGTCTGCTGTCCCCACCACCACCTCGCCTCCTACACATGGAGGTTTTCTACTCAACAAGGAACGGGTTTCTTTTCCACAGAGGGTCCCTTACCACCACCATTATACAGATCACAAGACACACCAAAAGCCTCCACCCAGGGAAACAGCAATTGAGAGGTTATTGTTGGAGCAGGATGAATGAGACAATGCACTGTTGTGTTTCAAACACATCAGAACATTCTTATGCATCATGCAGGGATGCTGAAATGTTAGCCCTGAGAGGAATACACTGTGCACAGATAATGAGGACTTCTGGGAGATAATTTCTGCTATATTTTCTATGCAGAAATTGTGGAGCAGTATAAATTATTTCAAGCTACACTTAGGTCCACTTTCTCTCACATGAACTCTAAATTCTGAATTTATATTCAGTGTTCTACACAAGTCTGTTCATAAAACAGAGAGCTCTGATCAAAGCCCTCTGATTTCTGAGCCTTCAACAGACAGTGCCTGCCAGAACTGGATTTATGCACAAAGTTATCTACAGTTTATAGTCTTAGATTATGAGGGACTCTAAATATAATCTCCCTCAATACTAAATTGCCCTTCTTTGTAATGCTATAGGGCTTCTTAAATTTGACATAGTTTAGGGCCCCAGCATGCCTTAATCTGGCCCTGGTGTTTACATAATTCTCAACTTTCTCACAGGAACCATAATGGTTAGGAATTTAAAAACAAACACAAAATGTGAGCGCAAAAGAGCTTCAGATTCTCAGGGGTCACACTCTGCCCCGTATTAACAATCCCACATTTAGCCATGGTTGAAAGAAGTGTTGCAAGAGAGGCCAAAATGGTCATAAACAAAAAACTTACTCTGAAGCTACAGAGTCTGGGATGGGCTCCTCCAACAGTTCCAGACTGTGCAGGATCCAATAGCATAACCATGGGCGGCTCGCATCCAGACACTACAGAGGAAGAAAGCAGCTTCTGTTCAAAGCCATGACAGTGACCCAGCTAGCAATTCTGTGTGTATTATATCATGGCAGGAGGAAGAAAAAGACCACTCCATGCAAGGGTGATTCAGAACAGAATTATTGGAAAGTACACAGAGGTCTAAAAGATAAAAAGGTGCAAGGCTATGAAGGGGATTTCTGTTCAGATGTTAAAATTACCTTTAACATCTTTCTGTTTATAACTTCTTGGATAAATCAAAGGACAGTGGTACAGCATCAAGGGAGGTTTGAATCCCAGGATTACAAGTGAAGTGAGGACAGAAGAGATTAAGAAGACCAGGAGGAACCTCTTGTTTATAGTGCTCACAAAACAGCTCTTTGATAAGTGCTGTTGATATGTCAAGTACTTGAGAAAAATTAAAGATTGTAAAAGCTGGAGAGCAAGCAAAGTAAACCGTAAACATAATTTTTTTCCTGCAGTCAAGCTACGATTAGAAACTAATACAGTGCTCAGAGAAAACAACCATGGGGAAAAAATAGCCAGGGGAAAATATCTCAGGTCTACAGGAATTACCTCATAAGCATCTGTCAGTTGTCTCAGTCCTCTCTTCAGATAGTGGAAGTGCTTTTCCCGCTGCAAAACAAACCTGAAGGACAGATCAAAACATGGCAATTTATCAAATTTGCAAAATTATCTAGGTGATATACAGCTCTGTTTTTCATTCAACAAATTATTGTTTTTAAAATAATTAAAATGTAAAATAAAATAATTAACTTAAAAATAAATAATTACACCTATTTTTATATATATGTTTGCAAATCCTCCATCCTCCATGAGAATCTAAAAACTTCTGAGCTGTTCAGATCAAAAGATTAATCTCAACCAGCTCTCTGGCCAGTAGCCAAAGAGATGGTTAGGCTCATGAGTTAGGAGAACGTCTATGTTTCCGTGGGAAAATACCTATTAGGTATGCAGGGAAGTCCCAGATTCAGTGCCTGTCGTCTGCAATTAAAAAGATCAGGTAAGAAGTGATGTGAAAGATTTCTACCAGAGACCCTGTTGCCGTTACCAGTGAGAGAAGAGAATGCTGATCTTGATTGTCAAATTACAGTTTCATATGTGCTCATGAAAGGAGCTTCTACCAATCTCTATACAAATATTTTCCCATTGAACACTTAAATCCACCCCACATCACAAACTGCTGTCAAACTCATTTTCATTTTCAAAAGTTGTTTGCAAGGCAGAATGGAAAGCTACAACTTAAGAAATGCAAGTCATGTTCTCTGAGCATTTAGAGAATTTAATTTCTTCTTACTCTGTCCTCTCCCTACCCCTATCAGCAAACCAACGTCGCTTGGAAGCTGACAAACTAAACCATCTTCCCTATGTTGCCAGCATCTAGTAAACAGAAATGTATTGCCTCTGGAGATATTGTTGATTGCCATTGTACTCTAAAGCCACTAGATGCACTGCCTTGTATTGAATCAGACCACTGGTACATCAAGGTCAAGTGTCTACTCAGCTTGGCAGCGGCTCTCCAGAGTCTCAGGTGAAGGTATTTCACATCACCTACTACCTGATTCTTTTAACTGGAGATTCCAAGGACAGAACCTGGAAACTTCTGCATACCAAGCAGATGCTCTGCTACTAAGCCATAACCCCTCCTCACTCCTCCTTCATGAACTGTGAAGCCACCTAAACTACTGACCACCACCCACATTTTATGAAAACAAATTCCTTAATACAGTGCATGACTAAATGCTTCTTTCTGTTTGCCATGAACATATCACCAACCAGTTTCATTTAATAACTAGAGTTCAAATGTTCCAAGAATTTCTATTTGCACTCTACACACTTCTCTCACGTTCCTCTCAGATTTTCTTCTCTCAAAAAACCAACAACAATGCTTCTTTATTCTTTCAGCATGTTGGAAATATTCCCCAAACCATGGGATTTTCAGCTTCATTTCCAATTCTTTGAGACTAAATAAGGACATGGGTATTGTAAATATCACTGCACCATAACTTTATATAATGGCACTTGGTTTTATTCCCAGTGTCTTTTCTAATAATCTCTGAAATTAAATTAGCCTTGTTCCCACAACCCAGTAAATTGGCAATTTCAGTGATGTTTTTGCTATGAAAGCCAAATCTCTTTGGTAAATTATTACACCCAATTTAATCTCAATTTAAACCCAATTTATTGTTGTTGTTGTTAGGTGCGAAGTCGTGTCTGACCCATCGCGACCCCATGGACAATAATCCTCCAGGCCTTCCTGTCCTCTACCATACCCCGGAGTCCATTTAAGTTTGCAATTTATACATCTATATATAAACCCAATTTATATTATACTAGTAAAAAAGCCCATTGTATGAAGAAGACAATGGGCGCTAGCAGGTGGGGACCAGAGCGAGCGGCAGGCGAGGGACAGAGCGAGGGACAGGCTACCTGAAAGAGGAGGCGGGCGGCGGCTCCTCGGCGTCTCGTAGTTTTTGCCGAGGAGCACCAGGTGTGGTGCGCTGGGCTGCGGCGGCTCCTCTGCATTTTTTTGTTCTTCTGCAGCTTTCCCGGCGGCTCCATTGTGTTCTGGGGCCATGAGGGCAGGGAGCCGCCAGCAGCAGCGCTGTGGGCGGCTGCCGGGGCTCCCAGGGCGCCGGCTTGAAGCGGTGACAGGCTCCTCCAGGGTTTTTTTTTTTCTGCTGCCTCTCGTGGGCGCGCCGGCTTGGAGCTGCGAAAGGCTCCTACAGGGTTAATTTTTTTCTGCTGCTTGGAGTTGCGAAAGGCTCCTACAGGGTTTTTTTTCTTTCTGCTAGCTCTCGTGGGAGCGCCGGCTTGGAGCTGCGAAAGGCTCCTACAGGGTTAATTTTTTTCTGCTGCTTGGAGCTGGGAAAGGCTCCTAAAGGTTTTTTTTTTTCTGCTGCTTGGAGCTGTGAAAGGCTCCTACAGGGTTTGTTTTTTTTTCTGCTAGCTCTCGTGGGCGTGCCGGCTTGGAGCTGCGAATGGCTCCTACAGGGTTTTTTTCCCCTGCTGCTTGGAGCTGCGAAAGGCTCCTACAGGGTTAATTTTTTTCTTCTGCTTGGAGCTGCGAAAGGCTCCTACAGGGTTAATTTTTTTCTGCTAGCTCTCGTGGGCGTGCCGGCTTGGAGCTCCTACAGGGTTTTTTTTTTTTTTCCTGCTGGGAGCTGCGAAAGGCTCCTACAGGGTTTTTTTTCCTGCTGCTTGGAGCTGCAAAAGGCTCCTACAGGGTTAATTTTTTTCTGCTGCCTCTCGTGGGCATGCTGGCTTGGAGCTCCTACAGGGTTTTTTTTTTTCTGCTGCTTGGAGCTGGGAAAGGCTCCTTCAGGGTTTTGTTTTCTGCTGCTTGGATCTGCGAAAGGCTCCTACAGGGTTTTTTTTTCTGCTGCTTGGAGCTGGGAAAGGCTCCTTCAGGGTTTTGTTTTCTGCTGCTTGGATCTGCGAAAGGCTCCTACAGGGTTTTTTTTTCTGCTGCTTGGAGCTGGGAAAGGCTCCTTCTGGGTTTTGTTTTCTGCTGCTTGGATCTGCGAAAGGCTCCTACAGGGTTTTTTTTCCTGCTGCTTGGAGCTGGGAAAGGCTCCTACAGGGTTTTGTTTTCTGCTGCTTGGATCTGCGAAAGGCTCCTTCAGGGTTTTGTTTTCTGCTGCTTGGAGCTGGGAAAGGCTCCTACAGGGTTTTTTTTTCTGCTGCTTGGAGCTGTGAAAGGCTCCTACAGGGTTTTTTTTTTCTGCTAGCTCTCGTGGGCGTGCCGGCTTGGAGCTCCTACAGGGGTTTTTTTTTCTGCTGCTTGGAGCTGGGAAAGGCTCCTTCAGGGTTTTGTTTTCTGCTGCTTGGATCTGCGAAAGGCTCCTACAGGGTTTTTTTTTCTGTCTACGACGCTGTGAGCCCGCTGCGGCCGGCGGCAGAAGGCTTCCCTTCCCCCCCCCCATCCACCCCCCCGAGGCTCTCTGGAGCCTTCTCTCGGCCGGCGGAGCGGGCTCGCAGCGTCCACAACGCTGCGAGGCCGCTCCGCCGGCCGAGAGAAGGCTTCCCGGCCCACCCCCCAGCCGAGGCTCTCACCAGGCGGGCCGCCATTTTCCGAGCGAGTGAAGCAGGCAATGGGGAGCCGCGCTTTGCGCGGCTCCCCATTGTCTGCTTGGGGCGGGATTGACACTCGGAAGGGCCAATCAGGAGCCGCTTCGCGGCTCCTGATTGGCCCCCCCCCGAGTTTTTATCCCGGACCGGTCCCGCCCTAACTCCTCCCCACTACCCCTTACTCCTTTATACAGTCCGTGGCGCCCGTGGCGCCACGGGCTGTTTACAGATATAAAATTAAGATCATTACATCCTAATCTGTATCACTTTGCACTTTACTACA
Source organism: Paroedura picta (assembly GCF_049243985.1). Classification (NCBI taxonomy): domain Eukaryota; kingdom Metazoa; phylum Chordata; class Lepidosauria; order Squamata; family Gekkonidae; genus Paroedura; species Paroedura picta. The sequence goes on along the minus strand of NC_135370.1, from coordinate 75,302,877 downwards.
TAAAACACCAGTTGCCACTCATAAAAGAATCTTATCACTTTGCTTTATTCCTAGTCCTGTGAGGAGACTGTCAATAAAAGTAACCTTGAAGAATCACCCCAATAACACAGATCTGTCTTTGCAACAATTCCGCAAACATTATACTGATCAGAAACAAAAAGTGTCACGCTATATCTCAAGGAAGCAAAATATTCACAGAAATATACATAGAAGATGTATGAAGGGCCAAATTACAATGTATCCTTCACTGGGCTGCTGTTAGCAGCCATATATTACTTCCTGATCATTGCCACCTTAAGCCCAGCAGATGAAATATCTCCTCACCAAGTTTTCCACATATCACAGAGAGGAGAGGGAGGATCTCTTGCTTCATGCTGGATTCAAAAGTCAAGCCACCTACTCTGTCCTTTCTATATATTCATTATCTCCAGTCCATGTTCAAGGGACCCAAGGGAGAGAAGGGGGTGTCCTGTCATTTTGGGCAAGGATCTGAAGACACTTGGAAACCTTGAAAATGCCTTTTCAAATCCCTATACAAAGTGAAATCACCACAGCCCCTCTCATGCCCCAAATAAGACTCCCGGAGAGCGAGATGTATTTTCTGTGGCTATGAAGAATCTAGTGGATGAAGAATCTCTAGAGGTTCTGCTACAGATGCAATCATATCAGTTTTAAAATACCACCCCACCTTGCACTTCATGAAACCTAGAAGCAGCAATAATTATTTTGGAGACAGGATGACGCAATTCCCTTTTAAAAATTATTTTCCAGCATCAACTGCACTGAGCAGTCCAAGCCTGAGGAAAAGATATTTTACAGAGCAAACCATATAATCACAGATATTATTGCTTGTTGGGATCGTTCCTGACACCTCAAAGGAAGTTCACATGATCTGCTAAAAGGACTGTGCTGGGAACCTGTTTGTACATCACCTATTCTGAAAGTAGTATGGCAAAGCTAGAATGGACAAGATTAGGCTACTTTTACTATTTTCAACCAGCCTTTTAAATATCTTTAAACAGCCCATGGTGCCACAGGTGCCACGGACTAAATAATTCGTTAAGCCCCCTTGAGGTGGGCTTTGTCCGTGATGAGGAAGGGTCCGGGTTGGACCCTTCCTCACGACAGACAATCGGAGGGACCAATCGGCAGGCGCGAAGCGCCTGCCGATTGGTCCCTCCGATTCCCAGCCTGAGCAACTGCGAGCCGCGCACAGCGCAGCTCGCAGTTGCTCCCGGCCTGACACGGCGAGAGGCATTTTGCGCCTCTCGCCGCGTCAGCCCGCCGCCCCAGGGAGCCCCTGGCAGTCGCGCGAAGCGCGGCTGCCGGGGGTTCCCTGCCTGGCGGACTGACGCGGCGAGAGGCGCTTTGCGCCTCTCGCTGCGTCAGCCCGCTGCCCGACGGAGCCTGCTTGCCTGCTGCCCAAAGAAGCCTGCTGCCGCCGCAACCGACGACGACGCCAACCAGCCCGCCGCCGCCGTCGGTGAGTCCTAGCGCCCGCTGCATTTAGCTGCAGCGGGCTTGATTACTAGTAGGTATATAAAAGCAAGAAACTTTGTTTTATTAAAACAATAAGACTCATCACATTCTTCTTTTAGCTATCAAAGAAGCAAACATCCAACTACAATGTAGATAACTGTGGTACCTCAAGTTCTTTTGAAAAGGACTCATGTTGTTCCAAAATATGTGTTAAGTTTTAGGAGCAGAGATAGAGCAAGTAAAACACACAGCTTTGGAATAAAATTAGAAGGGGAGATTATCTTTACTATATTGACATAGAGGAGGGGAATAGGAAAGAGTTGGGGCAAACAGCCAGTAAGCAGAACTAAAACACACCATCAATAACCCCAATTCCTATGCAAAGTTTCTGGAAAGGTACATCTCTTCATAAAGGCACATTCAAAATGGTGCTGGCAGAAGTAAAAGAATGTCAGCCTTGTACAATAAGCTTATGGAACTTGAAGGACATGAAGGGGACAAAAGGCATCTGCATGCACAGGCTACACAAATTCTGTTGTGACAAACAGAGATTTGTTCAAGAGGGGCATGAACAGAGAATGCTGTCAGAGTGCATGCTCCCTCTGCTCCTCTTCTCACACACTAAGTGCAACAGGAATAACTTCTTTTGAGGTTTCCCAATCTTCTGTGATCTCTGAATGCTAGCTCCTTGGCAAATAGGAGTTTGTCATTCTTCCCACCATCACCACCCCTGAGAAGAAATTCCAGTTTCTAAAGGTAACCGAATTTAAGCATGGCTGGAAACTTCTTATACCAGAATTTTTCAAAACTGAGGTTTGAGCAGTTTAGGGGGGAGGAGCAAAAGGAGCACAAAAGCATGGCACCCAGAGAGTTCATGTGTTGCTGTTTTCCTTTGCAAAGTCTGAATGCAGCCATAAACTCATTCACCTAATATCTTGCCATACACAGAAGAGAAAAACAGTTTGGCATACCTTAAGCATCCATATGAAGCAACGGCAAAACAGGCAAGATTGAAAAAGACACCATACGGCACATCAGATTCCTAGAACTTTAAGCTTATGACATATGCATAACAATGCTCAAACAAATATAGACCTCATGGCAGTTAGTTATTTTAATACTGCAGGGTGGTAGTGTTGATACTTACTGTGAGTCATGATTGTTTGTCTTGTAAGCGTTGAAGACATCTTGGACTATGCTTTCTACCTTAGTCTGCAGTAAATCCATTACAAATGGAGGAAAGAAAAAGAATACCATGCATTAATACTTGAATAATTCTAATGAATAACAACCACTAGAATACAATGGTGCAATATTACGCAGCATGCCAACAGCAAAACTGCCAATGCAGTGCAGCGATTAGAGTGTTTGACAAGGAAGATCTCTGTTAAGTCACCAAGTTGTGAAATTTACAGGGTGATCTTGTAAATTGATATGTGCAAGAGAGCTGCTGCTGTTCCATTTTTTAAAAATCTACAAAGAATCTTGAAAAAACAATGGTTCATAACTGATAACTAAATAATAGTTACTTTAATACAGAACATATCAGGATAGAGTTATATGGCAGATGACCATACTCCTGATTCAGTTCCTACAGCCCACAACCAAGAACAAAAAAAAAAACCCTAGGGAACTGATCTCAGGGCATCAGTTCCTCTGGAGAAATCAGCTGCTTTGGAGGGTGGCTAGCCCTCCTAACCACCCCTCCCGCCATCCTCTGTTCACAACCTTGGAGATAGGAGATCAACCATTGGAGGACTATTCCTTGTATTCTGGCACTGGAAAGGCAGAAAGCTCATGACTGACTTTGTCAAACACTGATGTAACATTGAGTAATACGAGCAGTGCCACACTGCCCCAATCCAGCTGTCTCCAGAGGTCATCCATCAGAACAACCAATACCATTTCCATCCCATAACCAGGCTGTAAGTCAGATTGGAATGGATTCAAGACTGAAGCTTCATCTAGTCTAGATATGCCAGAATTTGGTACACAGTCGCCCTTTCAACCAACATTAGATGTGAAACAGGGTGGTAGTTTGCAGGGTCCTGTGGATCCATTGAGGGTTTCTTCAATAATGGGTGGACCACTGCCTCCTTTAAACCCTCTGAGAATTCACCTGTTGAAAGGGAAAGGTTGAATATTTTCCAGAGAGGGCCTCCTATCCCCTATACTTGTTTTAGGGGCAGGGTTCTAATGGGCATGTGATCGGCCTCACTGAAGCTACCAATCCATGTAGATCCATAAGTCTCTGTGGTTGGGCTAAAATGCTCCCCCTACCCAAACAGGATGGGGGTAGCAAACTGAATGGGGCCTTCAGGATGTAGTGGTCTGAGAATGGTACAACATTGGCTGCAATCAGGTCTACTTCCAACCCAACACCAAAAATCAAATCAAGGGAGTGGCCTGCCTGGTGCGTCTGACCAGCAACAAACTGTGAGAATCCTACTATCACCATTTCCAAAGAACAGATGTTCCACCTGGACACTGAAATCCCCTAGCACAGGGGTAGTCAACCTCTGGTCCTCCAGAGGTTCATGGACTGCAATTCCCATGAGCCCCTGCCAGTGTTTGCTGGCAGGGGCTCATGGGAATTGTAGTCCATGAACATCTGGATGACCACAAGTTGACAACCCCTGCCCTAGCAGTCTAGGGTTCTGCAATGACCAGGCAGCTACCATTTCCAGCAGGCCTGACAGGGAATCTGTTGGTGCATTGGGTGGTTGGTTCACCACCCAGATCTGAGCAGTTGCTAAAGCTAAGGCCCGTTAAGAAGCCAGAGACATCACTGTCCTGATGGTTTTCTCTTGACATGGATCCAGCAAGAATGGAGGGATGGTCTCTTATCTGAATAGGTCAGTTCTCCTCTCCACTGCTTTCTGGATGCAGGGAGGGCAGGGAAGAGAGGACACCTAGCCAGGCATGGAGTGCTGTGGCGGCACACTGCGGTGTGCCTCAAGCTTCACTGTGGTGGAGTCGTTTATCTTTCTCCCCTCTCCCACCACTGTCTGGATGCAGGGAGGGTGGGGAACAACAGGCACCCAGCCAAGCAAGGCTAGGGCAACTTACTGTCAGCAAGACTGGGGAGCAGTCTTCCTCCCAGTTAACTGCTGAAACAGCAGGAGGAGGAGGAGGAGAGCAGGTAAGACCCACAATTGTCCCTCAGTGGGGGAGTGCCCTCTCCCTCCTGGGGGCGTATCCCCCACTGAAGCCCAAAGGGAGAGAGTTTGTGTGTCATCCACACACAGCCTGAGCATTATTAGACTTAAAGATATGTGTAGACTTGCCTCTGGAGGCCTGTTTATGGCTAGCATCCATTTTTGTGTCCCACAGGCCCAGACAATGTATTTGTGCTCAAGACCTGGCTGACACCTATTTCTGGGTCATTACTGGCCAGTTTGTGTGTTTCAACATCTGAAATGATACTGAAGGAAGGGCATTTATGGCTTTCTTTCTATAAACTCAATGAAAGGACTGCTAACAAATATGTTGCCAAGACATCAAAATGTTTAAAGGGGCAGCCCTGCTTCCTCTGGTACAGGATAAGCAGAAGCTAACTACAAATTAACCATCAAGAACATGGATATTTATGAGAGTCTCCAGCCAGCCCACACAGCACAGATCTGCCAGGGCTGCAATGAGGAAGATGGAGAGCCAGGTTTATATTCACATCCTCATCCTGCAGCTCAGCTTAATTGAGGGAACAAAGCTACAAGTGACACATTCCTGCCAATCTGTCCTCCTCTCCGGTACTTTCCCCACTGTCTTCGATTTGACAAGTGCTCTCTTCACCATTAAAGGTCAGATTCTGGAAAAAGATAATGAGCAGTGAATCCTCAGAGATGTCTCAGGCCTCCAGCAAAGCAGCTCAAATCCAACCAGCAATCATGTCAACTGGCTGACAACTATAATTTTAGACACTTTGGCCTTAACAGCTGGAGGCAGTGAAATTAGGAGCAACCAAACCTCAGACAGTTTCCTAAATACTGTGGGGCTTTTTAAATAGAAGGAACTGTATGCCAGCCATGTGTGCTTTGCATCTGACAACATTCCCTCAAGAGCCTTAGGAGCTGGCTTCTCTCACATTCTCACAACTTCTTTGCTGTCTGTGACACAAAGGATAATACAGTGAATGAGAGTTGTATGTGTGTATAAAATCAACTCTAATTTGGTATCTTTGGGCATAAGCCCCTGCCAGCATTGTAGTCCATGGACACGGACATCTGGAGAGCCACAGTTTGGCCACCCTTCCCCTAGGTCAGGGGTAGTCAACTTGTGGTCCTCCAGATGTCCATGGACTACAATTCCCATGAGCCCCTGCCAGCAAACGCTGGCAGGGGCTCATGGGAATTGTAGTCCATGGACATCTGGAGCAGTGGTCCCCAACCCCAGGTCCCCAACCCCCGGTCCGCCTCCCGGTTCTGGGCCGCGAAGGCCTCGGTGCTGGGCCGCCGCTCCCTCTTCCTGCCGCCCACCCCACAGCGAGAAGCTCGCCAGGCTGCGAGCAAATCGGCCGCCGAAGCGGCCAATCAGCTTGCAGCCCGGTAAGCTTCTTGCTTTGGTAGGGGGCGGGAAGAGAAGCTTGCCGGGCTGCAAGCTAATCGGCCGCTTCAGCGGCCGATTTCCTTGCGGCCTGGAGGGGCGGGGAGAGGGAGCCGCGGCCGCCCGCATGCCGGCGGCGCAAACGTGCACGCACAGCCTTGCCGCGCATGCGCGTTTATGTCGGGACTGCCGCGCACGCGCGGGGCCCCGGATCACCCTCTCCCCGCACCCCGGCGCAGCGGTCCACAGCCTAAGAAAGGTTGTGGACCACTGATCTGGAGGACCACAGGTTGACTACCCCTGCCCTAGGGTTTACTGAGTCAACAATTGCCTGGATAGGACATTAACTAATTTGTCTGTGAAAAATAATAAGAGTACACCACGAAAAAAAAAGGGACGGTTCAAAATTATTGTAACAGAAAACAGAACCTATCCCGGGCTATACTAAACAATTTCACAATAAATACAGATAAACGTTTCTTATCTCTTCTTTTATATATATATGTATATAAGAACGACCTCTAGATTGAACCGTTTTCAATTGGGTTTTCCTCAGTGGTTGTTTTTCAACTTATTGTATTGTTAATGAAGTCCTTCAAAAGGATCAAGTTTTCCTCTCAGAATTTAAATTATATATATGTGGCCTTTGGCTCCCAAGTTCGGGGAGGTCTAGTCAAAAGACTCTTCCCCTTCTGGTTGTTCTTATATACATATATATATATATATAAAAGGAGAGATAAGAAACGTTTATTTGTATTTATTGTGAAATTGTTTAGTATAGCCCGGGATAGGTTATGTTTTGTGAAAAATAATAAAACAGTATCCTGACAGAAACAGTGGTGGAAATTATCCTTATAGCAGAAGATATGCTGTTTACACTCCAGTCAAGTCAACATGGCCAACATACATATATTACTTGAGGCTTGCTGATTGAGAAGGTTGTCAAGTACCCAATGTATCAGACTCCTTGGTGGCCATAGGGATGCAATTATATCTACAGGAGAGGGAATGCAGCGTCATAATTAAAGCATTGAATGGACTAGGACTGGGAAACCTTGGGCTCAAATTGTCACACTCACTGACAAATTTACCTCAATGGGCCATTCTAAGAATACCTAGCTCCTTGGAGAAAGGGCTGAATGGAAATGTACTTGAGATATTAGATAACTACTTCCTTGCTATTTGTATGCCTCACTGAGAGTATTTACGGTTTTTATAATCATCACCAGTGGGTCCATCTACAGAGATTCTCACAATACTTTCAACTTAAAATACACCACTTTATTTATTTGTGTATTTATTTGTGTTTAAATTTGTTGACTGCTGCTCCTGGCCATGCCAGCTTGAGGCGGTTTACAGATAAATACCCATAAAACAGTATAAAATAATACAATATTGGCAGCACAATTCCATTTGTTCCCTTCCAACCCACTGTCCAGTCCTTGTTCAAACCACCTACTAGCCTCAGCTGAGGTCATCTGCCCAGATGGACGGGCTTCTAGAGGAGGGACCCAGATCTTTCTTAGCCCAGCCTCAACCAAATGCTTTGAAGAAGAGCTTCATCCTACAGGCCCTACAGAACTGTGATAGTTCTGTCAGGGCCCTTAGCTCTTCCAGGAGCTCATTCCACTAGGTTGGGCCCTGGCCCTGGTCGAAGCCAGGCGTGTTTTCCGGGGACCACCAGCAAATTCAAACCTGCACAGTGAAGTGCCCTGCAAGGGGCATAAGGAGACAAGCAGTCCCTCAGATCTGCAGGGCCCAGATTGTGAATGTCTTTAAAGGTAAGTACCAAAACCTTGAACTTTATCAGATACACAACTGACAACCAATGCAGCTGTCCCAGAGCAGGCTGGATATAGGTCCTCCAAGATGATCTCATTGGTACCCTAGCAGCCACATTTTAGATCAACTGTAATTTCCAGGTCCAAGACAAAGGAAGGCCTGCATAGAGCAAGTTATAGAAGTCTAGTCTGGAAGTGACCATTGCATGGATTACTGTAGCCAAATTCTCCGGGAACAGGTAGGTCGATACCAGCCTGGCCTGGCACAGATGGGAGAACCTGACTGCACTAGTCTAGTGATCTGAGTCTCTATAGATAGGGAGGTAACAAAAATACCCCCAAATTCCTGGCAGCAGGCACAGCAACAAGCTGCACCCCATCCAGGAAGGGACCATCCTGGTCCTGTCCTCTTCTGCCCAGCCACAGGACCTCCATCTTGGAGGGGTTGACTTTCAGGGAACTCTCTCTGAACCATCTCTGAACCATCCAGACACTGCTTCCAAACATCTGATGAATGTTTCCAGGGCGGAGTCCAGCTGGCCATCAATGAGATAGAGCTGGGTGTCATCCACATATTGATGACAGCCCAGCCCCAAACTCCAGTTTAGCTATGCCAGAGGGCACATATAGATATTAAAAAGCACTGGGGAGACTACTGCTCCCTGTGGTGCTCCACAAGGGAGCGCAAAGGAGTGAGACAATCCTTCTTCCACAGCCACCCTCTGTGTCCAATTTTGGAGAAAGGAGATCAGCCACTGACCCTCGGATCCCCATCCCAGTGAGGTGGTGAGCTAACAACTCATGGTCTACCACATCAAACATGGCCGACAGATCTAAAAGCACAAGGATAGCCAGCTGGCACCGGAGATCATCCTTCAAGGAGACCAGGGCAATCTCCACCCCGTGGCCGGACGGAAGCCCAACTGTATACCAAACCAGTCTGACCACCCACCTAAGTCAATCAGCAGCAGAGCCCTGACTTTGCCTAATGCCAGAAACGGTCTTTGAGAGCCTATACATAGTAAACTTATGCACTACCACTAACCTGCAGTCCACTATGTTTACAAGCCTAAAAGTGAAATCTTCTTCACAAAGAATAATGTATAATGTCACCATTAGAAATTACAGTACTGGATGCCTACAAGATATCACTGTAACAACAAACAAAAATTTAACATTGCTTTAGTATACAAAGTAAATGCAGTTCTCATCTGAAGAAAACCAGTCTCTTATGTATTAATATACACAGGGTATCAAGGTTCAGCTTGTGAAGCAGTTTATGTTATTGTTTTTAAGGGCTAGTGTAATCTCAGTTCATTAATCAGGAAGTAGTATTTATGGGATTAAAGAGTTGTTATTTATGAGAAAATCCAAAGTAAAATGCCAGTTGTGTCTAATGTTGGGTCTTATTATCTACTTAGTGCGTAATACACACACCCAAACATTCCAGATCATATGCTGGAGCTTGTAAGACTGCAGTTTTGGAATAGTCATCCTATGGGACCTAGGTAGAGAAGTGACAGGAAATAATAAGGGGCTTTCCGCACCGGGATCCTTGTAGCAAATTGTTTGCTGAACGAAAAATCGCCATTTTAAATAGTGGAATTCGTCGTTATGCATACCTGCCTTTGTAGTGGAATCCAGTTGCATTTCTATCGTTTCCCACAAGCTTCTGGTCTCGGCAAAAATCGCTAGAAAGGAAGCGCTATTGCCAAGCTCGTCCCGCCCCTGGCCGTCAAGCAGCCAATGGACGGCCGTTAGCATGCTCCCAAACAGCCCCTTTCCCTTTAAGAAAGGTTTTTTTTTTTAAACACACCCGTTGCAACGAATATGCGTTGATTCGTTGCAACGGAGAGACCCATCCAGCTGGCAGGTGTGTTTGAGCTGCCGTTTCATTGTTGCCACGCTCCCCCTGAGTGGAAAAAAAAAATCCCCCCCCCCTCACGGGCGCGATTTTCGGCCGAAAACAGTGTGAAAAATAAAGGGAAAATACATCAGCAAACGGGCTTCTCTGTTGTTTGTGCTTAGTGACTAAACAGCTCTGGGGAGGGACTGAAGCCGAGGAAGCCTCTAAATGGAGGCTCACCGGTGCGTTGATCTCTGCTCGCTCGGAGAAAAAAAAATGGCGATCGCTTCGCCGGAAGATCAGAGGAGAGAGCCAGGGGGAGGGACTTTGTAGAAACCACAACAATGGTAACGCACAGAACTTTCCCGCTAGTGTTGCAGATTGGTTGCAGGAGTGCAGCGCTTTCCGGAGGGTGAATCCACTTTTGGGGATTTCCCTGAAAGCGCTACAAGGAAGCGCTTTTTGCGGATCGGTTTCAGGTGTGTGGCAGATTGTCAACGACGTTGTGCATAATGGCAAAACTGTAGCATTTTCAATTGGCAACCATTGTGCGATTTTGAAGGAATGCGGAAAGCCCCTAAGAATCTCACCCTCTAGCCTCCCTCATCCCCCATTATGGAGTTGCGGTTTAATTTTAACTTATGTTATACTCATTTAAATGTATTTTAAATTTTATATGACTTCTACTGCAATTCTATGTCTTGGCTTTTACTGATTGTTACTGGTGCCTATGTTGTTCACTGCTCTAAGGCATCCTATCGCAAGGGAAGGGCATAGAAGTCACAAAAAAAGTACATAGAATAAAGAAATAATTAGTTGGTTAAGACTTCATATTGAAGTTATTTTCAGTGTCAGAGTTGGGACTTATAACCTATGAAATATGACAGAGTTGGGACTTAAAACCTATGAAAGAACAGACAAGTTCTATTAATGGAAATGCTCCAGTGTTAAACTTGCTAAACACAATGAGGACCATCAGTGGATGTATTAAACCTATTCCAACCTATTGGCTACCAACACTGTGCCATAGCACTCCTCCGCATCCTCAAAACAGGATGTGCTTTTTTTATTAATATAGAAAGATCATCAAAAACAGGGAGCTGCCTAGTCACAAAGATATGGCCAACACAGACTTACCCTGCCTAACTTCCCAACACCCAGCAATAAAGTCTGAACAAACCCTATAATTGCAGAATTTCAATCTAAAAAATGAATGGTCATGAAAGCTGATTCATTTGAAGAGTTTTACAGATATCATGGACCATCAAAAAGACAAATAAGTGGATCAAAGCAAGCCTGAACTCTCCCTAGAAGCTAAAGAGACTTTACTAAGAGTTGCTGGAAAAAAACATAATGGTAGGAAAAGCTGAAAGCAGCAGGAAAAGAAGAAAATGCAATGTGAGATTAAGTTGACTCAGTCAAGGAAGCCTTGGCCCTCAATTTACAAGACCTGAACAACAGGACATTTGGGAGGCCATTAATTAATATAGGTCACTATAAAGTTGGTCACCATAAATTCATATAGGTCACCATAGGTCACCTGAAGGCACTTAACACATACACAGTTCAGAATAATACTTGCGTACCATCACCTCCAGTCTAAAATAAAATAAAGATATCAAACTCACATTTAAAACCATACATTTTACTAAACGGATACGATGCATCTACCATTAAGAAGTTCAGGTTCATTTTAACTCATTGTGGGGAGAGATCCAAATTATCCACACTGCCAGAGAATTCAAAATACCACTTTAATAGCTGCAGCACTTGATTATGTCTAAAATCCAGCATTCACACCAATACACACTGGGTACAGATTTTTATACAGTCCAAATGACGCAGCCAAATTAAGTCATTATCTAATCAACTACTCTATACAAAGTTAGATAAATATTTATCCAATCAACACACAACCTGCTTATCTCCTTAGTCTTGCCCCATCTTTAAGCACCTGATTGGGGAGGGGGTCCTTCCTTCTCCGAGCCAGCTTCCATGGACTTTCCCCCCCTCCCTCAGTAAGCTGCTAAGGCACCTTAGTCTGTACAAAGTTCACACTCTATTTCTACTGACAGGATGTTTGACAAAAGGGGAAACCCTGATGGTCACTCCATCAGATACAGATACAGAACTGAACTGTAGATGCATTTTTGTTGTTGCTGTTTACAAAATTAGAAGCTCTTTTTTAAAAATAAAGAGTTGGCTTTGGTACCAAGAAACTAAACAAATTCCTTAGGAGTTGCAGCAAACTCATACTAGATTCAGGATGAAGGGAAGAAAAAAGCCAGCACTTCTGCTATAAGCCTATATACAACAATCCATGGCTTCTTACCAACAGCCCTAGAATGTATGTACTTGTACACCAGAACCTCTGACTGCTTCTCAAAGATAAAGCAAGCAGCTGGGCAGGAAGTAGTTGTTTCTGAGTGTAATATGTTTGAAAGATATCAAGATATAACGTTTTCTCCCATGAACAGCTCTTCTATAACACATTTCCTGGGGCAGATACATATAAGATGTAGTAAAACGAGAATCTAGGATGTGAGTTAACTGTGAGTTAAACCTGGTCACTCCAGATATGTATAACTGACAAATATATACGGGAAAAGACAACGGAAAACACGGTAGGGTTCCGAAGCCACCTAGCTTATCGTCATATGAACTTTCGTAGGCAAAGATCTACTTAAAAAGGGATAAAATACATACAAATTTAATAACAAAACAAAACCCTGCAGCCTCACTCCCCGCGCGTGCGGACACACACAATTACCAAGGTGCTGTACACAACAACTATTCAATACGTCAGCGCATCACTCTCTACCTGACTGGCGAAACTGACCAAGCCCCCCCAAAACCACTGGCATGCGCTGTGCAGGATGGGATTTGTAGTCCCGTTGCAAAGGAGGGGCGGTGTCTCCCAGCCTCACCTGCTCAACCGAAGTGAGGGTCTGAACGCCGTCGTCCTCCAGTCTCTCTCGAGCTGCTTCCATGCTTCGGCAGTGGCGCCGTCTGTCACCGCCCGAGTGGGTGTAAGCGGAGGCCGCCATGATTCAGGGAGAGTCGCTCAATCCTCGCGACTACCCCGGCACACCGAAGGAGCAAGCAGCGGGTAAAGCCTGGCTACGGCAGCGCCGTGAGGACAAGAAGCCTCCGAGAGCGCCGCTATGCTCCAATGTGTCTCAATTGGCGTCGAAGCGAAGGAGGTCGCCAGGAACTCACTGCTGCCGCCGCGTGGCACTCATTTCCGTCTCTCGGCTGAGCTCTATGTCTATGGCATAGCGTGAACGGGGAGGCTAGATGTAACACGCGACTGTGAGGCTGGAATGTCTTGTCCTGAAGGGAATCCCCAGCTTTCTCTCTGACGCAATACGGCCTGGTTTGGCTGGGAGGGCTTCTCCAGTTCAGAACTGGGCTACACAGTTATTCATAACGATAGCCTCCCCAGCCATAAACTGGCTTGTTTCATGCGTGGTGAGGTGAGGGGTGCTGTTCTGGGTCATTTTTTTCCTGCTAGGTGTCTTAAGCAAACCATTGTGTAGGCAGACTATGAAAATTCCACACACACCCCCGGACCAGGATAAGTGTTGAGTTTGCTTGGACTGTTCTACAAATGAACCTTGGTAAGAGTCTCATTGCAGGTATCCTAAGGTAGTGGCTGCAGCCCAAGGAAAGTTTTCTTCCTCAGGGATTTTTTTTTTTTTTTGGATGAAGAGCAGGTTTTGTTACAAAGCTCAGGATTTCCGAGCAGAATTGTCTTCCCATGTTTTTGGCAAGGCTATGCCTGCTGTATCTATGGTAGTAGGGCTGGGAAATACCTGGAGATTTGGAGGTGGAGTTTGAGGATGCAGGGTTTTGGCAGGATCTTCAATGTGGTATAAACCTTCCAAAGTGGCCATTTTTGTTGCCTGGAGATCAGTTGTAATCCCAGGAGATCTCTAGCCACCACCTGGAAGTTGCAACCCTAGGGTTGCCAGCAACCTGTAGAAAAAGTGAACTGCTCTCTTAATAGATGTTTAATAGGATGTTATTTAGCAGATGATATATTACTTACTTCTATATCATGAAAGCCATTTTTTAAAAGATTTTTTTCTCTCCAAGCCATTACCAACCCTTGATTTGCAGAGGCTTTAAAATGTATTCTAAATTAACTTTACTTTCCTCTTATAATTTATTGTGCTTCTTTTCTTTCACACAAATCATGATTCTTTGCTGCTGATTGTTTGCTACATGAGATAATAGGTATGTTTAGGAAATAAACTGTGGCCTGCGAAAGCTTACATTGCAATACACTTTTCTTTTTCTTTCTTTTTTTTAGCTTTTAAGTGCTAGAATATTTGTCCTTCAGGTATCCTTAGTTGATAACATGCAATTAGTGTTGTGGCTTGTTTTGTTTTTGGCCTTGTTTTATATTTTAAGGGTTGGAGCTATTTACTTCATTTAGACCTCCCTTTTCTCCAAAATGAAAACAAAGGTGACTTATACCCTTTCTTCTCTTGTATTTTATCCTCATAATAACCTTGTGAGATATGGTAGTCTCAGATTGTGTGACTGGTCCAAGGGCACCCAGCAGATTTCTATGGCAGGGCAAGGATTTGAACCTGGGTCTCCTAGAGACTGATGCTCCACTATACCACTCTGGCTCTCTAATTACAATAGGTAAAGGTATCCCCTGTGCAAGCATTGGGTCATGTCTGACCCTTGTGGTGACGCCCTCTAGAATTTTCAATACGCTAGAGTCCCGTGGTCAAAAAGACTTAAAGAGATTGGAGTCCCAAGTGCTGGGAGTTTTGTAATAGTAAAATACAGAAGGCTCAATCACAAACAATTTATAAATGATTTGGATGAGCAATTAGAGGGGGTACTTATTACATTTGCAGACTATACTGAAATGGGAGGGGTGGCAAACACAACAGAAGACAGAAAGAAGACAGGATGATCTTGATAGGCTCAAGAACTAGTTTAAACTGAATAAAATGAAATTCAATAGGGACAAATGTAAAGTTCTGCATTTAGGTACGAAAAACCATCCACACCAATATAGGATGGGGGAGACTTGTCTTGGCAGTAGTATGTGCAAAAAGGATCTAGGAGTCTTAGTAGACCATACATTGAACATGAGTCAATAGTGTGACTCAGTGGCTAAAAAGGCAAATGGGATTTTGGGCTGTATCAAATGGAGTATCCTGTCCAGATTACGGGAGGTGATGGTACCGCTTTACTCTGCTCTGGTTCAGCCTCACTTGGAGTACTGTGTTCAGTTTTGGGCACCACAGTTGAAGAGGGATGTAGACAAGCTGGAGCATATCTGGAGGAGGGCAACAAAGATGGTGAGGGGTTTGGAGACCAAGATGTATGAAGAAAGGTTGGGAGAGCTTGGTCTGTTTAGCCTGGAGAGGAGACGACTAAGAGGGGATCTGATAGCCATCTTCAAGTATTCAAAAGGGTGCCATATAGAGGACGGAGCAGAGTTGCTCTCTCTTGCTCCAGAGAGTTGTTCTCTCTTGCTCCAGAGGGACGGACCAGAACCAGTGGATGAAATTAATTCAAAAGAAATTCCATTTAAACATCTGGAAGAAGTTCCTGACAGAGCGGTTTCTCAGTGGAACAGGCTTCCAAAGGAGGTGGTGGGTTCTCCATCTTTGAAGATTTTTAAACAGGGGCTGGATAGCCATCTGATGGAGAGGCTGATTCTGTGAAGATTCAAGGAGGTGGCAAGTTACAGTGGATGAGTAATAGGGTTGTGAGTGTCCTGATTTGTGCAGAGGGTTGGACTAAATGACCCATGAGGTCCCTTCCAACTCTGATTATATGATTCTATGACTAGAATGAAATTAGACATGATGGGGCAATTACCTTTGTTTATTCATGGACTTGCCTCATTTGCTTGTTATGAAAGATGGATGAGATCTTAGTGCAAGATGGCTAACAGCGAAATATTTTGAATTCCCCCTCCATTGCCCTGTTGTTTCAGTATTCCCCCACTCTAGTGCCCCACACTATCAGTTTTGGAACTGGTCTAGAAGAAAACTGCACCAGTGTGTTCATCTCTCCTTATCTGTGTGTGCATTTAGGTAGAAAAATTATATGCATCTATCTTATAAGCACAGTTGTGCAGACACCTGAACAAGAAATTTGACTATCCTTTCCACTTCACCTCACAGTATATATTTTGACCCAAATTGGGTGAATTTTCAGAGATAAAGCAAGATGCTACCATAAACAGTATGCAAATGATCACCTTTCTGACATATACTATGTGATGAGTTTAGAATCTTTTTACCTTAGGAGGGATCAGGGTACATAAAAATATAGAAGATTGTGCCTTCTTTTTGTATCATGCTGCCTCAGATTGCGGGCACAATAACCAATAATAAAAATGCCTAACTTTCATGTTTTGTTGTGAGCATTTTCAGCTGGAAGCCTTGAGATGTGTGAAAGTACACTTCTATTGTTATCTCAATTTTCTGTGTGAATAGGTTACTTTAAGATCAGTGGCAGAGTCTAAAATAGAGCCATTCAGAGTTTTCTCAGACAAAGAAACTGAATTTTTCTACTGTTGACATGTAATACTTGAGATAAGTAGGGTTATATGCAGGCTGTGCTTAGCAGCCTGAAGTATTAGGCATTACCATCATGGCAGCTGTCTGCATCTACTTTGATGCCTTCCCATTTAGCCATTTGACACCATTAAAAAATAAGATTAAAATATTAAGGTGATTGTCACTTGTTCTCCTGTACCCTGTGTATTTTCTTGGAATGAGTGCACATGCCATATTGCTTGAACCAGGAAAGTCAATGCCTACTTGTGTACATTGAGCAGCTCAGAGAACAGTGGAAGTGAGGACACTGTCATAGAGACCTACCATAGCAACCAATGTGAGTACTGACAAACTCCAAGAAAGAACTCACATGTATGTCATTATAGAGCTTCCTGTATAGAAAACAGAACTGTTTGCTCTGGTTCTGCCAAGCTGGGGTGGGACTAGTTTGACCCTAACTTTGGGTTCTGTTGTTGTTAAATTTCGGTAATAAATAGGAACTTGTGTTCCTCTTACTATAGCTGAGCTGCATAGCCTTGAGAAAACAATGCTCAATCTGCCATTCAGATAACAGCCTTGATCCTCCACTTTGGGATGCTGTCTTTCTTCAGCTGCCTGTTCTGGTGTTTTGTATCGCTGTGTGCAGGCCAAGAGATAATAAGCTTGCCGGGAAGACAGAAATGTATTGACTGTCTGAGCAACAAAGTCAGCACTGCAGCTAACTTTGTACTGTGCTAGCAGGGTATAGATAAATTTAGTATATCACGATCCTAAGAATGTATTCTTAGAAGTAAATCCTACCGGGTTTAGTGATGCTTATTCCCTGTTAAGAGCCTCTTGTGGCACAGAGTGGTAATGCAGCAGACATGCAGTCTGAAGCTCTGCCCATGAGGCTGGGAGTTCAATCCCAGCAGCCGGCTCAAGGTTGACTCAGCCTTCCATCCTTCCAAAGGTGGTAAAATGAGTACCCAGCTTGCTGGGGGGTAAACGGTAATGACTGGGGAAGGCACTGGCAAACCACCCCGTATTGAGTCTGCCATGAAAACGCTAGAGGGTGTCACCCCAAGGGTCAGACATGACCCGGTGCTTGCACAGAGGATACCTTTACCTTTATTCCCTGTTAAGTATGTTCAGGATTCTGGCATTGGGTGTGGGGGGGAACTGTTTGCATCCCATGACAATGCAAAAGGATTTTCTGTTCCTGAAACCTCCTTTGTGTCATTCCAATCTCTTCATACTTTCCCCATTTTAACCACTCACTGTCCAATACTTTCTTTGCCGGCATCGATGCATCACTAGATATTGTGCTCTTGTTGCACTGTAGCAATCACTTGCATCTTGATTTTTTTGCCCAACCAGGAAAATCCAGCTGAACTATTGCTATTTGCAGTGACGGGAATACCTGTGTGAATGCAGACAATGCCATCACTTTTGTTATCCTTTTTCTGGACCTACATGCTTACCACAGTGTATGGACAATTTCATTCTCCACAGAATAGAATATGCATTCATTTTATAGGTGCTCTGTCCTTCTTTCTGTTCTGCATTTGCCTCATTCACATATGGCAGAAGCCTAAAGCCTAAAGAGAATTTTTATGGGCACGTGAGGGGAAGTGTCTGTTTAATCAGAACATTTTGTTGGGCTTTTATTGGGGGGGGGGATGCAATGTAGAACAGGCTACAAAGAGGCATTTGTTTCATTTTGAAGATATCTCCGAAGCACAAACGACAGAAGTTCATTCTTGGCATTTAGCAGTACAGACTATTCACTTGGATATAAATCCCATAATTCACTGTTAAGTAAATATGCTTATACCTGCTGCCCTTAAAAGAATTCTGGACAGTATATGCTTTAATCTACACTTGACTGGATCTCTGCAGGTGAAATTGTTTAATTATTTTCCCCTGCTGTCCTACACTCTCTTTCATGAGTCCTATATAATATCCAATACTATAAGTTTTGTGCTACTGGGAATCAGGAGCTGTGATAACCTGTAGCAGCTAAAACACTATACTGTGTATATCTTATCAGGCTGTGCATCTTACTAAGGAGGCTGTTGCCCCTGGTTCTTGCAACATAAAAGCATTTAGTGCCTGAGAGGTTTTAGTATGTGTAAGTATGTTTGTCTGTGGGGTAGATCTTGAAAGTACACAACACTACAATATAAAAAATAGCACACTTACAACTGTATTTGAAAAATTATAAGGATGGACATTTGCTTAGCTCTTTACTTCACTATACTTTACTTTTATCCCCAGAGGGAACCAAGAGCAATTTACATTGTTCTGCTCTTTTACATTTTATCCTCACAATAACCTTGTGAGGTAGATAGATTTAGGTGGGTCACCATGATGGTCTGAAGCAGCAGAACACAGTTTGAGTCCAGGGTCACCTTTAAGACAAACAAAATTTTATTCAAGATATAAGCTTTGGTGTGCAAGCACACTTCTTGAGATGTAATAAAACAGAGTTTCCCCAACCATACATATAGGTATGGAGGAGGTATGTATTAATTGCCAGGAAGGTTTAGCTTAACTGTGCAACTGTTATATTATTCTGTTATATGGTTACAACCACTGTTATTAATTACTGTATGTTTTTAACGAAGACTGTTTCATGTATCGTTGACTAGTTTTAATGTAAACCGCCCTGAGCCTTCAGGGAGGGCGGTATATAAATCTAAATAAATAAATAAATAAATTATAGGTGAGAAAGGATTGAGACATTATATCTGAAGAACTGTTTGCACACAAAACCTTATATCTTGAATAAAACTTTGTTGGTTCTATAGGCCATTGGACTCAGACTTTGTTCTCCTGTAAGGTGGGTTAGACTGGGAGTGTGTGGCTGATCCAAGGTAACACGTCAGGCTTCCATGGAATAATGGGGATTTGAACTTGGTTTTCCTAGATCCTAGGCTGACACTCTAACACTACACTGGCACTCCAGTTAGGACAACCTAGTATAAGATGCAGGAGAAAGGGAACAGTGTCCCACCAACACCGTCAGCAGCTGAGTTACAGGGATGTTTCCACACTTGGGTAGAGATGGATGAGGCCAGCAACAACTAGGAAAGTGCCTGCCATTAATTACTAACGTGGACAGTTTTGTTTCTCCAATGTTTTGTGAACTACAACTGAACTCAAAATGACTGATTAGCTGTTTTAGCAAAGAACTATCATATGGCATCATATGGCATCATATGGCTTAATTTAGATATTATGAGCCAGTTTACTAATTTGCCACAATTTGCTTTTGCCTTATATCGCCACAGTTATGATGGTTATTCATTTAGTCTAAGGAAGAGTGCATGTACTTGAAAGCTCACGCCTTGAAGAAATCTTTGTTGGTCTTAAAGGTGCTGCTGGACTCTATTTTAGTCAGCAGCTGTAAGACTGCAGTTTTTGTGCACACATTTCCCTGCATAGCCTGATACTCTACCCACTATATCACACTTGTTCTCTCACAAAATAATGTTTAAATATTCTCTAATACACATGTCTTAATAGTCAACATAGTGTACTATTTATCTAATGACAGAATTGCTCTGTAACTTAAAATGGTTGCCTGTTTGACAGACACTGGCCCAATAAAGGGTATTCTCCTCCTTCTTTTATTCAACCTAAAACTGAAGGACTGTGTCATTACAGTATTTGGTTACGCCTAAATCCATCTCTGCCTCCAATTCCAGATGTTGTGGATGGGCTTGTGCTTACTCAGGGGCAAGTGCAATAGCACTCTGCAGTTGCTTACAGGGCTCTCCTGGGTTCTCTCTCTACCGTTCAGCCGCCAGCACTGAAGTCAATGCCTCTAGAAGCCATAATTCCGAAAACCTAAACGTCGATGAGAAGGCGGACAAACGAGATGAGATGGACAGAACCTGTCCGACATAGGATTCTTAATTTCTAGAACAGGAGACATTTGTGGCTGAAATCTGCCAGGCTCTGATTTGGATGTCCTTCTCATGATGTGGCAGGTGGTGTTTCTTAGAAGTACTCATGATGGAGGAAATGCACTCTGTAGCTGCTCAGGAACCGCGTTCCCCTAATTTTCCCCGTGTTTCAGAGCTCAGCCCGGGGACGGAACCCAACCTCTCGGGCCGGGGGCACGTACCGACCCCAGGGGTGTGTTGTTGCCCTGCCTCCTTTTCAGCATTCAAACGAGCCGCCCTCCCTCTCTCCGCCCCTTCGGCCGGTTGCTGGGCACGTGGTTCCAAAGGTAGCGCGCGCTCTCGGCGAAGGCGCAATCTAGGCGAGGTGCGCTGGCTGCCAACCAGCCCTGCGCGTCCCTCTCCAGTAGGGAGCAGCAGTGGGGGCGCCAGCCTGCCTGCCTGCCTGCCTGCAGCGGCCGGAGGATCTCCCGCCCCCGCCCCGCGCGCCAGTTCCTCGGACTCCTCCTGGCGCGCGCGCTCCCCTGGGTCTCCCCCTGGCGCCGGGGCTGCGAGCAAGCGAGGGATCTCGCCTCCGGGTTTCTCCCCCCGCCCGCCCGCCTGCCTGCCTACCCGCCGGCGCTGCCGCTGAGAGGAGACGGGCGCCGCGCAGGGGGAAACGCTGCGCTGGGATGGCAGCGGGCGCCGCGCGGGGCTGAAGCCGGAGCGGCCGCGCCATGGCCAAGCAGTACGACGTGCTTTTCCGCCTGCTGCTCATCGGGGACTCGGGCGTGGGCAAGACTTGCTTGCTGTGCCGCTTCACCGACAACGAGTTCCACCCTTCGCACATCTCCACCATCGGTACGGGGGACAGAGGAGGGAAGGCGAGAAGAGGACCGGCGGGGGGGGGGGGGGCGGCCTCTCCAGCGGGGACAAAGGGTTGGCGGGGCCGGGAGGGGGCCCGGGATGCTGTTCTTTGTGTCCTGCCTGGGAGAGCAGCCGGGTGTCCGGCAGGAGACAGGAGTCCGGACGGGCCGCACTTGGACTCTTTGGGGGCTTCGCCTCTGCGCCCGCGATTGAGGTGGGGTGCATCGCGCGTCAAGACAGCGGTGTGTTTGGGGCCGGTCGGTGCACAAAGGTAGCTGGCCCTTGCAAGAGGATAGTAGGCGATCGCGGACAGAGAGCGGACCAAGCAGCCGGAGGCTGGCACCCTACTTAACAGTGCCGCCCCCCCCCCCCCGGGTCCCTTTTCTTTAGTGCCATGCTACCCAGTTACCTGCTAAATGTGGCGATCCCCGGGCCTTGCTGTTGTTGCCTCAGTTGTCAGGAGCTAGTTTTTATTCATTAGCGATTCAGGTTCTCCAGCTTGCTATGGTATGCGTTGCCTCGGCTGCCTGATGCAGTAATGCCAGTGTACCTCAGAGGTTAGAATTAAATCAACGTCAGTATCCTAAAACATGAGGTAGGCTTTGAGCCATGAGTCACTGGGGGGGGGGGGAGATGCAAAAGAAGGGCCCTTTGCTTTCTAGTTTCTGAGGCTGTGCCAGTATTATTATGCTAGTTCTGGAGATGGATGTCTACTGCCTGCATGTTACTTTAAACCCGCCTTACACATCACTCCTGCATCTTAAAACCTTTGCGTGGAATAGGCCTGCCTCTGAGTAATGGGAGTAAGGATTCATTCATGTATGTCTGCTGAGGATCTGGATCCCACGGTGGCTACAGTATAAGCCCGTTCTATTTTTAGGCACAGGAGTGACTAGTGGGAACGCGTCCATGAGCTAATAACGCAACATATGAAGCAGCCCTAAGTGAGGTAATGCATTTGTTCAGTAGCAACAGTGCCTCATTTTTCTGGGTTCCCAGTGATTTTATTTCACACAAAGCGTACTTAAAACCATCATGGATCAAGAGGTGATACGTTTGGGTCTTAGCCTCAAAACCTGTTTGCAGAAGCAAGCCGTAGCTGTTTTGTGTTTGAAATAAAAATACGGCATCTTTTAAGCACGAGTGGAAGTTCCTTCGGCCATACCTTCATACTTGGGGGGGGGGCTTCTAGGTCAGGAGGTCTGAGTTTAGGGAAGCCTGGGCCATAGTGTTCTTCATTTTAGAAATTAAACCTGCTGAAAAAACGGGACATCTTTAAAGATGTAGCAGCCTGATAGCTTTGCCCTCTCTCATCAGAGCTTGGAAGCTAAGCAGATTGGCTTTGGTCAGTGCTAGGATGGGAGACCCCCAAGGAAGACCAGGATTGTTATGTAGAGGAAGGCAAAGACTTCTTCTCATCTCTTCCCTTGAAAACCCCATGGACTTGTTGCTTTGAGTTGGTTATGACTTGATGGCACACAGTTACTGTTATTATTATTAGAGATGCATGTACTTAGATACAATTCTTTGATCATACTCGTTTTGGGAAACAGTGATGAAAGGTGGGTGGGCATTCTGTGAAAACCATCACCTTCCCATAGTCTCTGTCACATCCCTGGTTGCTGATATGACCACTCCATAACTTGATTCCCCAGACTGGCATCTAGCAACTGACAGCCAAGGAATGAAGGATTTTTGAAGTGTCTGCAATGATGCTGGTTGACTTGAATCAAGAGTGTGAAGAAATGATGCTTCCATTGGATTGGGAATCCTTAAACAGAAACTGTATGATGGTACTTGCTGGTGCTACAGCATGGAGGGAGCCCTGTGGTGGTTTCTTTGTGCAGACTCTGCTCACCCCACTTGTTTAAGAGGCAAAAGTAGGTTTAATGCAAGCTATGCTGCACACTTTTGACTACCCAATAACAATCTGATCTGAAGATACGAAAAGTCAACTTGCTCTAAGAAAACGGAATTCCTTCCCCCATTGTTCTGTTTCAACTCAGATTATCTCTCCTGCACCACATGTCCTATGACCTTATGGCTCCTACTGGAGCTAGTAAGACTGTGCTGTGAAAGAGGTTTACTTCGACTACACCTTTTCAAATGTAAGTTGTCAGCTTGTTAAAAAGCATACCAAGCAGGGATACAGCAACAACATTGCATGATTTTCTGTAGGGTTTCTATTGTTGGCGTAGCTTGACATTCTGGCCTGTCATTTCCATTTGTTTAGAAATAGGAGAGAAGCTGCAAAGTGAAAAGGACAGGGTGGGGGTTCAGTTCCTGACTGCTCCTGCATATCCCTTTGGTGTCTGAATTCTTTGCTTAGTAGAGCTACAGCTGAACTGTAAAAATCAGCCTCCCTGTGCAAGCCTGAGCCCTTGATGGAATCATCTTCTGTGAAATGCAGCCTTCCTCTACCAGCCCAGTTTGTGTAGGCTAGGTCAGAAGCCAGAGGTGTTGAGAGATGTGAAGACCATTCACGGAATGCATTGATGGCATATGTTGTTGCTAGCTATTGATCAACTACAATTGAATATTCCAGTATTTAATTTTCCGGGCAGTGAGTACTTCCCCATCACAGGCTATTTTAAGACATAGAGCTGAGATGCACAGAGGAATAAGGCTGTTTTTCAATGTATCTGTAGTATAAAAAAGATACATGAAGAATGAAGATAAATTTGGGGAGATGGTGTCTTGCTGAACATTGTATGCAGATAGCATGACACTGAATTAGTCTTCTGATGAAGTTCATAGAGAACCATTGTTGGCTGTAAAGGCACCCAGAAGTTTGGGCTTATATGAAATCTCCAGTTCTGATTGTGTCAGTTGAATGAAAAGTTTGATGGTAGAACACTTAGACTTCTGTCTGAAAATAACTTTCACAGTACAACGTAGGCAACTCTTTCATCACAGCATTTTTTGAGGTGATCAAAAAGCTCCTTCAAATCCTTGGCATGTCTTTTCTAATGGTGAACTGCAACAGTCTCTCTAAGATGATGCCTATATTTTTCATAGTGTACAAGAAGCTACTTTGCTTTTCTTCCTTCTTAGTAGTTCCTCTAGCACAGCCTTCCTCAACTGTTTTACTATTGAGAAACCCCTGAAACATTCTGCAGCCTTCAAGAAACCCCAGAAGTGGCGTGATCATGCAGAATATGGTTGGGAAGCATAACTGTGTACCGTCCACATGGGGTCCTTCCTCTTCTCACCCCCTTCAGGCCTATCATTAGACATTTGGGGAGAGTCAACATGGCCATATCACCTAGTAAACGTTTAACAATTTTAAAAAAATCTATTAAAATTAATTAACTACCATACATTCAGGAAACCCTCCCAGGACTGTCAAGAAACCCCAGGGTTTCATGAAATGCTGGTTGAGAAAGCCAGCTCTTGCGTTTTGGTTAGCACTTAAGTAGAAGCCTGTCCCTCTGCTAATTCAACTGAAGTCTCTCTCCTCTGTGGACATAACTCTACCCTGGAAATAAACATTGTTTTAAAAATACAGCATCTCTTCTGTCATCACAGTTCTAGTAAGCATGCCAAGCAAGTTTGCACTATGAACTCACTAAAAATTTAAGCATACAATGATTCTTGGGAACTTTGCAATCACCTGAAGCTATGTTTATTCTTAAGGCTGCAACACTAATTCTAGGTATTTTATTTTTATTTATTTCATTTATAGCCCACCACTTCCACACAGCGGCTCATGGCGGGTAACAATCCAGATAAATCCACAATAAAATCTCCTTAAAATCCCTTAAAATAAACCCAAGTAACCCACCCATGGCAGCAATTAGTAAGTGCATGTTGAATATCAAGCTGACACTGAGGAAGTGCAAAGTGAAAAGGACACTTCCTAGTGGTTGTGCTAGCATCAAATCCATGGTAAAATACTGGTGCAAATGTTACTGCAGGTGCTGAACTTTATCTGTTTCCTCAGAATTTTACTTGCTGTTGCTCAGAAACTAAGACGGCTGCTGTGTGCCATGTGCCCTATTCCTGTGTGCTGATTGTCCAGTCTGTGGGAATGTATCAAAATGAACATTTCTGATTCCACTGGGGTGGCTGTGTTAGTCAGTTGCCACCAAAACAACCAAGAGACACAGACATCTTATAGACTAATTTATTATGATGTAAACTTTGTGAGCCAGAGACCACGGCTGATACTTTACTATGGAAGGAGGGTGGTAGGGAGGAAGTTTTACTTTCTCCATTTTTTCCTTTTCAACCTGTATGTGTGTTTAGCTACAGACATGAATAGCCAGACAGACAGAGCATAATACTTTGTGCATTTGACAAAGTTAACGCCGGTTTATGGAAGCGTACATCACTGTAAATGTGATGGGTTTTAAGGTGCCACAAAATCTTTGCTATTCAGTTTGTAATAGGTATTTACGCTTCTGCCTACATGGAAATGTCTTCGTACAGAGAACAGCAGATGAAGAGGCCTTAATTCAACTGAGTAGGCAGACAAAAAAATCACTGGACTGGACTTCTGGCTCCCACTTGCCTGTTCTCCTAAGATGGGAGATTAGTAGGGTGACAGAAAGGAAAATGTACAGGTGTGCTGACATTCTTGAAAAGCTTGTTGTTCTAGTATAACCTGCTCCTTGGATATGTTAAGAGTATGCATCCACTTCATTTGACTGTAGTAGGGTTAAACTAAGTGGAATTGTGCATGAATAGCCAGACAGCCCACAGGCCATTCAGAAGCAAAGTAAAATGGGTAAAAATATTAATATAAAATTAGCTATATTTCTTCATACATCACTTGTCCTAATGTATCTGACATTTAAAAGATTAACATCTGAGTAACTATGCATAGAATACAGTTCCAAATTCTATGTAAGGTGATGCACATTAAGAGAGTCGCAGTGGGGGAAGAGTTGTTGCACTTATTTCAGCACCCATGTGGGGTTCCTCAAGGTTTAGTACTCCCCCCCACACACACACACTTTTTAACCTCTTCATGCACCCTCTGGCCCAGCTGGTCCGGAGAGCTTGCATAACCCTTGGCCTTCTGGAGAAACCTTGTCCATCATCTTCGGGACCTCTTTAAGGACTGAAGATGTCCCAGAGGACTGGAAGAGAGCAAACGTTATTTCAATCTTCAAAAAGGGAGGAAGGATGACCCGGGAAACTACAGACCAGTGAGTCTGACCTCTGTTGTAGGGAAGATAAGTGAGTAGTGGGGTACCTCAGGGCTTGGTGTTCGGTCTGGTACTTTTTAACATATTTATTAATGATCTAGATGAGGGGGTGGAGGGACTACTCATCAAGTTTGCAGATGACACCAAATTGGGAGGACTGGCCAATACTCCAGAAGATAGAGACAGAGTTTAATGAGATCTGAACACAATGGAAAAATGGGCAAATGAGAACAAGATGCAATTTAATAAAGATAAATGTAAAGTTCTGCATCTGGGTCAGAAAAAATTTAAAGCATGCCTACACTTCTAGGTAACACTGTGTGTGAACGAGACCTTGGAGTACCTTTGGATTATAAACTAAACAGGAGCAGGCAGTGTGATGCAGTGGTAAAAAAGGCAAATTCCATTTTGGGCTGTATCAACAGGGGCATCACATCAACATCACAAGATGTCATAGTCCCATTGTGTACGGCACTGGTCAGACCACACCTGGAGTACTGTGTGCAGTTCTGGAGGTCTCACTTCAAGAAGGATGTGGATAAAATTGAAAGGGTACAGAGGAGAGTGATAAGGATGATCTGGGGCCAAGGGACCAAGCCCTATGAAGATAGGTTGAGGGACTTGGGAATGTTCAGCCTGGAGAAAAGTAGGTTGAGAGGGGATATGATAGCCCTCTTTAAGTATTTGAAAGGTTGTCACTTGGAGGAGGGCAGGATGCTGTTTCCGTTGGCTGCAGAGGAAAAGACACTCAGTAATTGGTTTAAACTACAAGTACAACCATATAGGCTAGATATCAGGAAAAAAATTTTCACAGTCAGAGTAGTTCAGCTGTGGAATAGGCTGCCTAAGGAGGTGGTGAGCTCCCCCTCACTGGCCGTCTTCAAGCAAAGGTTGGATACACACTTTTCTTGGATGCTTTAGGATGCTTTGGGCTGATCCTGTGTTGAGCAGGGGGTTGGACTAGATGGCCTGTATGGCCCCTTTCAACTCTATGATTCTGTGAGTTTTGGGCTGGGCTGTCAGTATTCAGATGACACCCAGCTGTCTCCTCATGGATGGCTGCCTGGACTCCCCGCTCCCCAATACATTTGCCAATTATTTGGAATACATTTGGGCTTTGCACTCTGCGGGTACTAATTTGTTGGTAATTCCAAACCCAGGGAGGTTTGCCTGGCCTCAGCCAGGGCCTTTTCAGGTCCTGGTCCCAACCTGGTGGAATGAGCTCCCGGAAGAGCTAAGGGCCCTGCAGGTTCCACAGGACCTGTAAAATGGAGCTCTTCTGCCAGGTCTTTGGTTGAGGCCAGGGCACCAAAGATCGAAGGGCCCCTCCATATTTAAGAACTATATTTAAGAACTATCCTAACCCGAATTGATAGAAGATTTATCTGTATCAGGTATAGTCAATGCCCCTGGGAATTGTATGCTGAGGCACTGGGGGGGGGGGAAGTGGGTAAGGGAGAATATAGGATGGTTTTTATTTACTTTTTCTTGCTACCAGCGCATGCTTGTTTTTAATGTTTTTAATTATGTGGGGTTTTTATCTTTTTATTGTAACCTGCCACAAGATTATTCTTTCTATAGTGGTGGGTAAGAAATCAAATAAATAAATAAATAAATCCCAACTTCAGGAATAGGCTAATGGGGTCTGAACTAGCTGAGACTGAAAGGAGGATTGTTTTTTTGAGCATATAGCTCAATGAAAGTATCAACCCAAAGTGCTGCAGCTGTGAAAACAGCAAACTCTTATATTGGGGATTATTAGGAAAGGGACTGAGAATACAACAGCCACTATTGTAATGCCCCTGTATAGATATATGGTACAGTCTCATTTAGAATACTGTGTACAGTTCTGGTCTTCATATCTCCAACATGGACATTGCAGAGCTGAAAAAAGTATAGACGAGGGCAAGCAAGATGATTTGGGGTTGGAGCACCTTCCCTGTGAGGAAAGGCTGAAGAGTCTGGGACTTTTCTTCTTAGAAAAGGGACAAATAAGGGATAACACGATAGAGGTTTATAAAATTATGCATGGGGTGGAAAGAGTTGACAAAGAAAAAAATTTCTCCTTCTCCCAAAATACTAGAACTTGAGGGCATCCAGTGACGCTGATAAGCAGTAGGTTCAGGACAGACAAAAGGAAATACTACTTTACAGAGAAGAAGTTGGTTTTGTGATTTGACACAGGGGCTGACCAATCAGTTTTGTGTACACAAAACTTTGATAAGTGGGTGGGATCACACTTACCAGAAGGCTACTAATTTAGCACTGTGAAAACAGGCTTCAGGCAAAAGCAAGAAAAATAGGCCTCCTTTGAGCCTAGCCTGGGTAAGAAGATTGTATGTATATCTAAACCACTGATAATCACTCAGTGGCTCACAAGCCACATTTGGTTCTTTGATGTGCTGCCCGTGACTTTTCTCAGCACCGTTCCCCAACATGGCACTTGCCCCATGTTTCAGGTAAATAGGGGAAAACCCTTGTCCAGTGGGGCTTATGGTTGGTGCCCACCTTTAAACCATCACTGATAGAGGAATGGGTAAGCTGAGTGGGCGCTAGTGGTCAAAACAGTGACCTGTACTTCTACAACAGGTCGAATGCTCAACTTCCCATTTAGTCTCTAACTCCTTTGATTAGTTATTTGTAAACCTTTTACAGTGTGGGCACCCTGTTTTGGGTTTGCTTATCGCTTGTAGACCACTATAATTTCTTAATGACAGAGGCAGGCTATCTGAAAGGCTTCCAAATAGAAATTGAGCTCCTTCAGCAAGCCTATGTAGCTGTACTCTCTATAATTAATTCACAGGATGAAGAAAGGAGGGAGCAGGCAGATATCCTTAGATTCTGCATTCTCTTCACTGAGATGTTTGTCAGACTAGGGACTTTTTTCTGAGGTAGATTATGGCCACCACATAGAATGCTGCTTGAAAGATGAGTCACATAGGATGCAGCTGAGTTTTCTTTGAAGCTTCTGCTGCAGCCACTCATGCTGCTGAAAAGACAGGTGTCTTTTTTCTTCAGCACTGTAAGTGGCTGCTGTAAAACTTCAAAGAAACACTTGCCAGTGTTTTCTATTCTTCTAGGGTCTCCTTCAGATAGTTAGCATGGCTCAGCTGAGGATTCTGAGAGTAAGAGACTACAGAAGAATTTTTAAGTGAGCTTTCAAAGAAGTTTCATAGGGTATGCACGTTAAGTATACTTTTGTGCTCTGGTGAATTAAAAGATTGCTTGCTTGTTTGCTTGCTTGCTAGTTGTGTACTTTTCCATAGATTCACCCCAGTAGAGCCCCTGTCTCAGCAGGATTCATAGCAAGATTGTCCTGTTTCTGTGGCAAACTAAGTCTTGGCTGTCAAACAGTACATTTCTGAGCAGAGGAAACCTGCATTGGTCCTTATCTCCTGACTTAAGACATATCTGAGGGGTGTACCCAAAATAAAGCCCCCATAGACTCTCCCCTTCTCTTGCAGTCTTTTCTCTTTTTTACGCAACAGCCAGCCAATCTCCCTTCCCCAAGTTCAGCTTCCCCTCTTTCCCTCCTTGGCAGCCTTTATTTGTGAAATATGAGACCCACCTGCATGGTATTGTCTACCAGACTGCACTCATTTGGTTGGTGCCAAACCCACAAGCACTCGTGGAGGTTACCTTATTTCCCCCTTTATCCCCTTCCTCACAGTGTTGCCTTTTGACAATCCCCATAGCCTTACCCTTCCCTGTTTCCTTTTCTCTGTCCCATTTACAAACCCACCTTTTATCTGCCTCCCATCTTCAATTTGCAAACTTAAATGGACTTGCAAACTTAAATGGACTCCGGGGAATGGTAGAGGACAGGAAGGCCTGGAGGATCATTGTCCATGGGGTCGCGATGGGTCGGACACGACTTCGCACATAACAACAACAACATCTTCAATTTACTTAATTTATCTTTTCCCACATAACAAAGATCCTGATCTGTTTATGACCCATTATGCACAGGCCAGAACACCTGAACTGGCAGTAGCAGGGCATTGGGGGAAATCCCCAATTATGCACACTGCTGCTGCCAGCGCAGGCATGGCCCAGCTCAGGGCCACAGAAGGCCCGCGTTATGGGATCGCGGGAACCTCCGCAGTTCCCGGGATAATGCAGGTGCTGGCAGGGGCTGGGGCAGGCTGGTGCTTTGCATAATTGACAGCACTGGGCCTTTTGGCCCGCCCGGCCCCAACCTATGGTGTCCCTGAAGTGACACCGCACGCCCCTGCAAGCTCCGCAGAGCCATGGAGCCAGCAGGGGCATCGCCTGTGTGCATGCTACGCCAGGGCATCCATGTTCACCGGGGAGCCCCGCCCTCGTGCGTACACTGGGAATGGCAGGGCATCTTGCCCTGCCGCAACGGCACAGCAGTCACCCGGCATTACGGCCACCGTGCATAATGGGTCAATGTCACTCTCCTCTCCTCCATTTTATCCTCACAGCAACTCTTTGAGGTAACTTAGGCTGAGAATGTGTCACTAGTCCAAGGTCCATGGGCTTCCATGGCAGAGGGGTGATTTGAAGCTAGGTCTCCCAGGTTCTTACTTTAACCACTTTACCACATTGGCTTTCGTGAGATGGCTGCTGTGGAGTGGTAGCAAGCACCCAGTCTTGGGTGAGTTATGCAAGTTGCATGGTATCATGTTGCCAGTGGGGCCTGGCCCCAAAAGCTATCTCCATCCAAGACCTAAAGATTGACTGTATGCTCCTGATGGATTTAGCAGAGCAAGATGTACGAAGATGTGGATGTAGTTAGAATGTGTATGATTATATGAAAATGGAGTCTGAATGGCAGTAGGAAAAGAAGACCCAAAATAAGCCATACTTTCAGTTTGCAAGTCTTGAGCAAAGGTGTCAGTAATCGGGTGTTTTGGAGATTCTTAATTCATAGGGTCACCATAAGTTGGAAGTTACATAACGGCATACAGCATACTCATCTGAATGGGGTCTGTGAGTGCTGCATATGAAAAGTGTAAATGAGGTTTTGTTTTCAGAGGAGGGGGAGAACTGATACTGCACATAATAGATACATGCAAAACAATAATTTGTCTCTCTTGTTTATTCTACATGTCACAAATCCAGTTTAGACCCATCAGAATTTATTGGGTAATGTAATTCTTGTTCTCCCTGGAAGTTGATTTGTCTCTCTTGGTTGTTCTACATACCACAAATCCTGTTTAGACCCATCAGAATTTATTGGGTAATGTAATTCTTGTTCTCCCTAGGAGTTGATTTCAAAATGAAGACCATAGAAGTAGATGGGATTAAGGTCCGGATACAAATCTGGTAAGTGATGCAAGTACTTTGACACAAAACAAAGAAAATTCAATGACGGAAGATCATGGTTTTAATTGTGTGTGACTTTGGGGAATGTTGTAGATTCTAAGGCCCGCTGTAAAATAGGAATGGCAGTGACGAAGTCAGGGGTAGTCAAACTGCAGCCCTCCAGATGTCAATGGACTACAATTCCCATGAGCCCATGAATTTACTGGCAGGGGCTCATGGGGATTGGTAGTCCATGGACATCTGGAGGGCCGCAGTTTGACTACCCCTGGACCAAGTCCTAGGGGGTTGTAAATCCAGTTTGAAAAACGCTGCTAATCAAAAGGGCTTAGTAAGTAATCAATGGGAGCAGTGGATCTGACCATATTTATTTAACACCTAAAAAAGATGTCCAGTGGTATTTGAGGGGAGGAGGTTACTCACATTCCTGGATAATGGGCAGGATGTTGCATCTTGTTTGCAAGGTGAACTGTTGGGACTCCTACATCTGGATACCAGGTATCATTTCTATGTGTGGATTAAGGGCTTAGATTTCCAGTTGTTATTAGGGATTTTCCAGGCAATGATTTTAAAATCTCACATTTTCCCATTAGCACTAGAACAATAGTAAAACAAGAGTGCCAGTGGCCTTGCACTAAAAAGGATTGCTGTTTTGCCATTTTTCAAATTAGGGACAATTTGCACTACTTCATTGAAGCAAGTCAAGGGCCTTTAAGAAATTTTTATAAAAGAACAAAATACTAGCAAGAGGTCTGCAAAATTCTTAGGCCAATTAGTTATGTATTTTTTAACAATGGGGTGAGAAAGGCCCTAGATACAATTGATTTCAGAGGAGTAGAGCTACACATGTCCAGCAGGGGGCAGCCATTTTGCATGGAAGCACATTCTCCAAAGCTGAAGTGCTCCATGTGCCCTTGAATACATCTTCTGCAAGGTAGATGTTTGTGGTGAGTGAAGAAGCAAAGTAGACATACTCTGTGATGATTTGGCTGACGGGATAGCGTAAGTCTGTTTGGGGTTCTTCTGCACCTCACTGTGCTTCAACACTGCACCAGTTGTTGGGAATATGGTGGAAAATGTGTGTTTTGTATCCAATGGTGAAGCAGGAAATTCATATGATTCTGGGAACAACTGCTGATTATTTTGGTGACTACTTACTCCATGCAGCTTATTTGTTCATGTGGCCCAGGCTCATGAGGACAAAAAGAAGCACTGAATGAGCTGGCCTTCAGCTTGTCGTTGTGCTGCATGCAGCTTGGTGAGCCAGCCTTTTGGGGGTCCGGTATAGCTGCAATGCTCAGTAAAAGGGTCAACATACACTCATTGCTGCTATTCTGCTGATTTCCAGCCTTAGTCCCTTCTGTAAAACTCTATTATTGGGGGGCATTTTTGTCGCAGAGTAAGTTAACATAAAATTAAATGCCTACAAATTCATTTAATTTTCGGAACGAATGTAGATTTTCCTAGTGTAGAATCAAGGGGATGTAGCGCAGACTTTCACATAACCTCCATACTGAATCATCTGCTCTGCCTGTGGAAGTACAAATAAAGGGGCTGTCCAAAGCACTAAAGCGTAAGCCCAGCTGAGCTCAGTGGGACTTACCTTTGAGTAGATCAGGACTGCACTGCATGTCCTATGGTACACTTCACACCAGCGTATCTATGACTCTTCTTATGTCGCTACTCAGATGTTGGCCAGGAATTGTGCATGATGGTCTAGCATCATGTCAAACTAATTTGAGCTGTCAAACTAATTTGTTACAAAAGCTTGATCTGACATACATTTGAGTTTTCCGGCCGAGCCAAGGGTGCCAAAAAACCTAATGCCGGGCACCGAACCTGGTAAGCTCAATGAGGGTGGCACCTCCAACCCTCCTCCCCCAGCTGCCTCTTGTTCCTTCCCTCTCACCAGTTGCCCACAGGCCAGATAAGACCTCTGGATGGGCTGGTTCTCGCCCCCAGGCCTTATGTTTGACACCCTTGGTCTAGAGCGCTCCAGTACAACAAGGGAAGCCAGATGTGGAAGAGAAGGCTGAATGGAGAAGGCTACAGGAACGGAGACTTTTTAGTTTACATATTAAAGTTTTACTACTAGTTATCAGCATAATGCTATAGAGACTGTTGGTCAATAAGCTGTTTATTGGTCAGTTCTTCAGTAGTTATTTTCAGGTTCTTCCACAGCCACCTCTTCCTTGTGTCTGAAGCAGAGCTTGCCTTAGCACAGACATATCCTGAAATGGAGGCTCGCTGCTCTTTTTTTCCATCGTGCAGCCCAAGCCTGACTCCCGCCTTCACAACCCACTTGACAGATGCACTGATCAGCTCATTGAACACCAATCTGGTACTTCATTTTGCCCTCTCCACCCACTTCAGTCATGCTGTCTGCTTTGTTGAAGCCTTTTAAAAGCACAATTTGAAACATTTATTTGCTTGATCGTTCATTTTGCACGTCAGTAATAAAAAAACACACAACTTTTTAGAAGTGCTCTGTAAAGCAAGGAAGAAGCGAACGACTCGTTTTTTTTGCAGAAGATGGCTTTGTTGTTCAGTGCTCTTGAGAGCTAGGGGGCTGGCTTCCGTGGAAATACAGATTTCTGGCATCCATGAAAGGTCGATCTCGAAGGAAGAGCCATATGTGTATGCAAAGTGAGCACATTTTAACAGAGGGTTTGACACCCTGATGGCTAAGCCATCAAATTTACTTGAGATATCATTGAGCAAACTGGGGGGAAAGGGGGCAGATTAGCTACCCCAGTTTAGGTTTAGCCACTGAACTTAGGACTTTTGTTCTGGAAACCTGCAGTCATCCATGCCCAATTGTATCCATGGGAGATGTTGTGTTGGAGGGTCTGTTGAATATGAAGAAGTCCCAGCTCACTATAATGATCTATATCTCTATAATGACCTATATTCCCCGCAGGGCTTTACGCTCTGCGGGGGCTAACCTATTGGTCATTCCCGGCCCCAAGGAAGCCCGCCTGGCCTCGACCAGGGCCAGGGCCTTCTCGGTCCTGGCCCCAACCTGGTGGAATGAGCTCCCGGAAGAGCTGAGGGCCCTGCGGGAATTACCGGCATTCCGCAGGGCCTGTAAGACTGAGCTCTTCTGCCAGGCTTATAGCTGAGGCCGGGCGGTAAGAAGATCAGCCCCCCCCTCACAAACTGGCGGTAGAGAGTGTCACCCCCCTCCTGTAGTTGAGGATGCGGAGACTAAATGAGTAAGTTTAAGCCATCATTGTTGCCACTATTGTAAATTTATTGGAACTTATTGTTATTTTGTGGTTTTTAGGGGATGGGGTTGTGTAAGCCGCCTCGAGCCTCCAGGGGGAGGTGGGGTATAAACACAACAACAACAACAACAACAACAACAATAATAATAATAATCTTTCCCCCCAGGGATACTGCAGGTCAGGAGCGATACCAGACAATCACTAAGCAGTACTACAGACGAGCCCAGGTAAAACTATTTCATGTCATACAAATGATATATCAATGGAACCTCTCTCCTGGTAGACTACCTAGAAGGTGCTAATAACCAGTATTGGTTTCATGACTCACCGCAGGTAGATTTTTTTTTGAGGTGGGGCTGTGTTAGGGCTAAAAAAACTGGGAAATATTGATAATTATGCTGGCAAAGGGGATAGACTGTGATGTTATTGGCTCCCCTGAATTTTTTAAAAATTGAACTACATAGAACATTTCCTTATATAGTAGCCACAAGGCTGGTATTCACTAACCTTTGAAAGCAGAAAAGAATACCAAGTCATAATGCTTTTTTGGATAAAATTAAAGCATTTTATTTACATATAAAGTTATCAGCATTACAAAAATGATGATTATACCAACATTGAACTTATTTGATCATCTGCCTTAAGCTGCATGAAACAGATTTTAATCAAAGCTAATTATATTTAAATTTTTATTTTGTAATTAAGCTGTCTGGATATATATGTATCATTACTTTACTATGATCTTCTAAAAACTGTTGGACTTTTTGTAATTTACTTATGACTAAATCAAAACGAGGAAAAAACACTATTTCCCCCCTCAGTTGGGAATGGGGACCCTAGGGAGGACATATTGCTAGTTGGAGGGGTCACACCAGTGTGAACTCCAGGTGTCATTTCTCTGTCTTCATCTTTCACTGCCAAAAATATTGGCAAAATGTATGGAAACCAATTCCAAATGAACATAAGATGAGCCACAACTGATCTGACCAAAGGCCCATCTAGTCCAGCATTCTGTTCATACTATGCCCAACCAGCTCCCTCTAGGAAGCCCACAGACAGGAAGACTGCAACAACCTCATCCTTCCTGTGCTCCCCAGCAACTGATTTAAATAGGCATTCTTCCTCTGGTATCCATCATAATTAGCAGCCCACCTGCTTCTGCAGATGCAGGGATTAGTTCAACTTGTCTTCCCAGTCTCCTTCCATGGTGACTCAGGGGCAAATGCTGGATTCATTTATTTGTTTAGAGTCTTTGTTAAATCTCCTCAGTGGGAATAGAGAGTTGTGAACAAGTGTCTTGGCTGGCGGCTGGCTTGTTCTCCTGAAGCACTGATAAGGTTGTAAGATAAAGCCCATTGGGACAATAAAATCCAAGCTTCAAGGATAGGCTAATGGGGTCTGAACATCCTGAGACTGAGAGGGAAAAAGCTCTTGGTGTTATAATGCAGTGGTCCCCAACCTTTTTATCACCAGGGACCACTCAACGCTTGACAATTTTACTGAGGCCCGGTGGGAGGGTAGTTTACTCCTCTACTCTCAACCACTGCCCCAACGCTCTCTGATCGCTATGATAATGTTTAAACATCCCTTCAAAATAAGATACAGATACGCCACAACAATGAACATAAGGAACATTTTATTTTCATGCAAATTTTAACTCATGACAATGACAAATCAATGGGAACCCTGAGCTTGTTTATCTGCAATGAGATAGTCCCATCTGGGAGTGATGGGAGACAATGACACCTGAAGTGTGTTGTAAAGAGCCGGGGGGGATGAAGCAAAGGGCCGGGAGGGGGGAGGCGTCCTTCGGGGCCCACCTCCAATTAGTCGAAGGACCACGTGGTCCGCGGCCCACAGGTTGGGGATTGCTATTATAATGGATAGTTCAATGACAGTGTCAGCCCAGTGGGCTGTTGCAGTGAAAAAGGCAAACTCTGTGTTAGGCATTATTAGGAAAGGGATTGGGAACAATAGGAGTAGCTTCCAGAAAATGTACAATGGACCCCCAATACTGTGGCCGTGGATCCCCTGGGGATTAAGTGAAATTTCCATTCCTGGTATCCCCTTACTCTCTTTATTGAGGGGCATACAGCTGCCTTGAATGGGTAGGGTTGTGGGTGGATCTGGTCAGGATAACAAAAGGTCCTAATTATGCCAAACCTGCATGCTGATCCTTGCCAATGCTTTGGCTGTCCATCTGAACGTCTTAATGTGCCCAAGCATATCATATGTCTAAGCACCAAATAATGGTTTACCTTCAAATGGAAGACCCACACCCCCCAGGTTTTAGCCCTGACTCTGGGCACCACAGGGCATGATTAGCCAAGAATGATGCTGCATTGCAGTATCGGCTGGCATCAGTATTGTGGCTTTTTGCCTGCTGCCTTAAAGCATTCAATTGCCACTTTTCCCATTTGAGCCACTATGGCCTTTGCCAGTGGATCCTTAACTCAGGAAGGTATCAGTGACAGATGACATCTTGTCCTAAAGAGACATTTGATATATACTCATTACTGAATTGCAGTGCATCTATGCCCACGATACCTCATGAGTAGGTCCCATGTGTCATGAAAATATATTTTCCTTCCCTCATTTAAAAAAAGGGGGAGTGGCTAACATTTGACCATTGCTGGCTGTACATCTTAACACAGCCCGCGGCGCCACGGGCGCCGCGGACTAAATAAAGCCGTAAAGGCTTAGTGGGAGGGCGGGCTCTATCCGGGATGAGGAAGGGTGCCGATTGGCCCCTTCCCCCGGACAGACCATCGGCCAGGCCAATTGGCAGGCGCAAAGCGCCTGCCAATTGGCCCGGCCGATTCCCGCCCTGCTGACAAGGAAGCCGCCATTACTTCACTCACCTTCCTGACGGTCACCCGACCCAGCAGAGCCGCGATCGGCGCCGGAAGAGCCGCCATCAGCGGAAGAAGCGGCGGCGCCTGGCCCGCGGCCGGCAGCAGCCGGGCCGCAATCGGTGGCGGGGCCATGCTTGGCAGCGGTGGCAAAGCCGTGCTCAGCGGCAGCGGCGGCCCCGTGATCGGTGGTGGCAGTGCCCCCCGCCCACACACAGACCCGCTCGCACTCTGCTGCATCAGGTTGGCCGCGCCGAGGGGGAGGCGCAGAGCTAACGGCTAGCGCCTGCTGTATTAACACTACAGCGGGCTTATTTTCTAGTCTAATATAATGGATCTGGCTCTGGGATGCTTACTTTAATACAATCTAAAATAAGCATGGTCTTCCCTCCTGAGCCAATAAATTCCATTGTCTGCTAGTGCAGGTGTGTGGATGCAAGTTTAGTTACATCCTTTATAGACAGAAAGCAATAACAATAATCAATTCTGAGGCAGTCTCAGATCTTCTGCTAGTTGCTATGGGCCTTATAGCAGCCACTTGAGCTATCTCTTGTTATGGGTTTGAGGCGCAAAGCCATTTCCTGGGGAGTTTTGCTGAGAGATGAGCCGCTCTTCCTTCCTTCAATTTCTGGGGTGATTTGGTGGCAAGATTTAGTATTATCAACTCATCAGTCAGACCAAAAGGATAAACTTAGTGCTTTCTATCAGGAGCCATTTCTACCCTGCCTTGATTCATTATATATTTATTTAAGCAAGCCATGTTCTCACCAACAATGACTGATAATCATCATTCCACATAATAAAGTCTGGTACATATGTGCCTGATACTCTGACTACCTCATTGGCCCTCTGGGACATCAGTCGCCCCCTGAAGAACCAATCAGGTAGGGGATACCCAACCATCTCTGCCTCCCTAATTGGTCCTCGGGGACATCACTTGCCTCCCGAATCATCTAGGGGACGCTCTGCCTCCCCCGTCCACCTGCAGGAAGAGCAGGCAGTAAGGTGAGCCAGCCAAGCAGGGTGGCTGGGAGAGAGAGGCTGGGTTGCAGACCAGCCTCAGGGAAGGATGCCCCATCACCAGAAGACCCCTAAATGCCCACCCATCCCCAGCCCAAAGGCTCCAGAAATGTCTCCTCCTGATCTGATCAGGTGTGCTGTGATTTCCACAGCGAAGAAAAGCAGGGGTTTTTAGAGAAGAGAAAATAGATGAGTAGTAGACCAACTGCTGCTGTCTGCAGGGCAGATTTCGTATATAGGTCACTTGTTACCTACCGACAGAAGCACTTCTCCATGAATGTAATAGGACTGTTGTCTCCAAGATCTAATTTTAATGAGGAACCTGACCTATGTTTGTGCAGTGAACCCAAAAATCTTAGCCAAGTCTCTAGGGCAAATTTCTTTTTTGTTACAAAATCCACTATTTATCATAGTTGCTGCTTGCTGGGGAAGAAATCCATAGGCATAACTGTTTGCTTTAGTAGTACAAGGTCATATTCATTAAGTCTTCATTGAATTTGGCTTACACAAAGGAAGAGGCATTGTCTGACCTCACGAGTTTGTTGGAGCCAGAATGTACCAGACATGTACAACTAGAAACATTTATGATATTTGTGGAAGACAGAAGATGAGAGAATAATCCTCAAGTGTCCTCAAGTGTCCTAAATCCTGAAGGAAGTTGTATAGGGCAAACCATATAAAAACAATTTTGTTTGAGGTGTTGGGTGTAAAAGTAATCTGCTCTTTGGCCACATGGCATCAGCTCATGTCATTATATTTCCTTTACCTCATTCTCCACAGGGAATATTCTTGGTGTATGATATTAGCAGTGAGCGATCCTACCAGCATATAATGAAATGGGCCAGCGATGTGGATGAGGTAAGCAGGGGTTGCCTTCCACCTTTCTCAGTGGCTGGAGAAATGAGATATGATCATTTTTGTCCTTCTAGAAGCACACTGGGCTTTTCCACCCTGCCATTCAGGTTGGTTAGCCTAGTTCGTAAAGAAAACTATACACATTTGATTAGGGATGTGGATTGTCAGCTCGATGATTTGAAGGACAGTCAGGCTCTTTGCAGCACAGTTTTGGCACCTCTGTATCCTTGTTTCCTATTAAAGGACTTGCTCCTGGGTAGAGTCTGTCATATTTAATGAGCGAATCTACTTAGAGAGAAAAGGATTTGTTCTTTATTTCTTGGGCAGTTGTTTCCTGGCTTAAGTGACTTATGGGGATAAGCCTTCAGGCGGTACCCTTGTGCTCCTGCACATACAAGGTGCTTTCAGAATATGGGAAATGGAGCGGGTAAGTCCTTGTGCTCTGCTACAGCTGAGAATAGATCAAGTAGTCAGAATCTATTCAGGGTTCCTGGCACCAAAGAGGTAAAACAGGACTCTCCCAGATGTGATCAAAGCCTTCTGGGACCTTAAACACTTCTGGAGGGCCTGTAAAACAGAGCTGCTCCATCAGGCCTATGGTTGAGCCCAGGAAACAAGACCAATAAATGCTGGCCTCCCAACCTGAAAAGGCTTTCTGAAAATCCATTCACCACAATGAAAATCTTTTCAGTACAGTGACACCCTCAGGACACATAGTTAAATTATAGATAAGCAGCTTTTAAAAGTTTTTAAAACCTAAATTATGTAATACTAGGGGCCAAGCCCATTGCATTCAGGAATACAACGGGCGCTAGATTAGGGGTGTGGGGTGGAAAAACTCTGCAGATGGCCTCCCCCAGGAACTGGGAAGGCTGCAGGCAGCTGTTAGAGAACACACCAGCAGGGACAGCTCTCACGCAGCAGGGATCTGCAGCCTCTAAGCCTCAGAAGAATGTGGAAGGAGTAGGGGGTGGTCAGGGATGGGGGATGGAAGGAGATTGGCTGGATGCTGGACAAACAGGCAAGCAGGTTGGAGGAGGAGGCACTTAGGGGTGGAACAGCCACCCTGAGTGGGTATTAAGCCCTGAGTGGCACTTAAGCCATGAGACACGCTCCTCCTCCAAAGCCTTAACAGAAATATTAAGTGAAACAAATATGCATATGACTGTTTTAACTTGTATACATTACAAAACTTATTTTTGTCCACCCTGAGCCACACAGGGAAGGGTGGATTATAAAAATATAATTACTTGCTTATTTACTGCAGATAATTTACAAAGAAAATGATTGGAGATATGCAGGGTTGGAATGAAGAAGATGATATGGGCCAAATGCAGGGAAACAGCCAAGATGATGTTCATGAGCCCCACACTGATTTAGGGGCTGGTTTTCTAGAGACCAGGTGGTATTGGCTATAGACATCTTACAGTAATAGCTGTGGAAGATGAAGAATATTACTAGGTGCAGTTTTGCCTTTGGTTGGGCTGCAGTTGTATGAGAAAAATTATCTCTATTGTGCAACTGTTAAAGACACAGGAATCCTGTCCCATATAAGCATGTGGCAATCCTAAATTTGGACAGAGCCTCATGTAGCTGCCTGGAAACTGTCTGTGCAGACTGGGAACATATAAAGTTTCTCTCCTTTTCTCCAGTATGCTCCTGATGGTGTCCAGAAGATCCTAATTGGCAATAAAGCAGATGAGGAAGAGAAGAGGCAAGTAGGCAGAGAGCAAGGTCTTCAGGTAAATTCCTGGAATCAGCCATAATCATCATCCATAAAGGCCTTTTTGCAACATGAAACCATGATTTATTTTACTGAGCCACTCCAGAAAAATGGAGGTTCCCATAACTGATTTTTTTAATCCCTCCATGAAAAAAATTGGATGTTGGGAAAATGATGTTTAAAAATATCAAAAGCAATCTGGGGCAGTTCAGTGCTTACCAGCAAACTAGCTGTCCCTCCTCCATGCACACCCACAATCATAGTGCCTACATAAAACTGCAAAAATATTGTTTGCATTCCTTCATACTAATCTTTAACCGCTCCTCACGGAGTGGATAAAATAAAAGAGTAAGTGCTCTGTCGGTGGGCCCTGTCCGGGAAGATGAAGGGTGCCGGTAGGCCCCTTCCCCCGGACTGACCAATCAGGAGGCGCGCAGCCACCGCACCAAAGAACATGCCTCCACGCCGTCCCACACTGCCAGCAGTGGCCACCGGCCCCAGCTCCGGGAGGGGCGACAGTGGCAGGGCTGCAGCACGCTGCCGCCAGAAGCAGCGGGGCCAGTGGAGCCGGTGGTGGCAAAGCCGCAGCATCCGGCAGCAGCACCGGCAGAGCCTGTACGTGCGGCGGCAAAGACGGCGGACCCGGCAGTGGAGGCGGCTAGGCCGGCACCGCTGCTGAAGCCAGCGCAGCCGGCGGTGGCAGAGCCCACCGCCCCTGCCCCGCCCGTACACACAGCCGCTCGGACTCAGGGCAATAACCCCTAGAGCCCGCTGTATTTAGACTACAGCGGGCTTATTTTCTAGTTCTGCAAAATGCCGTAAGATGCAACAGAATGGTTCTAGCTGAAGCTTCTCCCTGGTATGGCTTTTTATGGAACAGTGATGATGAAGAAGCATTTAATCATGAAATCTGAAGTGGCACAATAAAAAACAGGATTGCTACTTCATGTGTTGTTAGTGAGAACTAGATCAGAATCTGACCCAGAAAGTAACACCATGGAAAGCTGTTAAGTATTTCCAAATTCTGGGATCTGAACTTCAGTCCTCCTTCCATCACACACAAGTTTGTTTTATAGTGTGGCTAGGTTACATATAGAAGGTGGGATTCAGGTTTGGATCTGGAATTAAGATTTTAATCTAGGTTTGAATATTTTAGGTGTGAGTGAAGAGACAAGGTGTGCCTCTGGGACTGCTCTTTTCCTATTCAATAGCTGTTACTGGTGCTTATTAAAACTGGTGGAGTATCAGGGCATTGCTACATTGCTCCACAGCCTGTTTCCCCCCCCCCCCCCAGCTTTCATAATTGCTCATTCATACACAGACCTTGAGGAGGAGATATCAAGGGACTCGCTGCCTTCATCGTATGTGAGCCAGTGTGGAAAAGGTAGCATATTTCCGTTATTCAAGGATCCT
Organism: Paroedura picta; assembly: GCF_049243985.1. Taxonomy (NCBI): domain Eukaryota; kingdom Metazoa; phylum Chordata; class Lepidosauria; order Squamata; family Gekkonidae; genus Paroedura; species Paroedura picta. Next base: position 75,260,422 of record NC_135370.1, on the reverse strand, counting down.
TGGCTACCTTTTCCTTATGTAGAAGATAGGATGTTGGAAAGGGAGACATAGATTCAAAGCTTTACCTTGCTGTAATGCTGCTGAATAACCTTGGGCCAGTCACTCTCTTTCCTCCTAATCTACCTCATCTGGGGTTGTGAGGATAAAAACACAAGAAGGAAACGTGCTGAGCTCCTTGAAACAAGGGCAGGACAAAAATAATAAATACTGAAGTACTAAATAATAAATGATGATAGCACAGTCAAGCATACCAACAAAAACTCTTGACAAGTGAGATAAAGATTTGTGGGTTTTGTTAAAAGTGCTTTGTTTCACTGCAGAAGAAACAATGAATTAGCTGTGCATATTTTTGTATCAGTTTATACCCTTGTGTGGATATAGGGTACCCAGCCATTCAATTTATAGTAATAAAGAATAAAATACCTCTTCACCTCTAGGCAATGGTTTAAGTCAGCCTTTCTCAACCTTTTTACTGTTGAGAACCCCCTGAAACATTCTTCTGGCTTCAAGAAACCCCAGAAATGGCACAATCGTGCAGAATATGGTTGGGAAGCATACATGCCCATCCAGGGGCCCTCCCCCTTCCACCTCCTTCAGGCCCATCATTGGCCATTATTGGGGGTGGGGAAAGTCAGCATGACCATGTATGGTCATATCACCTGATAAATGTTTAACACATTAAAAAAAACATTAATTAACTCCTACCCATTCAGGAAAGCCTTCCTGGGCCATGAAGAAACCCCTGATTGATAAAGCCTTGTTTGTATTTCTCACATACATAATGATTGCAATCAGACTTCTAGATTTCTAGATTACATTTGAACTGCAGGTTTTAAAATGAAAAACAGCTGTGTGTTATATTGGTAATGAGGAAAGAAGTAGGGCAAATAGGTTAGAAGAATTTGGGGCAACATATGTGTGTTCAGTGTCCTTATGCAGAAACCTGTAAGTGCTTCTGTTTTCCAGCTGGCTAAGGAATACGGCATGGATTTCTATGAAACAAGTGCCTGCACCAATTTAAACATCAAAGAGGTAAGGACCTCAAATATAAATTTTCTGCAAAATGTAGGCAGGGCTGTGCATATTAGTTTTCTTTTGTTTCAAAAAGATGGCCAGATGCTACAGTCTGAATTAATTAGGCAAACATGTACAATTTGCTTATTTCAATTCTGATTCTGTTAGGCATGGGAGACAACTATCTATGTAAAGAAATGTAAATCAAGATGGCAAACAGATCCTTGTCTACAGTAAATAAAAACTGTCTCCAGACAACCAGGCATGCAAACTACAGTGGAAGTTTGCTTTGTAATTATTTTTTAAATAATTAATAATAATTATTATTATTTTCAAGCTTCAGTATGCCAGAAATGTCTAAAACAGGTGCGTAGATAGGCACACATTGCAGACTTATTTACAAGAGTGATGCAAGCCTACGCATCAGCAGTTGTGCACACTGCAGGAGGTACAGCTGTCCCTCTGCCTGTGTTTCCTCCCGCAGTCTTTCACTCGTCTGACAGAGCTGGTTCTGCAGGCCCATAAGAAGGAGCTGGATGGACTCCGTACCTATGCAGCTGATGAACTGAACCTGGTTGAGCTGGAAGAGGCAGCAAGCAAGCCAGATGGTACAGAGCATTCTCCCAAAACCTGTTGGTGCTGAAGGCCTCCCAGTGCGTGTGTTCTTTCTCTCTCTCTCTAACCCCCCAGTGCAGGTAGAAAGGCTGCCACCTAGAGAGGATTGGCTCGCTGTGCTCCATCCTTCTGGTTTTTGGTTGCCTGCCTGCTTGCCGTCTGCCCTGCTGGATCCTCTCTGGATTCCCTGGTGTTTCTCTTTGGTGATTCCTGTTGTCCCCAAAACTCCCTGGATCCAAATTTCTTCAGATGGCTCGCAATATGCAGAACATCACCCTGCCATCTGCATGAAAGGGCTGTGGTTAACAGCCATAGCTGAGAACCATTCAAAAGTATTTAAGGCCTCAGATAATCTGCAGCTGTGCCCTTTCAGTTTGGGCAAAGAGAGCTGTTTGGTTCTGGGCCAGCACAGGGCTCAGCCCGATCCGTCTGATCAGGGCCCTCAATGAGGAAAAAGCCAATCATTGTCCAGGCAGACCATTTGCTAATGCACCTCCTCTAGCAGGACTGCAGATGGCTTGTTAAGCCTTCCCCCAACCGACTTTGCCATTTTAGTATCTGACCTGATGTTTGTGCAACATTGTGCAGCATCCTGGCAGGTCCTGAGCCACTCGTGATAGGGCTTTATGGCTGTTTTGAAGGCAGTAACTCTCTCTGGTTCATACTTGGCTGCCCAGAGTTTACTATCTCAAAACTCTTTATCCATCCAAAATGAGAAACAAAGGACTTATTCCAAAGTGCCAGGTAGCCCTGCTACATAGAACAGCAAGGAGCTTTGTATGTCCAGCCCCACTGTGGATGGGGTGTACAGTGGAATTCAGGGCTATAACTTCAAATGACGTAGACCATGAAGGGAGTGGCTGGCTGCTGTGGAGGCAGGTTGGACCTTGTTCCTTAGAGCCCCCATGTTACTTGGTGTGTAGGAACAGCCCTTGCAATATGCCCCTACCATATTGCAGGGGGTCTTCCCTTGGTCCCTTCTTCAGTATCTTAGATGGTTAATCAGGCAGCCACTTAAGCTGTGTCTCTGTGCCAAAAGAAGCAGAGAACCTAGTGATGTGGCACATGCTCTGTTCTGGCTTTAAGAGCCCCTTTGAATGATTTCCCACTAAGCCCTTGATATAAAAATAGACATGGGTTACATCAAACTCTTTCTCTTTTTCTCTCTCTCAATATCTGACCTTTAAGAAGTTGCTTAGGACCTTTTCTATGGGATCCTTTTAGAATATTCTCTGCAACCTCTTGAGACTTAACCCAGAAGATCCCAGGGTTTTTTAAGCTATGTGCTTCTGACATGGCTCGGTCAGAATAAACTATAACCATAGCCTGGCTGCATGCTTACTGCATGGGCAACCTCCTCTCTTCTGGCCATTATCTTGCTTGTTGGTGGAGGCCTGACATGCTCAGCATGCCCTGGTATTCCAGTCCACGTATCTGACTGCTCCAGAGTAGCTGCTCCCTGTGTTGCCTTGGGGATACAAAGGAATACAAAGACTCTCCTCTCCTTTCCTGGGCTTGGGCTAGAGTAGGGCCACAGTCCTACCTGCTCTTGATTTGCAAAGGATGGCTGACAAGTAGGGGACTTTGTGCAATATGTGATGGCAGCACAGTAATCCTTCTGCTGCATAGTGACATTGTCTCTGGCAAGAGCCTTAAAAGTGAGCCTTTCAATCCACAGAGAATAATTCTTGTGGCACCAGCCTCTCAACACAGGGCTACCTTTCCCTAGCCACATGCCAACACTAGATGGCAGACTAATCTAAAGTCCTTTGCCCTTTCTTAACTTTCTCCTAAGGCGTAATGAAGTTGGGGGGGGGGGAGAAGAAAAGGAATCGCAGGTAATGGAAACAACACTGGCGGTGTTGTGGCATTTGAGCCTGATTATTTTTTTCCCTCTGAGAGAAGGGTGCCGTGCCATTCAAATAAGACTCCGTTTCAGAGGCACAGCCTCTTAAAGATCTGTCAGTTTTACCTCTTTCCTCATGCTGGGTATGTTTGCATTGGTATCAAGCCACCGAGACATAGGGAAACAGTGAACTTCTACACACAGTGCCTGCTGCTGGTGAATGGGATCTTGTGGAAACGCCCCCCTTACATTGTGGACTAGTCCCTACTTCTGGGTCTGTGGGAAGAAGCATAGCACACTTGACCACTGGAAGCCCCTTTTTGCCAGAGCTAGCATCTAGCTAGGGATGTAGCTAGAGATCTTTCTAGAGGTTAGCTGGAGATGCATGTAGCCATTCTGTTGGAGTCACTGCACAGATGCTCCCAAAGTGTGTAGCTAGCAAAGATGAAAATAATTGTTTCCTTGAAATGGATACTTGTGGGGAATTTTGGAAAGACTAGGGATCTTTGGCTGGAGCAAGGAGGGAGTGGGAGACAGAGAAATGGAGTGAGCAAATGCAAGAGATAATGTCCTCCTGACGCTTTTGGGCAACCCAAACACTGTTTGCCACATTCTTTGGAGCCTTGCTATATATTGTTTGTTGGAAGGGGGAGATCAGGGCCAGGGACAAGTTCATATAGAAGCTCCACTGAATGCTTACCTGCTCCTTCCCCAGTGATACTGAACCCATGGCTCATGGGCACATGGGTTGCAGTTTCAGATAGCCACTTCACAGCTCACACCAGGAAGGCTTGTGATAGCATGCAAAACTGCCGTGCCTGCTGCTTTGTGTTTGGGTAACCAACTTGCCATACACACCGGCAATGGGGTGGTGGTGGTGGTGGTGGTAATAAAGCTGGCTAGCCATGTACAAAATGTGTGAACTGACCTCTCCCTGTGAGGCTTTAGGATCCTATTCTCTCTAATACAATAATGAACTGTTTTGCATGAGGTTCCCTCAAGAAATCCATATGGAAATATGCCACTCTTTTTCAATGAAGGGTGATGAGGCCACTGGAATTTGCCCACACCACCATGATTCCCTAAGTCATGTCTAAAAACATTGGGCCTCAGAGGGCCTGTGCGGTGTGCCCTGCATAACTATTTCCTGTCTCTTGCAATCCAGCATCATGGTGGTGCCAGTTGCTCTGCGTGAGATCTGATAGAAGCTGAGCTGCTGATGCTATTGCCAACGCACAAAACATACTTCAACACAAGTAAGCAGCACCCAATTAAAAAGGAGCAGATTACTTTGCTTACCTGTGGAGGGAACTGACCTTCTTGCTTAGTCCCAGCAGTGGCTTTTTCTGGGGGCAGTTAATAATTGTTGACAAAGCCTGTAGCTCTCAGTAGTGAGCAAAATGAACTGTCCTAGCAGCATCCAGGGAACTGTATTCTGGGTTGTTAAGCAGCTCATTGCTGGGAGCAAATTCCTCCTTAATCAATGCCCGTTTTCTCAGTGAGAGTAGTGCTCTCAGTGGGGGCCACAAAGTGCTCCTTGATTTCAGGCCAGTGTTTGGGAGGGAAAGTTAGGAGAATTACGGGAAGTGAGTACTATATAATGTTCATAGCATAGCAACTTGTCTGTCTGTAGCAGAAACTGTTGCACATAACATCATGAGATCCAGCCACACTTACAACTTCTGAATCTTCTGCTGTGTCTGTAATTTGTGAATTTTGCACTCTGACTGGGGTTCCTTGTATGACCTGTCATTGTAATTCATTATTTTAAACCAAAATCTTTATTAAATAAAGCTTCTCAAAGTGGTTTTCGATTGCTGTATTTTTTCCCCCTTGAAATGGCTAGCCTATTTTGAGGGCTGGTGAAGTTGAGCTGGTAGTTTGGCTGCCTCCTTTTCCTGGAAGCCTCTGCTGAACCTGCCTGAGATTGCTGCAAGCTGAAGGGGTTTGGCTTTTGCCTCTCCTATCTCTGAAGTCCAGCAAATCCAAACAACTGGACATCACAGCAGTTACAGGTAACTTTTAAAACACTGAGGGTGGTACAGAAGAGAAGGCCACTCTGCTAGTCTACATAAACGATGAGCAGGAAGACATCCTATGATTGATACCGCTCTACACCTTTCCTCACACTGAGGTGAATTTTCCCTCCAAAAAAAAGATCACTGTCTCACCCAGTCACTGTCTGATTTCTGTGGCTTTGTTCAGCCCTGGGAGCGTCTGGGAAGGAGCAAAGCCATCTTTTTGCTAAAACCCTTTAATCAGAATGGCACTGAATCCAACAAATAAAAGATTTTATTTAAAAAAAGAGAAGGGTAGTTGGAATCAAGCTAATTTTAGATCTTTATTTTTGGACTTCCTTAGTTCTTAGCGAGTGGATACTATCAGCTTGTGCCACACTTTCATCCTTTCTGAGGTGACTGAAGCTCTACCTCACACACGTATCCTAGGAAATTCTTCCCTGATTTCCCCTTACAACAAGGCAGAGGGATTCCCCTTATAATTTGGCTTAATTGGGAGCAAATACCTGACTGTCCAAATTCTCTCTGCCAAATCACTGCCCTAGTTAATGGGGCACTGGATTAGCCCCGCCAATGGAAAACCCAGTACTCTCACTGGAGTTTCTCCTCATATTATTTCACCTAAGGAGCTGTCAGACCTTCTCCCTGACCAGTCTCAGGTCACTGACTGAACTGACCCCCCCCCAGCCCACAGCCAGTATATTGATTCCCACTCAGCTGTGGCTAGCCAATCACAGGACTCAGAGCCTATTGCCCTGGCTCATACAGTCTAGTGAGAATTCTTTAACCTCTCACTACCTGTAGCTGTTACAGCACTCTGTCTGTCACATACCCCTTGACACAGCCTCCTAGCCCCAGTGGCAAAGCAGCAGAGGACAGGGAAATCTATCAGCTGTGTGAGGGGGGGGGAGCGTTGTGATGTTCTGCACTGAATGCCATATGAATAGCATCTGCCTGGTGACCTAAAGTCAAAGAAATGTCCTTGGTGCAATGAACTTTGGGCTCTTGAAGCTCTGACAGGAAGAGTGAGACAGGCAGATGAGACCTTTAGGTATTTAGTACAAAGACTGCACTCCTGAACTGACAGCACTTCTGCTGCTGTGGAAGATGGCTCAGGCAGGAGGGAATCACCCTTAGGGACTGGGAGATGATCCCTCAGAAAGGAGCTGTTCCTTGCGTGATGAAAAAGTGGCCTCTACGTGAGAGAATGTGCCTTCAGAAGGAGGGGGGACTTTGGAAGTGGGTGCTGAAAATCTGACTTCGAGGAAATGGGGAGCATAAGGTCAACTGCCACAATATCCTGAAAACTGAATGGGAAGGGCATATCTAAAGTGGAATGCTGGGCTGAATTCATGCTGAATATTGGTCTGATCCTTATGCAACTGAACAACCACAAAAATGGAAAACAGATGTATTTCCTCATATCACCATAATAAGCTGTGCCCAGGGGGCCAGGCTAGAATGGTTTCCATTTAATACTACAGGTAGACTCCTTGGGTTAACTTACATTTTTCTGCATGTAATTCTGTGTTAAGGAACATTTAATGATATTCAGTTTGAATATCATGTGTCAAAGTGTCTACTGTGTAAGTACCAGTTTATTAAATGTTTTGGGGCAGATGCTGAAGCCAGATGCATATTTTTAAATCTACAATGGTGGTGTCCAATAAACAGTTGGCAAGCCCTCTAAGAGTCATAGAGAAGCTAAGTAGATCAATGCTAACTTCTCTCTCAATCTCTCATGCATTTATGCATGCCTGACTAACCCTGCAGTATACATCACTGTTCAGCCTCCTAAGGATATGGTGGTTTTAAAGGGAAGTAAGATCTAACCAACTGCAGGTCAGCTTGTATTCTGCACATACTGGATTTGTCCACATGCTAAACATCACATTGCAATACCGCAGAAAAGAGAGGCTTGCTTTAAAACAAATCATAATGCTTCTCCCACTGCCAGTCCAGCAAGTCATCATCCAGCGGTACCTACTATGTTACCATTTGACATACTTTTAGGATGCACTGTTGGCCAAAATACTCTAGAAGAGGTATGTGCAAACATCTTTTAAAAGAACAATAATAAAGACAAAATTAACTACTAGTTAAAATGAAAAATAATGTCCATCGCAGTAATAAAAAGAAGCAAAACAAATGTGCAGTTAAAACACAAACCACCTCAGGAGTGAAAGTAAAACATGTATCTGAGCGTACATAAGGGAAGTCTGAGGTGACCTGAGGAACAGAAGTAGCCATATCCTGTGACCTCTAGAGTTCATTAGATTCAGGCAAGGGAGTTCTAGTCTGGTTGGGAGAGAACCTTCAACATGACAAACGGGGGTAGTTGCCAATGTAACTGAATGAAAAATGTGATGATTCTGTGAACAGGCAGTGTTTGTGTTCTATGTCCTTGGAATGGCTGGCTAAGGCACTGGAAGCATTAAGACATGCCCCTCTGTTCCATTCTTGCCTTCCTTAGAAAATTATCTCTGATTGCTATACTCTGGTTACATGCTCTGTGTTCTGTTGCTTGAGCTCACTAGCAATCTGATCCATCTGTTAATAATTCAGCAAGCTCCTTCTTAAGCCAGGAGACGCAGAATGCTCATTAGAAGGTTTTCATTATTGAGCTGGGTTGGGAAAGGGGCTGTTTCACTGTGGCATTAGGAAGTAATATTTCTTCCCCTTGTGATATGATTCTCGTACCAGTGCATGCCTCACTGGTCAATAAAATGAAAAGTGTCCCTTTGATCCAACTAGTCATTTATTCCTTAGCAGAAATCCAAAGGCAATTTGTATATAGGTGGATTGAATGTTCAAAGCACAAAGATGCTAAAATGGGTGCAAGTGTGCTGTTTTGTGGGAGACTTATTTGCTGTCCGTGCTGGTGGCTCTTTTTGCCTTAAAGGTGCATGCGGAATCTGCTGCTTTCTGCAACAGCATTTGTGTTATCTGTGACTGCTGGTCCTTCGTCATCATTAATGTCACAGCAAGGCCATGGTTGTGATTAACTGTATCATTAGTTCCAGAGAGACGGTCAAAACACAACTGTTACTGGATGGCTTTTGCAGACCTCTTCAACAGACTGTATCAAATGAACTATCTTGTCAGTACCTGAATGTGCATCTCACGGAAATATTTCACAGGCATTTAAGTAACACTTGCACTGAGCTCCACATCCCAGCAGGCACCCATTAGGAGACCAGTCTAGCAGGCTTGTATCATCCCACTGCTGATTTATGCCCCTTAGCAATGTTCCCACAACTGTCTGAAAGGGTCTCTGTCAGCCAAATAGCAGATTAGGGTTACAGAAGTCCAAAGCAATTGTCTTCCTCCCCTCCATTTTATTCCCACTACAACTGTGTGAAGTAGGTGAGAGTGAGTGACTGGCCTGTGGTCACTCAAGGAACATCTGTGGCAGAGAGTCTTTGAACCTGTGTCTCCCAAGTCCTATTCTGACATTCTAACCATTACAGCAATGTTTTACATTGCTCAAATCATTCCTCAGTAGAAGGACTCAAAAGGTTGCTGTTGGAGACAAGGGTTTTTTGTATGCGGGACCTGCCTTATACAATTCCACAAGGCTTAGACTTTCTTGCATGCTATTCAATCAGGAGAAATAATGTATGGTTTTGGAATAAGGCTTCATCAATATGCTGATGACATGCAGCTCTGTGTTTAAATCACCTGGTGATACAGTAGACTCTAAACCACAGTCTGACAACTGTAGTTAAATAGCTACAGGTAAACAAGTTAAAACTCAATGATGACAAAATGTTGGCTGGGAGAGCCAAGGTTCTGAAAAAACATGGTGCTCATGAGTTTTTGTTGAGGTCCAGATAACTCATGTAAAAGCCTAGACATGATACTTGATCCAGCTTGGTTGCTGAAGAAGCAAACTGCAAAAAAAGGCATTCTCAACAACTCAGAAAATGGCACCCTGTATTGATTCTGCCGCTATGACTCCATGCTATGGTTACCTCAAAGCTAGACTACTGCAATGCACTCCACATGGGTCTGCCCTGTTGGTACAGAATGCTGCAGTCCAATTACAACCAGCAGACACTCCATTGGTTAGCAATCAATTACTAGCTTCTATTCAGGGTGCTTGCTATCACCGACAAAGCCCTTAAGGGCATTGGACCCACATACCTGCAGTAGTGCCTCTCCAGCTCAGTTCCATCGCAGCATCTCATCTGAGCAAAACTTTCTGAAGGTGCCCTCCTGAAAACAAACAAAATTATCAGTAGCAATAGCCCATTAATGCATATCCTCTTTGGTGGCTCTTGCACTGCAGAATGACCCTACCCGGAGGCTACTAGGAAGGCCCCCACACCTCTTTCATTTTGCAACATGAAAAACAGAAGTGTTCAGGAAGGCATTCTTGCAGGAATAAAGACCTGGTATAATGGTTCCGCTCAGGCCAGGAGGTTACTTTTATTTAGTAAATAAAGGCTTTTCTACATTGACAGTCTTGTTGCCTGAAACAATTCTTACAGCTGAGGGACTTGGGAATGTTCAGCCTGGAGAAGAGGAGGTTGAGAAGGGATATGATTGCTCTCTTTAAGTATTTGAAAGGTTGTCACTTAGAGGAGGGCAGGGAGCAGTTCCTGTGGGCAGCAGAGGATAGGACTTGCAGAAACAGGTTTAAACTACAATACCAGTTACATATCAGGAAAAAAAACATTGAGAGTAGTTCAGTAGTAGAATTGGCTGGTAGTCTTCAAGCAGCAGCTGGATAAATACTTATCACAGATGATTTAGGACTAGATGCCATGTGTGACAGCTTCCAACTCTATGATTCTATGAGTTATAAATATTTCAAAGGCAGCTCATGAAGAATAGAAGCCATGAACTGGTAGCCCCCTGGGCTAAACTTGACTTTCTGAACAGTAATACCTACTTTAACAACTGCCAAGCCCACAAAAAGATGGCAAAGTTTCAAGAGGTCTGGGAACGGGGAATCTTGCCCTGCCTCAAACACCCTTTACTTTCTCAAAATGCCCCTGTAATAAAATATTTTGCTGATCCAGTTGTTACAGGTTGATGGACAATTACCTCAAATAATTTTAGCCTTCCTAGAACCATAAAAGTGGCAAGAACTTCATAAGTAATCATATGGCTATTAATATTTTGTTATGAAAGTCTGGATTTGTTTTTCTGTGAAAAAAATATCTAATTAGGATATACAGGATCTTCATTAACATTGTTATAATTATGCAAGTTGCTACCGCAACCTTCAAATAGATAGATAATGCTATTTAATCATGGTAGAAAAATGAATACACTGCTACGTGGCACTTCCCCCCTACTTTTAAGTCATAGGAGTGTTCCTGAAGATCACTCATGTGTCTAGGTGTGTGTTTTATAACAGTTAGACAATAAAGAACAGATTGACCAAAAAAAGTATGGAGTCCGGTTCCAAGACAAAATAACAGTGATTAAATTCAAATCTTAGCTTGCTTGACCTTGCTTGCCTTCAACAGGGTTTAAATGTATTTTGTTTTAGCCTGAATGTGGTCACATCAGAAGTTCATTAGATAATTCCATCATGATATGCAGAAAAATCAAAGCAGCACATGTCATGTAAACCCCCTTTCCCATGTGGAGTGTCCAGTAGAACCTTCACCCATAAGCTTTGGATATGTAAAAGAAAATACGCCTCCAAAGCCTATTTTTAATTAATTCAATGGAAGAATTAGGCAGCCGATTTAAGCTTGCTTCAGTTGGCCCACGCCCATGCCGTGAGAAAGGGGCCACTGCCATCTCCTCCAGCATTTCTTCATTTTTTTTCCATGCATGCAAATTTGCCTTCTATTTATTGGTTTTGCTGGAATCCTTGTATACGTCAGCCAAAACCTGCACTACAGTTGCAGGATCAAAACACTGGCCAATTTGCCATTCTCCCAGGCTATTCATTGCTTAAACCAAAATTCATCCCTTGCTATATGTCATTTTATTTAAAAACCACACACTAGTTTAATTTTCATCCAGTAAAAACGAGTCTGCCTCAGGCTGTCTAAGATGCTTAGCCCAATGGAGTACCCAATACTGAGTCTGTTTCTCTGTGCAGCACTGGAGCATGGACCACTGTAGTCTTGATTCTTGCCCTCCCAAGTTATCCTCAGCCCAAGTGCTTTTGTCTTCAGCAGCATTAACAATTGAAGAGCTGGCCTGAGTATCACAATGGCTTGGATATCCTTCCTGAACTACAACTTGGTCAGTGGAACTCACACTGGCTGCTTTGTTCCGAATCAGCAAAGAGCTAGATCAGTAACAGGCAATGGCTCCACTTTCTCCATATCACACTAGGTTGAAAGGCCTTTGGGTGCAGATAGTCACATGAGCCCTTGGAGGCATTTTAAACAAGTATCTCTGCCTGCCAGGTGCTCAGTACTCTGCAGCTGCTCTTCATTCCTGCAGACATGACTCCCATAGCCAAATCCTTTTATGACCTCAGTGCCACTGACCTCCATGGGGAAAAAGTGAATTTCAACAATTTCAGGGGGAGAGTGGTCTTGATAGAAAATGTGGCTTCCCTCTGAGGCACAACAGTGAGGGACTACACCCACATGAACCAGCTGCAGAGCAAATATCCTCGGCGGCTGGTCGTGCTGGGGTTCCCTTGCAACCAGTTTGGCTACCAGGTAAGTGTTTTCATTCATTAGCTTTTCAGTACCCTTCTTGACCTCAGATGGTTCCATTATCTCCTTCCTTTCACTGCAACTGCAAGGTCATTTTCTCCAGCTTGCTCACGAAAAATGGAGCCGCAGTCCTATGCACTTGCTCAGGAGCTGGAGACTACAAACCCCACTGAATTTCTCAGTAGGCATGTATAAAGGATCAGGTTGAATGCATGCCATCTTAAGAAGCCATCAGAACTACTTAGGAGATGCAAAACCTACACTTTTGGCACTTTGAATTTATGTAATACTCATTGATAAACAGAGTCTCATTTGGAATGATTACTGGAAGAAAAAAACAGCAATACTAAAGTACTATTTTAAATATGGATTATTAATCAGGACATAAAGTTCAGCATTGGTGTGAAGAGGTTAACTGGAAGCCATCCTAGCACCATGGCTCAGCACTGACTTAACTGAAATTATTTAACAGGCATAGCATTAATCATCAGGCTTGCCAATTTCTGGTCTTGAAAGATGCTACTGTACTTATTGCTTACCAATAAGACATTCTCCAGATGTGACTTCTTCCATCCCTGTGGAACCTAGTTGGAAAAGAATTATTTCTCTCCCTACCATGCAGCATTCAAACGTGGCAGCTTTCCTTGTAGCAGCTGTTGGCAACTGTCTTACAAACACAGATTCTACAGAACCCACAAGCTTATGCCCTGTAGTATTCGTCTGGTTGTATTCCAAATGACACTTTGATTATAAATTAGTATTTCATAAATGCAGAGTGCCAAAAGGGTACATTTTGCATATCCTAAGTTCTGAATGCTTTTTAAGAGGGCAAGCACACAATCTGATCCTTTATACAACCTAAGCCTGTTGAATTATTATTATTATTATTATTATTATTATTATTATTTTGCTTTGGGTCAATGCCTACCTTTTATGGAGCATGATTACTGGAAATCCTATGTTGCTGTTAATCATCTGTTGATAGTAAGTGGGCAGAAGGCATAACTGCTTAATGATTCTGAACCCTTTAGTGCATTGGTTCAGAAACAACATGAAATCATTAGAGATCTTTAGTAACTTCCCTTTTAAAAGAATGGGTTCCTGCTCCTACGTTTGTGCGGGCATCAATTTTGCTGCTGTTCCAGTATTATACTTCTTCCTTTTCTATTTTAACTGAAGCAATTAAAGAAATATATTTGAAGTTCACATATTAGGAACTAGCTATATGTATTGTGAAAAAGAACATTTAAGACACTGAATGATTTACAGACATGTTCCTGCGTATCTAAAATGGCCAATGATCCTAAACTGAGTGACTCTATCTCTTCAAAGTCAATGCCAGTCTTATAAATGGGTAGAATGTACCACACAGCCTTCTCTAGACTAATCCATAGAGCACTAGAAAGTGTGAGCAAGAATGCATGCACTACAAAGCAATAACATCTATCTGGCCCTCTCTATCAAAAAAGATGCCCCAGACCACACTCTAGTTCCAGAAGAACAGGAAGCATACCAAGATGTCGGTGTTGCTATTCCGTTTTGACATCAGATGTTAAACAAAACTGCCATCCACTTTTTAAATTTATTCATTTCAGATTTTATAATTGAATTTTAACAAAGTGTTTTATTGTTGATGTTGAATTATATGATATGCACTGCCCTGCCGCTGGGTAGGGCAGTATATAGATTTTTTTAAAAATATATAAGGTCAGGCTTTTAAAAAACAAAGTTAGAGGAAAGGTGAGTACTTGTAAATTGTGTTGAGTGAAAAACTCCTTCTTGACTCCTAAATATTCTGACCATCCCCCCCAGTAGCAGAAACATATGATATCCACAAAGTAACACCAATCATTTATCAAAAGGTTACTGTCTACACAGCTGTTATTGGGAGCCTACTTCAGAATTTTCTACACTGATAAACTAGAAACCTCTTTTGCATTATATGTAAAGGACATGCCTACAATGCTGAGTCTACTCCCAACCCCTTGTATTTGACTGATGATATAAGATGTGCTAAATAGGCAACTGAGTTTTCAAGTTTCATCAGCTGGTGGGATATTTGCATAGTTGTTGTGGATCTAGAATTCCTGCTGTAAAAATCTATTGCAGTACCTCTGTTCTTTGCCTTTGTTCAGTAAATAGGGAGGCCTAACATGCTCTGAAGACTCAATATTTCTTCACCAGATGCCTGTGTGGATCCTCCTAAAACAGATTTTGCTTAGATAGCTGGCTTCTTCAACTAATCCTAGAAATTCAGTAGCAAAGAAGAAAGGCAAAGGGAGCATAATATAAATGTTCAATAGGTAAAGGTATCCTCTGTGCAAGCACTGAGTCATGTCTGACCCTTGGAGTGACGCCCTCCAGTGTTTTCTTGGCAGACTCAATACAGGGTGGTTTGCCATTCCCTTCCCCAGTCAACAGGTAACGATAGCCAATTGGCGGCCTTACTAAATTAGTAAAATGTTATACAGCTTCATGAGTGAGGAAAACAAAGAGTACAAACTTTCAATGCTATCTGTTTGGTATGTTGCATATAATGCCACAGCTATGCCTAAATACATATGCCAATAACCATGATGTACTTGCTGCCAAATGGCACTAACCATAACGGATTCTGACTTTGTGGACATCCTTCTATAAGGGCAACAGTGGACAATTAAGAGACTGGATTCTGAACCAGCATTAATGCTTTTTTTCTAATACTATATAAAGGGTTACTTGCATGTCCAAGGATATGAAAAAATTCTAGGCATCTTTACTGTTTCTGTCAATTGTTATCACGGCCCCCAGAAAGAAATAAAGCCGTTCAATGAGCAGAGCTCCCTCTTTTCAGATGAGCTTAGCTCTCCTCCTGTTTGAGGAGTCTTGGTGGAAGGAAATTCACTAGTCTGAACAGGAATCTGGCAAGCTGTTAAAAGACATCTAGTCATAAAAACTCTTCTTGGCACTAGAAGACAATGGAAATGGGATCACTGGCTAAGCCTACTTTGTCAGGTAAAAGCAGATTTTAATTAAATATGGAAAAAAACAAAGAACCCAACTTGTATAAATTTCAGCCCCTGCAGCTAAACAACCTTTGCAAACTTGAAGATATTTTGAGCACAAGGTACTTCAAGAGAGGAGCAAATAAAGAATGGTATTTTGTGCAGGGTTTTCCATTTCTCACCATACATCGTGCTTCTTTCTGATAGGAGAACTGCACTAATGAAGAGATCCTCAACAGCTTGAAATACGTGCGTCCAGGGTCTGCATTTGAGCCCAATTTCATACTTTGCCAGAAATGTGAGGTGAATGGCAAGAACACCCACTCTGTCTTTGCCTACCTGAAGGACAAACTTCCATACCCAGATGACAGCCCCTCCTGCTTGATGATGGAACCCAAGTTTATTGTATGGAGCCCAGTATATCGCAATGACATCTCCTGGAACTTTGAGAAGTTCCTTGTGGGACCTGAAGGGGAGCCTTTCAAGCGCTATAGCCCCAGATTCCTTGCCACCAACATTGAGCCTGACATTCAGCGACTCCTGAAGCTTGCCAAATAAGAGTCAAAGGGAAAATCTGATGTCAGTAGCCCTAACAAGTCTGGTCAAAAAAGTTCCCAGAAATTAATTATGCTATGATTACAAATACCCTTTCTATAGAACTGGCCTAACAAACATCCATTTCCTAATCCTTTCCTCTTTCTCTTACAACTTAGTGTATGAAGTGATAAATTCTAACTCTTGCCACCCCCAACATCAGACTTTTACAGAGTGACGGTGCTCTCCTAAACTTCAAGGGAGGGGGCCTGAAAGGTGTAAAGGTACTGATCTGGCCCTTGTTTGCTGGGTACTTTTCGTTTTATGAGTTAAATAAATAAGCTGGAAGATTGTGTGTGTGTGTTTCATTAAGCAAACAAGCAGCCATCCAGAGAATTTTGGCTTGTGTTTCCTAAACTGACTTTGATAAATCATTTTTCACAGCAAAATAACACCTCAGCTCTTTCCCAGGTTTGGCTTTATGAGCCACAAAACGATCTTCTCCATTTCCAGTAAGTATTGACATCCTACAAAGCAATTTGAATAAGACTTGGTGATATGATTTCTGCTATTAGAGCATCAGGAAAATAAAAGTCTCTGAAATGAATGCTAAAGCCAGCTAGGTTAAGATATTCCCAATGTATAATAATACAATAAAATTGAAGTCATCTCATATCAGTTTTTTAACTAGTCCTCAAAAACGTTCAATGAAGCTGCTCTATGCTTTAAAAAATGCACAAAACTGTACTTTGGTTTCCAAGAGATTATTCTATAGTTGTAAACTAACAGAAGCAACATGTTTCTAAGTCTCCTTGTCACATTCCATTTTAGTCCTTTTGAACATTTGATCTAAGGCAAGGCTCAAACCATCCTTTACATATTAACAAGTTAAAACTATCACCTTGAGATGTGTCCTGCAGACAACACAGATGCTCAGTGCTTCAAGTAATTCTGAACCTTCCAATTTAGCTTAAAGGGCAACCCCTTTACAAATGGGATTATGTAGCCATGAATTTACAAACACTGGAGACTAACACATTAAAATGAGAAAGAAATTGCTCTGTTAGACAGAAGGTTGTTTGTCTAACAACACTTCACCTTGGCAAAATATTTTAGCTATTTATTTAGTTTTTTAAAAACCCTTTACATGTCATTATCAACAAAATACAGGTAAGAAATCCATCTTTCTATCCATCACCACTAATTCCTAAATCTGTTTCTACAATGCTGCGAGAAAAGTATAATCTCAGTAAGCATCAAGTGCTTTGTAGATGTTTGACAGTAATGTGTTATGATGAATATGTACTTCACACATATTAGATAAGAGTGCCATAATTCTAGCAGGTAATTTTAAACAGGATTGCTACCTAGATTGTATAATGGCTCCAAAACATACCCTGAATATGCAGCTGCTTCAGGTAAACCACCTATGATCACAGCTTGGAGTTCTTCTGAAAACTACATTACCTTCTCTTCCATATCTTTACAGCAGGGTCATCATAAGGTAGTAGTAAACTCTGGGACACTCTCGAATGCAGGGTATCAGGTTTCATTCCAAAGTAACTACATAGTTTTAGGCCTACAAATATTTATTTTAGTATCCCTTCTAAAAGTCAACAGGAACAGGGGAGGGGGGATGCTTAGGAAGATGCCAATATAAGTTTTGTAGGTAAGCAAATAATTTTCCCATGGGAATACCCCCTATAGGTCTATCTGCTATATCCTGTGTGGCAACCACGGAAACACTGTAGATCCCAGAAATTCAGGATGAAACTCATATATACCACCATCTTATACCCTGAACCAACTTTTAAAAATGCATGTTCTTCGCACTGTATCTGTTCCAAAAAGGCAGATCTCAGTAAGAGAAACCAAGGCAATATAATGTATTGAACAGGCTTTAAAGCTCCACAGAAATGCAGGCAGGCCAGTACATCTTCCCCTATTCCAAAGTTGGTTCAACAACAACAAAATTATCTTGTATCCCGGTTTTTTAAAGTGAGTCCAGAAGAATTGCTGTTTGCTTTTCACAGTGGGAAGACATTTGGATGGTGATCAATGAGATACAGCCATTTTGCATGTAAAAGTCAACAGATACATCTGGGTTATTAAGGAAATAATAGAAATCATTATCTCATATTCAGGTTCACCAAATAATATTAGTTGTGAAACTTAGAAGAATTATGTCTAATGGTTTCCTGCCATTTATTCTAAAACCAACGCAATAGTATTGCCAGCCTAACTGCAGTGGGCTGGAATGGCATCAGTGTAACTTCCTTCCCACTAAAAGGTTTGAAGAGAGCCTTGGAATGCTGAGTCCCAGCATAATAAGGTTAGAAGCCCAGGGGGACAGCTGGCTTTACTCAGCACTCAGTGCTCTTGAATCAGAGTAAGAAAGAAATTCTCTGTGATTCTGATAAATTCTCAGAAATTTTCTTGATCTTGAGAAAGGTACAACCAATTCAGATTCAAGCACCAAAATTATTTGCTATCTTATTAATTGTAATGGTTCCATAAATTTTAAAAAGATATCTATGTTCTCAAAATCTTGAGTTGGCTTTTATCCTGTTGATTAAATTCAGATAAACTCTATTCTTCATGTTACTACTATTTTCCTTTAATTTTCGTGTTCATACTATAATCTCTTCAGAACCTCTTCTATTTCATTATCAAATTCTTATAAACATTCATATCTCCAAAATGAGAAACCTACTTTCCTTATACGCACAAAGAGAACTGTTTGTTCTATCTTTAATCTAAAGTAGATAAACAAAATGCTACAACCTGAGATTTAAATTTAAGGTCATATTGCATGGCATCCACTGCAGAACAGCTGAGCCGGTTTCATGAATTCTGCAGGCAGATGAAATGTCTGCAGTCCTGTTTATCATCAACTCTTCATCTGACACTGGCAGACTGCAGCACTCCCTGCTGTTTGCACTCTGTCCAAACAGAAAAGGAGAACAGGCCGCACAGGTAAAATGTCTGATGCGGTGCCGCAATACTCCTCAGACTGTCCAGATAAAGAAACCACCACAAGGCAGGCAGGCAAAAAAAAAAAGTGCCAAATGTTGCCTGAACAAGGAAAAGAAAAACTGAGCTTTTCTAGAACACCTGGTGATTCTTTCTTACAGGTATGCTAGGCTGACTTCCACAGAGAGGTAGCCATGCTCTCCGTTATAGCAAAAGAAAACAAAAGACCAGAGGCACCTTCAAGACTTATGTTTATTACAGCACAAGCTTGCATGAGTCAAAGTTCACTTCTCCGGATGCATTTGTGGGATCTACTGTAATTCTTAACTATTAGGGCTCATGATGACATCAGTGCTTGCAGCCTAGCAGCTTTTCTCCTAATCTTTGTATGAATTCCCAGCTTGCTCAGCAAACCCATGTTCCAAAGCTAGAGGAACCTCATGCAGCTCCAGTATTATTGCCGTCACTACCTAAAAGTTATAACGCACTACAGACAACCAGGACAGATGGCAAATAGCAGAAAGGCCCCAAAGTAAACATCTCACAGAACACACACCCCCATTCCCATCTTATCCTGCATGTAGGGATTTTTGTTAATATGATGGCCAACTTTTGCAAACTAGTTGAGCCATTTTGTGAACCCCCTTAACAACATGGCCCACTCAGGCCAGGATGGATTCTTGAAATTTTTGGTGGATGACTTGGGCATGAAATTGGGATCACCAGGGGTGGGCAGATAGTTGTGAGTTCCTGCACTGTGCAGGGGGCTGGACTAGATGTCCCTGGAGGGGGTCTATGAAAGGGGGGCTGAGAAGGAAGATTGGTCTATCTCTGGTCTTACTGATAGCCAATTGTATGACCTGGCAAGAGCTGCTACTCTTTTAGCATCACATGTCAGACAGCAGTGAAAGCAGAATAAGGACACACACCATCTAGTAATCCATGATTGCACTACAGAAGGGGCATAGCAAACACCATTTCTTTGCAGGCTCATTACTTGCAATTCACCATTTGTATTGCTGAATTAGTGGCAGTTTCTGTGGCCATCCTACACCTAAACCCCAGGCCAATATTCCATGCTGTGCTGCAATACCAAGCCTTGTAGTTGTCCGGATCCTGATCTTTATCTTGGCATGGGGAAGGGGCAAGTTTTGACCCTGTAGTTTTGTAGTGGGGTTTGCATGGCAGATAGTGGCCTACTTGAGGGGGCCTAGCTATGACGGGCCCTGTCCTCAGTCAGGGGGTAAACGAACTTCCAGCAAACCGTGCAATGGGATAGTTGGGGTAAAATTTCCTCTTGTTCTTCAGCCCCTCCTGTATTCCCAGGGGCCAGGAAGAGCTGGTTGCTTTTATCTCTTTTATGTTTTGATTGACCTCTGCTTTGCAAAGAACTATTTTGCCTTTTGGTATCTTGGCCCTATACTCAGCAATGCCCACAAGCCGTGGAGTGTTTTCAGTAGAGAACAGAATAAACATGAATAGTCTATAAGTTGTTAAATGAATCATGAAGTATCTTCAATGTGCTTTTTATCTTGATTATAGGTTAAGAGTATTTTGCATAAGTTAGGTATGCTTATATAGAGTTAACTGATGAACTGATTAATTAGGTATTGATTGTATTGAAAGGTTTTTCATGGGGTTAAATATCTGAGGTTTGTGTTTTCAGCTGGCAAACAATCACAGTGATTGTAGGTTTACCTATAGAGTTTAAGCAGGCTACTCTAATAGGGCGAGGGAATGCGTATTAAGTTTAAGAAATGTTGCTATGCTATACTAATGCTGTTAATGTATTTTGCCTTAAGTGCCTTTAGAGGCTTTGATGAGCATTAATGGAGTTGTCTTACAACTCCATTTGGTTATTGTATTCTTATTGTTTAATTGTGCATAAACAAATTCCATTACTCAATTTGGATATTTTGGACACTCTCCAGGGGAAACCTGGAGATTCTGAGATACAACTGAATTTTGTGCTAGGATCAATTGCCTTGAGTTAGGAATCATTAGAACACACCCCTGAAGCTACTTTGAAAGTTATTTTCCATTGCCAGTGTCTGTAGTGTTTTGTTTTGAGATTCTGCGACATTATTTGTGCATTAGCCCAGCTGCACTGATAGTTAAGCTCCAGAGCTATAACATAGTATCTTTCCTCTATAAACCAGCCCTCAGATTTGGATGCTGTTTTGTCTAAACTGGCTGGGAACGGATTAAAGGCTTTGCACCTGGATGGTTTCAGGGTGTTTATGTTAACTGTGAGAATTGTTTTAGGACTGCCTATCTAGTGATGTATCTGTGATAAATGCTGTCAACTGATCCTGCGTGGGGGAGGGGGTTGGCCCCTATATCAACTAATGTATGTTTATGTTAAGTGGTCTTTATCAACTTTTAAGTCACCAGTAATCCTGTTCTTCATTCTACATATCAACAAACCTCTGATTTTCTAACATGTGGCAGAGTCCTTTACTGAGCCATGTTGACAGAAGCAGAGTGAACCTGACAGTAATGGGGATGGCATGAAATTGCAGACTGAGATTTTCCTCTGCCACATTTTTCATTTTTTGTCACACTGAATGGTTGGCCTTGAAATTCTAAACTGTAAGAGGAAAGAAACATGTATATAATGAGCGCAGCAGAAGACTAGCTCACAGCAGATCTCCTTTTAATTAAAAAAGCACCCTATGAATCTGTAAAGAGATTCCATTTTGTCATGCATTCTGGGTATTAAAAATTAAAAATCAATACACCAGAAAAACTCCAGACAGCAAGAACAGAGAGTTTCATTTGAAGAGCAGAAACCAATTGGAAATTCTTCCAAAGGAGCTGTTGGCTATCCAATGCCTTAAAATCATGGATTCCCTGGTATCTCACTGATTCCAAAGCAGAAACACATGCTGAGCTCTTTCCAAATGAAACAGAAATACAAGCTTCCTTACATTTGGCTGCACTGCATCCCCTAAAACAAGATTTCTAAGAAGCATGCAATGACTTCAGACATATGTCATTGTAGATTGCTGATATGCACTTCAAATTATCTAGCATGTCCAGTCATTTAGGACAAAATCTCAGCATGGATTTAGAGGAAGTCAGTTAAAAACATGACAATTTTGGAAACTCTCCAGAGGAAACTTGGGGCCTTCTGCTAGATCATGCCCAACCTGTTGTCTTCTGAAAGTGACCATCCATTTCCCAGAGCTAGGAGGATGATTAACCACAGAAAGCTCTGTGTTCCATTTGTATAGCCAAACATGCTTGGCAATATTGATTTTATCTAAACTCAGTTGATTTTGAATTTTTAGTTTATGACTAGCTATATGACTAATTCACTATATCAAGTCACAGTGGCTGTTCTGTGTACTGCAGACACAACATCACTGGAGTACAAAAGCATGAAGAAGCAGTTATACAAACACACTGCCATAACTCCAGAACAAGCCAAGTCATCAAACAATCCACATTTCACCTTAACAGTTTGGTCATGAGAACTGGTGATCAGAATGACCTCACAGCAAGAGCTGAAACTGATATGGAATCAGCAGCTACAATTCTTCTAAGCATAATGACTATATTGTTATGCATTGAAGCATTTTCCAGGTTAAATTTACAGATGTTTATTTAAAAGATGTATCTCAGGTCTCAGCTATCTGTTTCTAGAACAAGAATTACAGTATGGTTTCTCAATGATTAAAAAGTTGAGAAAGGCTGCTCTTTTCAGTTGCATGGAATGAAACCCATGTGATGGCACTGTACTATACTTCACTGTGGGTGTTCTTACAGTGGCCTTAGAGGAACATTACTCCATTCTTGAAGGGTGAAAGTTCACACTTCACTTGGTCTTGTATCTTACATATTCTATGCCAGCTTCATTCACCAATAAATGTGATCCTAATCAAAGCCAGAAGAAATGGTCATCTACCACTATGACTAAATCACAGAAAACTGTTGGGTCAAATAGGGTCACAATAGTTGAAATTTATTAAAATACACGTGTCAATCAGGACTTTCCCTGTGGCTAAACAGCTCAGAATCTGCACAATTCCTCTTCACCCATTTTCCTACTCTTTCATTAGCTCTGACTTACTGTCATCATTTGTGAATGAATCAGTTGTAAAGCAATGTGGATACTCTCCTTTGCTAAGACTTTGGTCAGATAGCATTATCATGGAAAGAAGCAATAAGGTCCTATAACTAACTGCTTCTGCTGGCCATCTTTCAAGTCACCAGATGTATGGAAAGGTAGGCACATATCTGGGAGACCCAGGTTCCAATTCCTGCTCAGCCTAACATACCTCACAGGGTTACTGGAGGACAAAACAAAAAAGAGGAGATGATGAACACAACTTTGGGTTATCTCACTGGGGAGAAAGTTGAGATACAAATGAAGTAGATTAATAAATAAGTCTTAGCTTAAAAACCTTAATAGGTGGATTGTATCACTTCACTCCAAACACAAAGTGGTTGTGGTTTTTTAAAATATATCTATCTGTTAAATGATGTTCTTTCCCAATGTTTTAAAAACAATTTGGAAAAATTTAAAACACTTCAGAATAATGGAGTCATCAGATGAGGATCATCAGGCAAGACACTGATAGAATCTTCTGCTTTGCCACAAAGCAGGCACAGCATGGTATACTCCTGAAAAACAAAAAAACATATTCACGTTGTGTGTGGGAAGATACAGTTTGCTGCAATATCCTGTAAATTCCACAGCATGTTACAGGTGCAGTTAATGTATTCACAGCATTGGCAACATGGCAGGGAAAACCAGCTGCACCTAGCTAAAAGCTAAAACTGAAGATCTCTAGCTGCCCAACAAATACTAAGGCTTGACAAGGTGCTTAGCTATCTTTACTTTTAACATGAAGGAAATGTTAGTAAGTTTCATCTATCCAAGATGGGCTTTGTTTTCTATATATGAGAGACTGTAATCAGTTACCTTTCACTCAGAATGTCTAGTCTACTGACACACCAAAAACATGGTGGTGGGTACAGAATTCAGCACCTCAAGAATCTCATGGCGCTTTCAAACAGTAAGCAAGCTTCTAGCCTGCATCACTGCAATTAAAAGGTTTGAAGTGCCTGACTAATGTTTAGAACTAGGACAACTTAGCAAGGATCTTCTGTGGAAAGCAGAGGTCCTCAAATTGTGGCCCTCTGATCTTTAAACCTGCATGCTTAAAATTAAGTTCACTGTTTTCCTGTATACATAACTTCCAGGTATGGATACTTAAAATCACTAAGCCTTGGCTGGAGTGAGGGGGTAGGCTTCTCTTACATGGTATCTCATTACGTGATTCCTCAAAACCTGATAATCAGTAACATCTAAAAAGCCTCTAACTGAGTAACACTTGAGTCCATATCAGGCTTCTATGAGGGAGGATGGACATTTGCTTAATTTACAAACTCCCACAGTCCTAGTTTTACTGCTTTCATCATAGGCAAAGGCAACCACTTTACTACTGGAAAGGACAAGAGGGAAATGCTGTTTGTGTATTCCCAACTTTTCTGTCTGCATATGTGGCAAGTTACTGGGGGCCCTACCAGCAGAGAATGGCTGTCACAAGCAAAGGGATTCAGATATTCAAGCATGAGAGGATTGTGTCCAATGCCACAGAGTCTACCCAACAAGCACTCATTTTCTCCAGGAAAACTGATCTCTAGTCAGGAGATGAGATATAATTCCAGGGGATCCCCTGGTCCCACCTGGAGGATGACATCCCTATCTGAAAGCTACTAAACCTGGATCAAGTACAAGGACTGTGCACAGCTTGCACAAGGATTCCTTTCTTCTCGGGTTTTTCTTGCCCTGGCAGTCATTTCCGACCCTGGGCAAGTATATTTTCAGGTCTTGCTAGGATTGCCAGGCTCCTGGTGGTAATAAAGGAGGTGACCCGTCAGTGTTTCAAGAAGCAGAAGACTGAAGAAAACTGAAGAAAACTGACAGCAGGGCTACAAACATTTTTTAAAATATTTTTTAATATTATTGTAAACTGTCCACTTGCCAAAATGTGAACTGGTTATTGTACATTTTCAATACGCTTTTCATTACATGAACATTTTATTACATGTCATCATGATCCTATGTACTTGTGATTCTTCAAATCAGAAAATCAACATTCCCAAGGTTCTTCTTCAAAGCCTTCTAAATTTTCATTTGCAGTCCTTATATCCTGTGGGACTTGATTCAATGCTTGACTTAGTCTACTTTTTGTAATGTTACCTTTAAGAATGTCTCAGCATTTATTTAAGTTAATGTACCATTAAGTTCTTTGTCAGACTTACAAGGATAGTAGACCTCAGCCACTCAGTCTTCCAGATAACTGTATACTAATAATTATTCTTCAGGTATCTTCTTTCATTAAGGTAAGACTATTGCTCATTTTGCCCTCTATCAATACATGAAATGGATTTTATTAATTTTTGTTGCATGACAGACTCTTATGCTTCTGTACTTGTAAACTGAACCATGTATCCTGCTTTTGTCAAAAATCCATTTTGGAAAAATATGCTCTGTAATATCCAAGTACGCTCACTTATGTAGGAGTAAGTAATTAATTTAATGATCATACACCATTTGCATTATGTAAAATACAGTTCATCTTGCATTGACATTTATTTTGTTTACTTCTATAGTTGTCAGAGGAAAAGCACATTGAAAACAATCAATAACTGGTTCACATTTTGGCATGAAAGTGGACAGTTTACAGTAAAAGAAGAGTTTCTTCAAAAAAGTCTTCATAGCTCTACTGTCAGTTTTCCTCAGCCTGCTGGTGGTACCCAGAGAGTTCCCAAAGTTTACAAGTGATCTCCAAATCACAAGATCTTTCCCCTGAAGACAACTGCTGACTTTATGACTGAGATTAATGTTTCCTTCTTTTGCTTGGGCAAGGTATTGCAAGTACAAAAATGAAACTTACTTCTTATTCAACAAACATTTTATTTTATTAGTGATGATGCCATGCATACTGTAAACATCTGGCATCACTTCTGGGGTTACTCAAAGCCACAGTTGAAAATGGCTGTTTTATGGTGTAAATATTATAGACAGTTATTCTGATGATTTTAAACTACGGTACTTTGACTACAATGACAGAAAAACAGCATACAAATACAGAAAAGTTATACAGGAACAATTCCAATTATCCATAGCTACCTAATTTTGTGACAGTGCTTGTTCTACTGCCTCCTCTTTTCAATCAAAATTATAAACGAAAGAAATCTAAACTATGAAAAAACTAAGAAATTGTGAATGTACTGCCTAAAATTTCTAATGAAACTTTCAGAGTGTCCTGAAAGAACTACATAAAAAGCAAAGAAAGGTAAAACTGTAGGACATGGAAGCACTCTCACCCAATCTCCTTCAATTTTCAAGTTTTCAGATATGGTACGTATTCCTTACTTTTCTGACAATCATCGTTGGAAACCTGCATGTATGCCAAGGTTTACAGAAATCCATGCATACAGAAAGCCCATATCCTGGGTCTATCAAGTACAATGGTGTCTATTCTGACTCATAGGAGCTCTCCAGAGTCTCAGACACGATTCTTTCACATGGCCTACTGCCTGGCCTTTTAAAATGGGGCCTTCTATGTGCTGAGGAGACGTTCTATCATTGAGCCACAGCCCCTTCATTGCTTAGAGATAATGATCCTAAGATTTTGGCAGTAGCAAAATTTGTCTGAGTCGTATTATCACTGGTGTCCAAAACATGAACTTGATTTTTTTCTGCTGCTCACGATTTGTAAATCAATGGGCTTAAAATCAATGGGAATATAATGAAAAAAGAAGCAAAAACAAAGAGCCTAAGAAGCAACACTATGCCGTGCACTAGATTCTGCACTGCACAGAAACTTTGCTTGCATTTTCCCTGTTATTTACATACATTAAGGACAAATGACATCCCAATATAACTCACCAAAATAATACAACCTTACTGATCAATGCTATAAAGGCAAAATTACAGCAGCAGCCAATTTATTACCATTTATGATTCAAAGAGTATAAAACATTTATAACTAGCTATTACTTTAAATGTTATTACAGAAGCTTCTAGAGACAAAAACAAGGCTAGGGCCTCGTACAGCACGTAGCTGGCACCAAATCTAAATAATATTTAGTCCCTTTTATAATTTAACTAGAAATGAAGCCCGCTGTAGAAGAAATACAGCGGGCGCTAGAGAATGGGGAGGCAGACTGTAGGCAAAGAAGGAAAAAGAAGAAAGGAGGTATGGGAGGGAGAAAGAAGGGGAAGGGGTAGTTGAAAGGATGGGTAGAAGGGAGAAAGAAAGGAAGTAAAGGAGCAAGTGAGAGGGAGAGACAGAGAGACAGAAAGGAGATAGAGAAACAGAGGAAATCAGGAAGTAAGAAGGAAGAAAGGAAGGTAGGCAGACAGGTAGGTGAAATGGGAGGGGACATGGGGGGGGTGAAGGCTTACAGTCGTCTTCCCATTCCTCTCCTTTGAAGTGGGTGAGGCTGAGAGAGCCCTGATATTACTGCTCAGTCAGAACAGTTTTATCAGTGCTGTGGCGAGCCCAAGGTCACCCAGCTGGTTGCATGTGGGGGAGCGCAGAATCGAACCCAGCATACCAGATTAGAAGTCCACGCTCTTAACCACTACACCAAACTGGGTGGGTGGCTGTGTGTGTGTCTGCGTGTCTGTGGGGGCGGGAAAGTGGCTGCGGTGTGATCGTGGGGGGGCCGCGGCCAGGGGGGTTAGGCTGGTGTGTGTGTGTGCGCGCGCGTCTGTGGGGATGGGAAAGCGGCAGCCGCACGATGGGGGGACGGCCAGGGGGTTTTTGTGTGTGTGTGTGTGTTTGTGTGTCTTTGTGGGGGTGGGGAAGCGGCTGTGGTGCGATCGTAGCGGGAGGCGGCCAGGGGGGTTAGGCTGGTATGTGTGTGTGTGTGTCTGGGCGAGGGGAAGCCAACGGGGGGGACTCACCATCAGGGAAGGCTGTGTGCGGTGAGTCCCCAGCCAGGCAAGGCGAGGCTGGGCTTTGCACAGCTCCCCATTGGCCACTTGGCCCTGGAGTGACACTTGGAGGGCCTAATCAGGAGCCACTTTGTGGCTCCTGATTGGGCCCTCCGAGTTTTTATCCCGGACAGAGCCTGCCCTTTCTCCTCCCCCTTAGGGCTTACTCTTTTATTTATTCCACTCTGCAGGAGCGGTTAACGATTCTTGGAGAAAGTAGACTCTGCACAACCCACAGACTGCATGGGTAAGTGAACAGCAGCAGCAAAGTTTACATTAGTGCTCGGTAAATGACTGGAGCACACTCTGACAATGCCCGTTTACCACCAGGGCAGAGGCCCTAGCAGAGAACAGGCTGCATGTTCTTTTGTTCTTTCCAATTGCCATCAGTTGTACTGTGTGAACCACCCCAATGCCCAGGTCTTGCAGAACTATCCCTTGGTTTGATTGGTGTTGCTTTATCTGTCCTTGGGAGCATAGTCTGTAAAATCCTTTGCAGAAGTTGCTATCTTTTCTGTTGCTCTTTTCTGTGTGCAGAAAGATTTACACTTTTCGACTATTTTACAACAATCCTGTGAGAAAGGTTACACTGAGTGCATGTTCTGCACAAAAACACTCAGGAACTTGAGAGAACAATGAGAAAATTGATCTTTATTTTAAAATTTATACTCCACCTCTCTTGACAAATGTCACCTTGAGGCAGCTTACAGAATAAAACCATAAAACAAGATAACCCATACAAAACCCATTAAAACATTATTCAAGTATAGTTATATATATTGTCAGTACAACTTGACAATAAACTCTCCAAACCGACTCAGCTAATCCCAACCAGGACCAATGGCATGATCCTAATAATATGCAATTGGGCTATGGTCTTCCGCATTCAGTATGAGAATGCACAGGATAGGGCAGGACCCCACTCATAAATCAGTCAAACCTCTCCCCCCCACATCTCAACCAAATGCCTGGCAGAAGAGCTCCATCTTGCAGGCCCTGCAGAACCTAGATAGCTCTGTCAGGGCCCTTAGCTCTTCTGGGAGCTCATTCTACCAGGTTGAGGCTGGGGCCAGGACCAGGGCCAGGTGAATCTTCTGGGAGCCCGGTACAACAAGCAGATTCCTACCCACAGAGCGTAAAGTCCTGCGAGGGGCATAAGCAGACAAGTGGTCCCGCAGATAGGTAGGACCCAGGCTATGAACTATGAACTATACTATCACACATAAAAAACTAGAACAGTTGGTTTTTATACCCTGTTTTTTGTTGCCTGAAGGAGTCTCAAAGTGGCTTATAATTGCCTTCCCTTCCTCTTCCCACAACAGACACCCTGTGAGGTAGAAGACGCTGAGAGAGCCCTGATATTACTGTTCAGTCAAAACAGCTTTATCAGTGCTGTGACAAGCCCAAAGTCTCCCAGCTGGCTGCATGTAGGGGAGCAGGGAATCAAACCCAGCTCACCACATTAGGAGCTGCTGCTCTTAACGACTATACCATGCTGGCACCACGGTAGATGCAGTCTCAGAATTGTAAGGAAAATTGGCCAGTTCCTCAAAGTCTCCCTATACAACCCAACACTACTACATTTAAATCAAAACTCCACCTGATACTTGATTTACTTATTCAAGAATTTATATCCTGTACCTTCACCTGAAGGTTCCAGGGCGGGTTACAACCATAAAGAATAAAATAATCTAAAATACACTAAAAACATTTCAAACATAACCGTCCCTCCCTCTCACCCACCCTTGGCAGGACAGCACCCAGAGGAGACCAGACATCAAAAGGTCTGATTGAAGAGGTGTGTTTTCACCAGGCGCTCCAAACCATTTACTGTAGGCACCTGGCAAATCTCCATAGGGAGGCTATTCCTTAATCTGGGGACCACCATAGAAAAGGCCTTCCTGCATGTCACCACCTCTTGTGGCCATGACCTTCATAAATTTGCTTTAGCTTAGTTCTATATGCTGAGTTATTATAACGAATATAATACTTCACAGCTTTAACTAACATTAAATGCCTTAAAATATATTGCATAACCATAAGAAGTAACTGCTTCTGCTACCAAGTGCAAAAGCTCTCTATCTCCCCCTGCTGCTCACAGGGAGCAACCAGTTTTCAATTCAAGAGCTACCAGTTTTTCAATCCAAGAACATAACTTAGATAATAAAATCAAAGTCCAGTAGCACCTTTAAGACCAACAAAGTTTTATTCAAGGCGTAAGCTTTCAAGTGCAAGCACTCTTCCTCAGACTAAGCTTAGTCTGACGAAGAGTGCTTGCACTCGAAAGCTCACGCCTTGAATAAATCTTTGTTGGTCTTAAAGGTGCTACTAGACTCTAATTTTATTGTGCTACTTCAGACCAACACGGCTACCCATTTGAATCATAACTTAGATAAGAAGACTGCATTTTTAAAAGATAGATTCAAGTGGGCAGACATATTGGTCTGAAGTAGCAAAACTTAAATTGAGTTCAATTTTTTGTTTTGCATTTAAAAAAAAATCATACTCCCTTAAAGAAGAAGAGTTTGTTCTTATATGGCACTTTTCTCTACCTGAAGGAGTCTCAAAGTGGCTTACAATTGCCTTCCATTTCCTCCCCCCACAACAGACACCCTGTGAGGTGGGTGAGGCTGAGAAAGCCCTGATATCACTGCTCGGTCAGTGCTGTGGGGAGCCCAAGGTTACCCAGCTGGCTGCATGTGGGGGAGTGCAGATTCAAACCCAGATCACCAGATTAGAAGTCCACACTCCTAACCATTATACCAAACTGGCTCTATGGAAATCAAGTTCTATGGAAATCAACAGAATAATTCCAAATGCTCCAGTTTTTTTAAGTATCTATTCAGAACATC
Source organism: Paroedura picta (assembly GCF_049243985.1). Classification (NCBI taxonomy): domain Eukaryota; kingdom Metazoa; phylum Chordata; class Lepidosauria; order Squamata; family Gekkonidae; genus Paroedura; species Paroedura picta. Next base: position 75,229,986 of record NC_135370.1, on the reverse strand, counting down.
AGAGTTAAAAAGCCACATCACCTCTGAAAGGCCTAAAATAATCTTCAATATACAGTTGGGGCTACTACAGTAAAGCCAGACCAGCTCTGCATTTAGAATTTGAATACTCAAACTGCATTGTTACTATTGATTAATAGTCTCTACAGCATGTTGCGTAAACTACTTTGCAGTTTTTTGTGCTTACAAACTTTTGAAACATTACAAACCAAAACACAGCATCAAGAACTTGCCTAAAGGTCCAATTATTGCTCTTGGGTATGCCCAAATTTATCTCACAATTGGTGCTTACTGACTCTAAAGAAAAACTGTCTTGTTTGATATAGAATTCATGGTACTTTAAGGAACAAATCAGAGACTCTTTTATAAGAGCCAGTTCACATCTCTACTCTGCCATGGAAGATTGCTGGGTGACCTTGGGCCAGTCACACACCTTCAGCCTATATTATCTCACAGAGTCACTGTAAAGACATAATGGAGGAGAATTATGTAAGCTGCTTTGAGTCCCCACTGGGAAGAAAAGTGGGATATAAATGAAGTAAATAAAACACATTCACCTTGGGTATACTGAACCGAGTTTTAAGCTACAACATTTTATTTTTATTTATTATATATTTATATATCGCCCTTCCCGGAGGCTCAGGGCGGTTTACATAGAACATAAGAACAATACATGAAACAGTCTATAACATATGAATAACCGTACAATAACTAATAGTTGTAACAATATAACAGTATAACAATATAACATGTTATACAGAGGCTATACTCATACATTCACTCAAATGTGAGATCAAATATGCACAAACAACCTTCAGATGCTTTCAAAGACATGGGAATTTAATGTTACTGCAACTGGTCTTTTCAATGCATACTATTATTAAAGACATTTTAAAAATGTTACAAGGGATACCTGGTAATCATCTACGACGCTGAAAGAATACTCATGTCTAGCTATTACATGGTGACAGGTCTTACACACATCTGAAACAAAACACAAGAGATTTATAGTCACAATGATACTAGTCAGAGTTGTGCAAGTCAAATTTGTGCTTTCAAAAATTATTCACGAAGTGCTAGTAGCCCCAAGGCAGATGCCTGGGATATGTGTTCCTCAGAGATGCTGCTACCTAACCATCTCCTATTGCTGTTACCATAATTGCTCCTCCTCTAATCAACAAAATAATTTAGTCTCCTTACGATCATAAGTGATAATTTCCTCTCCATCCTCTTCTTCTGATGTTCTATTTATTACCATCACAAAATCCCGTTTCTTACATTCAGTGCAACCCAGATAGTTCAGCAAGTAAGACCCATTCTCCAAGCAGGTATTGCCCTAAAATATTCAGAAAAGGAAAAGTATTTCATTAACAATATTCTTTTTCATAGAACAAAGTCATTAAGAGCTGGTTTAAAACTTAGGAGGGGAGAATTGTGGACTGGTTAACATACATGCAATGGGCATCGAGGATGAAAGAAGAAATGAATGACTCAGAATAAACTGAATTTGAAGAGTTGATTACTCAGGACAAACTACTTATTTTAGGTAGATTACTTAAAACTTCTTTCCTATAAAACTGAGGATGAACAAGTGAAAAACTGTCTGGTGAAATGGCTGCAAAATTTTAATGAATCAATCTCAATGGAAGATTGGGAACATATATCATGTAAAACAGTTAAACTAACTAAGAGTCAGGCACTATGTGAAAATCCATATTGGTATACAATATTTTAGATGATATTTAACACCTAAAGCCAGAAGTAAAATGTCAAATCAAACTGATGGTAAATGTTGGAAATGTCTTAAGATGGTTGGATCTTTTTATCATATGTGGTGGAATTGTAAAATTGTTTAAAAAATTTGGATAAAGGTGCATGACAAATTGCAAACTCTATTTAGATGTAAATTTTCACTTGAATATAAAAACATGCCCTACAGGTCTTCCTAAAGATGGAGCGGAATTTTTCTTCCATGCAACAACAACAAGACTTATTATAGTTCTGGATGGAAAAAAACAAAATGAGCTGCAGATAGACTTATGGTGCAAGAAACTTGGGGAACTTGCTGGGATGGCAAAGCTTACAAATATGGTAAACCAAAGACCAGGTGAAGAATTTCAAAGACACTTGAGTGAATTCTTATATGAGCTGGTCTACAACTTGTTAAAAGCATGAGTTTAAACTCAATTTATATTTTAGACCAGCCTCAATGCTTTTTCTTGGAGTCATCACTGTTTTTCAGATACAACCTGTGTCAACTTCCCTGTAATATGGAGTTGATAATACTGGCTTACCTAACAGTCCTGTTTTTTAAAGTAAAAATATTCCCCATTTCTAATTTAGTAACGACTCAAAACAGCTATTATTTTTCTGCACACAACTGCAAAATAATAGAATCCAAGTTAAAACACAACTTACAAAAGACAATAGTTATCTATTCAAAATCAGCCTCTCACTAGCAAACCCCAATTCTAGTGCTATTTAACAATTTATTTGGTATCACACAATAAACACTGCTACCTGCTAAGAAGGGCATGCAGATCAGTGTTCCTGCTGTGAGCAAATCAACTTAGACTCTAAATTTCAATTCTAAAATTTACAGGGATACATCACAGAAGGGGCAACATAGAATAAAATGCCTATGACTGTGCTCTGTTGCCAAGAAATGAGGGGCCCCCATCTGGTGGAACGATCTCCTTGAAGAGATCAGGACCCTGCCCGAACTCCCACAGTTCCGCAGGGCCTACAAAAGGGAACTCCTCCACCAGGCATTTACCACAAGTCCCCCCTCAGACATCCCATCCCCTCCATGACCTGAAGCAGTCTGACCTCTCTAGGGGGTTTAGCTAAGTTTGTTTGTGTCATGTTGTTACTGTTGGGATCACTGAAGTTGTGTTGTTTAGAACCACTGTTGGATTGTTATTGTTGTACATTAACTATGTTGTATGTTGACTTGTTCCATGAATCCCCCTATGATATGATGACCAGATTGTCCCACTTTTGGAGGGACATCTGGGGGTACTTGGCAAATTGTACTTATTTTGAAATTAAAAAATATATATTACAATACTATTTTTGTGTTCTATGAAACATTTTGTTGCTCCATATAGACGAAATGTTTAATCAAGACCCCCCCCCCTCGGTCTATGCTATCCCACTTTACCAATGTTAAAATCTGGTCACCTTACCCTATGATGTTGCATGTAAACCGCCCTGAGCCATATGGAAGGGCGGTCTAGAAATCAAATCAAATAATAAATAAATAATTGTGTTATAAATTTTTAAAAAAATGTCCCCCCCCCATCCAGTACCCTAGGCTCGCTTTCCATTATTGAGATTACGCACACCAACATCTCACCAACTCTAGTTGCTAAAACAGACCGATTTGAAAACAAACTCTAGCTTCAAAGACCACGCCAGGGGCAAATTAATTAAGGAAAGGCAGGGGGCGGGGCGTTGGCTCTAGCTCCGGAGCCCCCAGCAGAGTGACGAGATCCAGCCTGACGGGGAAGGGGAGGGAGCTAGCGGGTCTTCTTACCCGGGAGGGGTACTTCGTCTTCACGCAGCCTCCACACATGGCGCCACCCCTGACCCTTCCCAGGAGCCCCGTGACGTCACACTCACGCGAGAGGTGGAAGAAAAGAAAAAACACACGAGATTTCTTCCGGCCGTAGACGCGGAACACTCTCGCGGCATTTTCAAATCGTCAGCCTTGGACCCTAAAATAGCGGCGGCGTCCGGGGTCCGACCTCGGGACTCTCATGGCTGCTGGTGCGCAGTTCGCTTTGCCCGACTCAGCTGGGAAATACCTCGAGATTTTGGGGAGTGGAGCCGCGAGTGGGTGGGATTTGGGGCAGGGAGGGGACCTCACTGGGGTATGATGCTGTGGGGTCTACCCTCCGCTTCAGCCGCCCCACCTGGAGGCTGGCATCTCTGTGCGCAGCTGATGAGACAGGCCGAGCGAGGGGCCTAAGCATATGGTTGTGACTCCCTGTACAGAGAAGGCGCGGCTTGCAGGTGTGCGGAGCTGAGAGGACGGTGAGGCGGCCCCTTAACGTGGAGTATGTTGAACATGGGTGGCCGTGAGAGAAAGGCAGAGGACGTGGCTGTAGCCTGCATGCAGGATGCCCAGGGTTCAGTCCTCAGCCATTCCAATTAAAATGAGGGTCAAGGCTTTTATGCGAGATGTTGGGCAGTCACTGCCAGTCGTTATGGGCAATACTGATCTTGATAGACCAAAGCTTAGGCTGTAATTCTAGAGTTATATAGTTTGAAACAAATGTCTTCAAAGTAGTGGTACCTGCCTATGCAGAGATTATACGATGTTTCTCAGTTCTTTTCGGTATAGTGGAAGCAGCAGGTAATCACGTAATAAATATAGTATCAAAATGGCAATATTTCTTTTTTGTTGGCTGATACCGGTCCTGCAGTTACATGATCTGTGGCCAATTTTTTTAATATTATAATGTTTTTCAGACACTCTCCTGCTATATATTAAGATTAAAATTTCACAGTTCTTAAAAATGTTATTTTATTAGTTGTATATAATTTTCCTTTTATCTATTCTGTAACTATCATTGTTATATGAACTGATTTTATTGTTCAGCTCAAGAGCTCCAGTCAAGGGAGCTTATTGTTAATAAAGGAAAACATTTTTATGATTTTCATTTTGGAGTGGATAACATACCACCACCACCACCAAATATGTATTGGGCTTCTTTCAAAGGCAAAAAGTAAAATGTGCATTATACACTATAGCCTATATTCCATGTATAGTTCATTTGGTTGGATTCTACCACTCTGTATAGCTAAGTGCAGAGCCTTACCCCAATGGAAAAAAGCTACTTAGCCCGACAGAATGGTACAATCCAACCCATTGTTCTGACTAATTACCACTACTCAAAGAGGAACTTTAGCTGAGATTCTGAACTTGATTTCCTGGGGAAAAAATGATTACATATACATCTAGCTCTTATTTTTTTTCCTTATATCCCAATACTGTTCTCCCATAAGGCTCAGGGTAGTTTACACAAAACATATACATTGCACTCATAACAACAACAACCATAACAGTGGGTTCCAATTGAACAACAGTATAACAACTCACATTACAACAATAACTCTTTAAACATGAAGGGAGGTCAGTTTGGGTTCAGGCACGGTCTGAGGGACCAGCGGATGTTGTTGAGTTGGTCAGACCACAACTGAATGCCTAGTGGAGGATCTCCCTTTTACAAGCCCTATGGAAGGGCCCTGATCTCTTTGGGGAAGCCCATTCCACCAGGTGGGGGCCAGGTCAGAAACGGCTTTGGCCCCAGTTGAAACCCTACGCGCTTCTTTGGCAACAAACCTCTGGATACCAACATTAGGAGGCAGCATTAGAGGAGGGTTTCAGCCTCTGTGCTCCGTTTGACCCTCTGTTGCAACTGGTGGTCCATTGTGTGAAACAGTTTGCTGGACAAGACGGACCTCTGATCCGACCCACCAAGCTATACTCATATTCTTCTTATGTAGGACATCTTTGGATTCATCCAGTAGACAGTTACTTTGTGTTTTATAGGCCTCCAGGAATCTCATACTTCAACATTCCACAAACAGCATTCACGCCGCTAGAACCTTCAATTACTTTGTCATGAGGCTCAAGTTGTCAGTTATGGATTGGGCAATATGTGGAGACTGGGGTGGGATCCAAAAGTGGTCAGGATTTGGGGCAGGGATTATAATACTGTGGAGTACACCCTCCAAAGCAGCCATATTTTTTCCCCAGGGGAACCGATCGCTTTAGTCTGCAGACGAGCTAGAATTCCAGGAGATCCCAAGGTCCCACCTGGGTTTCCTACATGAGGCTCATCTTGGTCCCCATGATTCCCCCTTTTAATTAAGCAGCAATATAAGCCAGTACTTCTTGGCAGCCTCTCTGGCAAGTTACAGGGAACAGCAAATCAGAAAACCCACAGACAGTGATATATAGCACATTTTTTTTCTCCAAAATAAACCAATTGAGAGGATTGTTGTCAGCCATTCAGTCGTGTCCAATGCTTGACGATGCCATGGCATAGCTGCTGCCCCAATCCTTGATCCCACACCGCCTCCGTCATCCATGCAGTGTTTTGGACGGTGTCCATTTTGATCGTGTCTAACCACTGTGTTCTGATTTTCGTTTTCCACTGACCAGTCCTAGCATAATTGCTTTCTCCATTGAGCTGGATCACGTGATATGGCCAAAGTATGTGAGTCGGAGTTTTGTGATTTTGCCAACCAATGATATATCAGATTTCATGCGCTGTAGTATTTCCTTGTTTATGATTGTGCTGTTCATGGAACCCGCAGAAACCTCCCAACAACAGAGTTCAAATGAATCTGTTCTTGTCCGATTTTTTCGTCATCCAACTTGCATCCATAAGTGGCTATTGGAAATATGATCGATCTAACTCATCTATATTTGATAGCCAGGCTTGTGTCCTTGCTTTCCATGATCAGTTCAAGCTCATCATTGCTGAGCGACCCAGAGCAATTCAACATTTTATTTCCACACTGCAATCTCCACTCACATCAATTTGTGATGCAAGAAAAATGAATTATTGAACACATTTGATTACTTCACCATCAGCTGGTTTTGTGATATGTCTGTTTTTTACAGTGGTCATTATTTTTGTATTTTTAGTGTTTTAGAAAAAGCCAAATTTCTTTCTTACTTCGTTGACCTTTGTAATCTGCTGTTCTAGGCCTTCATTAGTTTCTGACTGGAGGGTAGTCTCATTAGCATACTAAATATTATTTATATTCCTTCCAATCTTAATTTGTGTTTGATTCTTTGAGTTCAATCTCATAATGATCTCAGCATATAAATATAAACAGGAAGCGGGAAAGAACAGAACCTTGGCACAGTCCTTTCTCTATTTTGAACCAGTCAGTGTCACCAAATAGTGTACATACAATGGCTTCTTGGTTTGTGTAGAGTGATTGTATCAGTTTGATCAAGTGCACCAGCACTCCCAAATTTTGCGTCCTACAATTTGTTGTGATCCACATAACCAAAAGCTTTCTTGTAGTCAATAAAGTAGATATAGACATCCTTCTGATATTCCTGGTACTTTTTCAAAATCCAGCAATGGCTCACTATGTGATCACAAGTGCTACACCCCGTTGAAAACTACCTTGACCCTCTGGTAATTCTCTTTCAATGGTTGTTGCTATGCATTGTTGTACAATTTTGAGTAGGGACTGGCATAAGAAATGAGGGCTATTGTACGGCAATTGTAACAATTTTTTTAGCCATCCTTTTTGGGTAGCAGGATGAATATAGATCATCTCCATTCATCTGGCCAGTTATTAGTTCCCAAGATTTTCTGAGAGGATTAGCACCAGCCAAAGACAGCAACAGAGCTCTTATCTATGCAAAAGGGTGTGATGGTAACAAAAATGATACAACCAAGCGTCAGGCAAAACAACCCCATCTCCTTCTCTCCAGGGTTGATATGTATTGTGTTAAGTTGGTTCCATCCTGCAGATATTCTTAGTTGGGCCTAGCAACCCAACTCTTATAATCTTCGAGGCCAAAGCATGGAAGAGAATAATTGGCTTCACATGAGAAACACAGCCCTGCAGAATGGGTGGAGAATTAGAGTGATGTAATTTTCCACAGGGTTCTACCACAAGCATGTCCTGATTGGTAGGCCAAAAACTATAACTGGCCAGAGAATTTGAGAGAAAACTGGCTAGCTGGGATTTTGTAAGGCACCTATGAATTGTCAGAATTGTAGGAAGTGCAGTTGAGCAGAGTCCTACAATTCCAAAAAGTATGAATGTGCTGCCTGATGCAATTTTCAGTGTTAGGCACTAAGCTAGCTGTTATTGTTTTCTGAGTTACTTGCTTTATACATATTGATGAACTGAGATTTATAAATTTCTCTTAACAAACTATGTATATTTTACAAGAGTGTTTATTTGCATGCATTTGTTCTAGGAAACCATAGGGTTCAGGCTAGAATGACACTATGAAGGGTTTCTTAGGGTACCATTGGCTTTCTTAGAAGCAAACAAGGGAAGAAGAATCCCTTATACAATCGGCCCATATCAGGCCAACATGGGCCAACAGCATATCCCATTAAACTGGGATACCAGATTAGTCAGGCTCTCCTAGTTCTCTGTATTATTTTAGTTTTGTTTTGAAATCCTTCCCTGTTCTTTTTGTTCCTTCTCTGCAAGTAATTATACTTACCATTTGTCAAGGAGTCCAAGTCTGAACCCCATGGGTTTCCAGAGGTAGTATACACAAGAAAACAGCCATAAATTATATATAAAGGAAATAAAACACCTCTATTTTTACTGAAACTATTTTACTGAAACAAGGACCAATTTTATTTTGTACACCTGACACATTTGAAAATCTTAAATGTTTTACTGTGTCTAATTTTATATCCTGGTCTGTGACCATTCAAATGGATGAATGTATAGAAAATTTATTTGATACTATTTCAGAAATAGTTTTATTTTTAGGCAACATACTACCCTAAAAACATACAGCAAGGAAACCTAGCTTAACTGATATATTTGAAATCTGCATCAAATGGCACAGTTCCAAAGTCAAATGCCATAACTCAAGCATTCTGTACATTACAACAGTAGCATCCAACCTTGACAATTGTATTTGACAGTTGTATTTGTTTACATTATATATTAATTCATTCCATGTATTCCCCCCCCCCCAATGTTGTATGTAAACCGCCCTGAGCCATATGGAAGGGCGGTATAGAAATCAAATAAATAAACAAATAAATAAATAAATAAATAATCTGCATATAGAATGGGCACAATTTATCATCTGCTGTTATGTACAACCACCTAATCTTTCCTCTCTCCACCAACTTTGTCACATATGGTTTTTCAGATTCTTCTTTCTAGATTACTAATAAAAATAACATTGGTTTTAGTATCATCAGTTTGTATAAGGCACTATTAAGAACATAAGAGAAGCCATATTGGATCAAACCAGTTCATCCATTTCAACATTTGGTGTCACTCAGTAACCAAAACCCAGGTGTCATCATGAGGTCCACCAGCAAGGCCACAGTTCTGCCCCAAGCACCAAGAACACAGAGCATCACTCCATGTTTGTCAGTGTTTGTAGCCACCACCAATTCCTATAACAGTGGATTCCAGGTGTTAATGATTCTTTGGGTGAAAAGAATCATTATCTGTTCCAAGCCTTTTTTATTTTCATTGAGTGCCCAAGAGTTCTTGTATTGTGAGAAAGGGAGAAGAAGTATTTCTTTCTCTACCTTCTCTATCCCATGCACAATTTTGTAAACCTCTATCATATTACCTCTCAACGGTCATTTCTACAAGCTTCATAGGGTATCCTTTTCTGCACCTTTTCCAATATGATCATAAGTTTTTTGAGGTATGGTGACCAGAATCGTACACAATATTCCAAATGAGGCCACACCATTATGACACTGGCTTTATTTGAATCCCCTTCCTAATAAACCCCAGCACAGCATTTGCCTCTTTTATTGCAGTCACACACTGAGTCAACATCTTCAGTGAGCTATCTCCCTCTGAGGTACTGAGGTACCCCACTGCTTACCATCTTCCATTGTGAAAACTGTCAATTCTCATTGTTTCCTGTTAATTAGCCAATTTTTATTATAATTTATTATAATAAATTTACAAATACATGTATTATACATGCTCCTATTTATTAATTATTAATATCTATTTACTGAAGTTTATTGCCCAACTATTTCTTATGCTACATGCTAATTTGAATGGTTAGCTGTGTTAGCCTGTAGCAGTAGACTAAAACAACAGTCCAGTGGCATTTTAAAGATTAACAAAAAATGTATTCCAGCATAAGATTTCATGACTCAGAGCTCTGAGTCACAAAACCTTGTACTGGAATACATTTTCTCCGTCTCAAGGGTGCTACTGGAGTCCTGTTTTATGCTGCTATTGAGACTCTCCCCCCCAATCACAGTGATGTATTAATCTGACATACTTATGTCATTAAACAACTCACGTAGTGAGAATGCTTATTATTGGACCAAAAGTGGGTGTCTTCAACTTGATCCTGAGATCAGTGTGACTCCCATGTTAAGAATGCATATACAAATGTATATTTTGGGTATATTGTCATCTGTATAAGGAATATATGAGAATTCAAAAGATTAAACAGTCCATTACCTTTGACACTGGTGGAGCCAGGAACATCAGAGACAGCAGGGACACATGTTACCCAAGTTAACTAGACTGGAATACACTGACATTAGTATTGTGTAGTCTATGAAAAGGTGAATGGCAGCATATGAATGGATGGTTCTGTATGCTCTGAGATAATCTTTAATTAAGCAATATAATATCAGATAGTAATAAAACAAAACACTGAGATTGCAGTGAGAGCAAAGAATAATTGAATCTGAAAGCTGGAAGGGGCTTTTTAAACTGTCTAGTCCAATTCCCTGCTCAACAGAGGAAATCAAAAGCTAGAGCTCTGCTAGCAGATGGCAGTGTAGCTGTTTTTTGGAGCACCATCCCCTGTTCATTAGTTCCATTGATGAACTGCTCTTACAATCAGGAAGTTTCTCCTAATGTTCAACTGAAAGCTATCCTCCTATAACATAAATCCAGAAACCTACTCATAAATATAAGCCCTTACCAACAGCAGATAATAAATCCTTCTCTCTTTTTGTATGGTATTTGAAGACTCTGGTTACTTTATCCAGCCTATAAATACCCAGTTTAATCATCTTATCAGAGATTTGTTTTCCAGGCCCCTAAATATTTTTGAAAATTTCAGGGGGTAATCATGTTAATTTGCGGCAAAAATCCGGTGGTACCTCAAAGATTTACAAAATTTATTCCAGCATAAGTTTTTGTGAGTCACAGGTGACTTCACAGATACACGGCCATCTTTGTTGCCTTCCTCTTAACCTGTTCCTATTTCTTTACATCCTTCTCATACATGGTGCCCAGAACTGAACCCCGTTTACCAGCTGACGTCAGCTTAACAGAGTATGAAGATAAAAAAACGTTTAAAAAAATCATGCTTTTTACAAAATTAATACCAACTTTGCTGACGTTTTTTGACAGCTATTATGTTTTAATGACAGAATCATAGAGTTGGAATGTACTTCCTGGGTCACCTAGCCCAACCTCCCCCCCCCCCGACACAATGCAGGACACTCACAACGCTATTGCTGACAGTGTAACCTGCCACCCCCTTGAATCTTCACAGGATCAGCCTCTCCGTCAGATGGCTATCCAGCCTCTGTTTAAAAATTTCCAAAGATGGAGAACCACTACCTCCCAAGGAAGCCTGTTCCACTGAGAAACTGCTCTGTCATGAACTTCTTCTGGATGTTTAGATGGAATTTCTTTTTAATTAATTTCATCCCATTGGATCTGGTCCATGCCTCTGGTGCAACAGAGAACGACTCTGCTCCATCCTATATATAGCACCCTTTTAAATACTTGAAAATGGCTATTAGATCCCCTCTCAATCCTCTCCTCTCCAAGCTAAACAGACCAAGCTCCCCCAATATTTCCTCATACGTCTTGGTCTCCAAACCCCTCACCATCCTTGTTGCCCTCCTCTTCTGGACACGCTCCAGTTTGTCTACGTTTAAGAATTATTGTGGATTGCTCCTTAAGATATTTATATAAAATATGTAAACAATATGCCAGCATTAGGGTTGTGTGCGTCGTCATCCAAAGCAGCCCTTCCAGGTTGACGCAGCCAATGCCGCGGGGGGGGGGGGGCGCCGCGGAGACGCCATCATGGAACCACACAGATGCAGTGCACCAACTGATGCACCTGCGCCCGCACCTCCCCCTCCCCACGGCGCTGGCTGCATCGGCCTGGAATGGCTGCTTTGGACACTGCCACGCACAACCCTAGCCAGCATCTACAGTCCTGTGTGTATTAACAACATTTTACATGGCTATCCTAAATGTCTTCCTAAGGCCAATAGGAAGAAGAATGACTATATACGACTAGATTCAGGTAGACAGCCATACCGGTCTGAAGCAACAGAACAAAGTTGTCCAGATGTCTCCCCTCTAGGGTAGCGATCCCCAACCTGTGGGCTGCGGACCACTTGTGGTCCGTCGACTAATTGGAGGTGGGCCGCGAAGGACGCCTTCTGTCCTCCCCCCGGCCCTTTACAACACACTTCGGGTGTCATTGTCTCCCATCACTCCCAGATGGGACTATCTCGTTGCAGAGAAACAAGCTCAGGGTTCCCATTGTTTTGTCATTGTCATGAGTTAAAATTTCCATTAAAATAAAATGTTCCTTATGTTCATTGTTGTGGCTTGTCTGTATCTTATTTTGAAGGGATGTTTAAACATTACCATAGCGATCAGAGAGCATTAGAGCAGTGGTTTAGATTAGAGGAGTAAACTACCCCCCCCCACCGGGCCTCAGTAAAATTGTCAAGCGTTGAGTGGTCCCCAGTGATAAAAAGATTAGGGACCACTGCTCTAGGGCATCAAAAGTGATGGCTTAACCTGGCCGGTGCCTTCGCTTCTCAAGGCCAGGAAGAAAGATAGGGTGTTCACATTACATCAAACAGCCCAATGGCCAGAATCCCAGAGGTACTAAATTAGCCACTTTCACACAACTGTGAACAACAAGAGATCAAAATGGCTCAACACCAATGTAAAGGTGGCAGGTGAAAGCTCAGTACAATACAGAAAAAATGGCAAAAGCATTTGACAACAGGATTTTGACAGGCACCTTTAAGACCAACAATGTTTAATTAAGTCAGAATTAAACTATATACTAAAGTGCTTGGAAATAGATAGAATACATGAGGGGTTTTTAATGCTCCTAATAAATTGACATACAGCATTCCAACAACATAGTATATCCTGAAGGAATCCGCAAATAATTCTTAAGACTTTCTTGCTCATGGCATCAGTGTAACTTATGAATGCATGTGATTAAGGCTTACATCTTTTCTTTAGGCCAGTGGTCCCCAACCTGCAGGCCGCGGCCTGGAGCTGGGCTGCAAAGGCCATGGCGCCGGGCCGTGGCTCCCTCTCCCCGCCCCACCCCCGCAGTAAAAAACTTCCCGGGCCGCAAGCTTGCGGCCCGGGAAGCTTCTTACTGCGGGAGGGTGGGGAGAGGGAATCAGGGCGCGGCCCACATGGGCGCGGCCGATGAGTGGGCGTGGCCCGCGCGGACTGCGCGGACTGCGGGCCTCGCCCCGATACCCTGCCGGTCCCCAACCTCAGAAAGGTTGGGGACCACTGCTTTAGGCTTTGTAAATAGATCATATCACTGGATATGGGAATACATTTGGATCAGATTTAGGCTTTGAACAAAATGGAATTAGCATAATTTAAACTAGGGCCAAATCTGTCCTGTTTTTAACATTTGCCATTTTTTATCTTGCCTCTCTAAAAAGTCCTGCTGAAGGCAACTATCATAATAAAAAGAATAAACTGAAAACAATTACAAGTAGTGAATATTAATATAATATTCTAACCAATGACAAAATCAGTTCAATCAGCAGCATAAAAATTTATACACTGCCAGCAGACTCAGAGAAGACATTGAAATATTAAGCGGATTTTAAAACATCAAAAAACCTAGGTGAAATGTTTTCACTAGGTGTTGAAAGGTGTTGAAAGGCCAATAAAGTAATTAGTAAATGCATTTCAAGAGGATTGTGTTCCCTCACCAGGGTGCCACCACTAACAAAGCTCTACACCAAGTTGCCACGCCTCACTTGAGGGCATATGAGGGCACCATTAATATGGTGGCACCATATGAGGGCACCATTAATAGAGTTTGAGACAGCAATCTTTGTTGGTTGGCAGAGCAGTACTATAGAAGAAACCTACAATACTGCCAGTCCATTCTCTAAGATCATCATCCTTTCAACTTTTCTCATCATACTAATAAGGACCTGAATAGTACTATGGGTTGACTAAAGGTAAAGGTATCCCCTGTGCAAGCACCGAGTCATTTCTGACCCTTGGGGTGATGCCCTCTAGCGTTTTCATGGCAGACTCAATACGGGGTGGTTTGCCAGTGCCTTCCCCAGTCATTACTGTTTACCCCCCAGCAAGCTGGGTACTCATTTTATTGACCTCGGAAGGATGGAAGGCTGAGTCAACCTTGAGCCGGCTGCTGGGATCGAACTCCAAACCTCATGGACATCACTTCAGACAGCATTTCTGCTGCTTACTACTCTGTGCCACAAGAGCTCCTGTGGGTTGACTAGGCCCATGCAAATTCTTTGAAGACAGAAGGACACTCTTACCATTCTCTTCAAAATAAGATGTGTTCTAGACTTTTCCTGAGTAGCCCAGGCTTAGACACTGAAAAGATTTGGGTATTTTTGACAGGGCATTCTATGCACAGTAACTATAAAACTGTACTGTTCCGTATTCTGATTGACTAATTTGTTATATGACTATATTTCTCTCCCCCCCTTAAGTAAGCTTGTAATATTTTTCTAAACGTTACCAAACAAGTTTAGAAAAACAACAACAACACACACAAAAGCAACAACACAAGTTAACTGCTTCCCTTTGCCCACATCCTAGCTAGGAGACCATTTTGGGACTAAACCATAGGTTGTCAGGGACCCAGGAAATGACTAAGAAGGGTCTAGATGAAATTATGGCAGCTCTCCAGCTAGGTCTCTTTTTAACGGAATAGTAGGTGACCAACTTTCTTTCGGTAAAGATTTGCTGGCCTGGAAGCAAGACAGCACTGTCGTAAACAAGAGTCCTGCGGCAGCCGGGATCTGAAACCTGATTCAATCTTCTGGTGCCGGGAAGTGCCTGCAGTGAGTAACCCTTCTCCCCCTCTTCACACATCAGTTGGAATCTCACTTTACTGTGAGAGAATTGTCTATGGAATATTTTTCAGCCACTGGCGCCTTGTTTCAGAGTCCTTGTAATTTCGCTCTGCAGACGTGCCCACTGGCCGGTCTGTTTGCAAGCTCTCGCGGTGTGTGTGTGTGCGTGACTGTGGCGTTTTGGTTCTGAGAGGATTCTTTATTAGCCCTTTCAAGTTGAAGACAGAGCTAGCAAACTACAGCAGACGGCGTTATCAGTCCTCCGACCTCGGGACTTCTTTTGCCCAAAGAAAGCCGTAGGTGCTACTCAGCAATTTGCGGGGGCCAAACACCCGCTGCTTGCAATCTGTCACTTCAGATGTCCAACCCCCAGAGAAGGCGGGAAACAGAGAATGAAAAATATCTCCTAGTCGGAGTCCGGGGAGGGGAACCGTGAGGACAGAGGGATCATTTAAAGTATATAAATGAGCATTTGGCAAGCGGAGGCCCAGGAACGAGAGGATGATTTCCCCCACCCCGCAGGCAGCGGTGCGGGCTCTTTCGCCGCGTGCGGTAGGCGAGGAATCAACCACAACATTTCCCGTCAGTCGCTTATCCGAGCGGCGCGTGCTATTGTGAGAGGCGGGAGGAGCCAAGCCCTGCCTCCCTTCCCCAGAGTCATTAGCCCGGGGCAGCCCAGACGGCTCCCGCCTCGCGCACACACACTGAGCGACCCCCCCCCCCCCGACTTTGCCGTCTCTCCCGCTCCTCAGCCTCTGGCGCAGTCGTGGGGCTCCCGCTCCCCGCCCGTGGCCCTTGCAGCTTTCGCCTCATGAATGCCAGGAGCGCTTCTTTAGCGCAGGGCTTGGCCGGTGCCTGAAGAGACGCTCTGGCCGGAGCGGGGTGTGGCCTGACTTGGGAAGGGTGGGCGGGGCGGGGACCCTCTGGCGGCGTCCGGGCCGATCCCACCCGAGCGGGTACCGGAGGCTGCTGTGCCGGGCATCGCCAGGTGCCGCTGCTGGCGCTGGCCTGGGGGGGCCGCTGTGCTGCATTGCGGGACAGGCGCCTCCTCCTCTCCTCCCTCCCTCCTTGGAGGGAGCGTATCTGGGCTGGGCAGCAGCGCTGTCCCTGGGCAGGAATGTCCCTGCTCGCCCAGATAATGTTATTTATATCACCGGCTGGCTGGGCGGCACCGCTCCTCACTCCCAGGACCGCACCGGCCCCCTGGGACTCTGTCTCGCCGCTGTCCCGCGCTCCGTGCCGCCGCCGCCGCCGCCGTCACCCTGAACAGGTGAGTGAGGATGGCCAGGGAGGAGCGCCGCTGAGCACCTGGAGCGTCCGGCGAAAGATGGACTCGTGCGGCTGGCCAGACCGGGGGCAGAGAGTGCTCTTCTCCCAGGGGCTGCGGTGTCGCGCGCTTCGCTCTGTCCGAAGGCTATTTATAGCGGAGATTCAGCGCCTTGGGAGAGGTTTCAGTCCGTTCTTAGCTATCCCCTCCAAGGTTGGCACCCTGATGTAGGTACGGGAGGTAGCCCTTAGAATCGAACAGAGAAAATGGGGTGGGAGGAGATTCTGAGACGAAGGCAAAGTTAGTAGTGTGTGCAAGTCTGTCTCTTGAACCCCTTCTCGCCTGGGGATGGATTATCTACAGGGAGCATTGAGAAGGTTACAGTGGTGGGTAAGGTTTCCCAAACGCCTCACCATGTCTTCACTGTCAAGGCTGATGGGTGCTTATGATAGATTCTGGCTTGCTAGAAGGCTTTGTTAGCAAAGGCTGACTGGCCACTTAAGGTACAGGGAAATTTCCCAGAGGACCACGGGTAGTCAGGAGCCATTAAGCCAGTGCCTCAGGGGCCACTAGGCTCAGATCCTTTATTGGTGGTAATCAGTGTCAAATCCCGGCTACCTCTACCTGCACTGTTACATGATGCCAGGTGTAAGCTATGAATGAACTGTTGCCCTTTATTGGCCCCACTGAGCTGAGAAGCCCCTACAGCACTGTCTTGTACTAGGCAGGGAGTGCTTGGATTGCTTCAGGATCATTTTCATTTCCCAGGCAACTCCTGCTTACTTGCTTGCTTAAATTCAGACTGTGTCTTGTGACTCTTTACACTGCCATCCTAAGCAGAGTTAACTTCCAAGTCTTTTGAAGTCAGTAGGTTTAGAAAGGTGTAACTCTGTTTAGGATGATGTTGATAATTTGCTATACGTTCTTTTCTTTTTTTTGCTGCAGAAAAAAACAATACCTGTCTGGAATTGGGACCCCCGTGGAGTCTCATTAGACTTCTGACTCAGGCTGCCCCCTATGTAGACACATATTCCCAAAATGGAAAGGATCCAGTGGCTTTCTCTCTTATTGTATGTTTATAAAACTTGGTTCATAGTCTTCAGCAGTGGAGTATAGATCATTTGCTTTGGGGAAATCCTGTGATTGCTTGTGAGCATGGTAGAAATATGTGGCTATTGTGGGCTGATATAAACAAGATCTGGGAGCCTGATACCATTTGGTGACTGCAAATACAGTATCTTGTATTGTACATTTAGATTTCTTTGACAATTCACTTTCAGAAAAAACTATATTTGTGTTTTAAATTACAGTAGATATTGCGAACCTATAGCTTTGATATATTATATAAAACCACGTTTAATCTGTTTGCATTTTATACTACAGGATCCTTAATCTTTTTCCTGTGATTTTTTTAGCTGAATGTTGCCAGCCTAATATTTTATACATTAGGTTTCAGTCTTGATAAAAACATTGAAGTTAATTATCCCCTCCATTTCCCAGTTCTTGATCTTACACAGTAACAGGATGAGATCACTGTATTCTTTTGCAGATCGTAAATTATAGCATAAAGGGATATCTTGTAGTGACATCAAAGGTTTTTTTCTTCCTCGGGCATGGGTGTCTAGAAATGTTAGGAGTGCTTAGTTCTATAGATATCAGTGGATGGGGCATCTGGTTGAAATTAATAGTTTTCTCTGATGTCCATAGGATACAGGAGAATGTTAGATCCTCGAGCTGTTTCTGTAAGTACATAGGAACCTGCTTTTAGTTTTGGAGAGCTTTCGTTTCTTTACAAAGTCTCCACTGTGCAGAATAGCAGCAGCTCGAAATTGACAAACAATGAACAAAACATATTTTTGGCCTGTGGGAAAAACTGGTTGTAACTTTGATCTCTTCATAGTTACTGGCATGATAAATACAGCTTGTGTAGACAGAACAATTGTATCAGTGTTAATGGTGTATAGTTTCCACCTGTGGAAACTACCATGTCCTGTTTGATAATATTTTTGCATCCCACCTATGAGGTATCTTTAGACATATTTTCTTTTTAGGCAGGCAGTTAGAAAAATATTACATTGTTGAGTAACTGAACATGGGACTATAAGCGCAGTGTAATACAGTTTATAGATATTCCAAGCTTGTCTGTCTTGAACATATATATTTACCCATAAGTCTCACTGAACTAGGTGAGAACTTAGAAAACAGTCATAATAAATTTATGATTGTATTCTTAAACTCTGATTTCATTGAGGAAAAATGGATGGAAATGGTGGGACTTTCTATGACTTTACTCAAAAGGAAAACTGTAAATGAATACCCCGCCCCCACTACTGGATATAACTCCTTGTATATGAATGAAAGACCTGTCTATCTTTCTTTCTTTTCGTGTTAGCATAGCTGGAAAAAACTCATCTTGCATCTAAGTAAATACAGTAAGTATGGTAAGGGTCAGGGGCTTAGGCAAACAGTTGCTACATTCCCAGCTCTGCCATGGAGGAATAAAGTTTTTTTGCAATGCCCAACTTCTGTATAATCAGCACTAACAGTCTCTGGGGAAGACATCTGTCAGTGTTTAGTGATGAAGAAACGAAATTGGACTCTCTGCCATCTGTGAGTTGAAGTCATTATTCTTCATTGTGTCAGAATGTGGGGAGAGACAGTGATATAAAGACAAAAGTGACAAGACTTTTTAAACTTGTTTTATAAGCTTAAACATCATTAAGCTTATGTGGATGCTTAGGTCTCTGAGGACTATACTATTGCTGGCTTATTTTTTCTCCCCAGTACCAATCAGTTGGGTTCAAAGTGCCTATCAAAATTCTATCCTTAGTTCTTATGCTTTATACTTTGTACAGCAGATTCAAAAGGGCCTGGTCTTCCTTTTCCAGGACATCTGATGCCCTTTTAAGTGTAAGCACTAACTCCTGCCAATTTCCTGTGAATGTAATCTGCTGTGACCCTGCCTTGAAAAAACATTTCATAAAAAGCTGCTTGAAAAATATTCTGTTTTTTCAACATCTTTTTTTTTTTGCACTGTTTTAATATACAGTAAAATGGCTGGTCCCTATACCAGTCATGAAAGTAGCAATACTGGCCAGACAAAGTATGTGGGCAGTACTTGTCCTTTGCATGTGGACAATGCTTGCTAATAAAAAGGCCTTGGTCTCCAAGAAAGTTCATGAGGGGGTAATGGACTATTGCCCCACTTTAAGTTTGCTGTGCACTCTGTGCCCATATTCAATGATTTCATTAATTAACTAAGAGGAATCTGGGGAACCGTGGAGACTAGCTTGAGAAGGACTGAATACCCTCTAAGAGGCAGAAATATTGAGAGCACTTAAGAGTCTGTTGAATAAAAATCTAATGGAAAAGGGAGATTTGGGTAGCGGGGGTGTTCCAAATTATCCCATCTTCCCACAGTTCTTCATGGGGTTATGTTTATACTCTATCTTTTCTTCTAGTAGCTCACTGCAATGAATATGAATTGTCATTGATTAGTCAGAAATTATCAATTAGATTATTGTTTTTTTAGGCAGGGGATGCATTTGGTTTAAATGGACACACTGAATGTCTAGTAAGGGTGATTCCCAGTTCCATGCCATCTTGAACTCTCATACAACTATTCTTCAAGAGCTCTTTTTTCTAAAATAGAGTGCATATGTATTTAGTAGTGTTTTTGTATATGTTCCACTTTTTATATGTTTGAAGGTATTCTCTAAATAGGGACACAAACTGTCTTTTGTTGTATTTTGTATCTAGGATGCTATGTTATTATTTGAGGGCTGAATTAGCAGAAGTCAGAATTTCTTGGTACTATTGGTACCATTTCTTGGTACTATAGCCATTCTCAATGCATTATTTACTGAAACATTATGAATAGCATAGTTTACGACAGCAGATAGTTGACTTATTGATACTAGTGTTGATACTTGCTGTATAGCTTGATCCTAAAAATCGCCATTTCTCTAGATGGAATCTTGCTATGAAGAGTAATAAAGGGCCTTAATCTGATCTCCAGTGCTATGGTTTGGATATTTTCTCAAGTGATGTTAGGATTGTCTCTTCATATGTAACAAATAATGTTAATGCAGGAAAGAGTTGTTTTCGGACCAAACATGCATTCTAATCATTGTAAGTTTTCCATTAAAACTACAAGAGATGAACAAAGCAAACAATAGTTGACATTCCACAGTGGCTGAAGTCTGCTTTCAGAGGACAAGATTTAGGGACTGAGCCCAAACCATTATTTTCTCAATTCTGATTCTGTATTGAATTATCCTATGTGATTCTGTGGAGTTTTCTCAGAGGGCTTTCACAGATTTTACGATGTGAGATGCACTTTACTGAAACTGTAAAATCCATGCAAACGGGGGAGGAGGGAATTTCTCTAGTCTTTTGCATTTTTGGAAGGATTGCTAAAGAAAATTCTGACCCTCAGTTGGTGCCTTGTTTTAAATTATAATTCTTAAGCAGCTGATATAAATATTTGGGATTGTAAAAATTAAAGCTGAGATCTCACTATAATTAAGAAATGGCCTGAGTCCTGTATAAAATTCATGTTGAGACAAAGAAAGAAGTTTAAGACAACTGTGAGCTAATAATCCACCAAAGCTGCCTGATTTGATACTAGCCAACACACTAACCTTTTGAGAGCTGTAAGACAGACAGAAGCTCCGTGTATATGCTTTTTCTCTACTACTGCATTTCTTCTTTCACCTGTTTTAAAGACACAGAAGTCCTTTCTGGCATAGAATCTGGAAATGCTGTCATCTAGATTTGGTTGTTTGAGATTCATGTCACAAAGTTTTGTCTCTATGTATGTTGCAGGTGCCATACTGTTTGCTCTTTACTGAGTACAGGCAGGGACCAAAAGTACTACCTAATCTTTTCAGTGGGCTGATCTCCATAAAAAAACAGGCACAATTTTTTACCAGCCAAGTCAAATATAGCCCACCTATCTTGTATGATCTGTCAGATGCTTGATGTGCAAACCTGAACTATGCAAGGGAAAGTCTGAACTGTCAGAGAGTGATTTCTGAGTAATTGTTATGTAAGACATTCCAGGTTAATTCATATTCAGTCTGGCTGGATGTTTGTTATCAGCTAGAATGCTTACCTTGTAGAATTTTGCATTGCATTCCGAAATATTCTGAAAATTCCATGCTCATAGGCATATACAGTCCTCACATTTTGTGCTAATATCTGAGCACAATTTCCTCTTCCAAAATATTGCTATGATCTAAAGTCCAGCTCCAGTGTGAAAGAGCAAGAGGTCATTCATCAACTTCAGTAGAGGGGCACTGGCTCCACAATGTAATATTAGTCTTATGATGACAGTTTCCTCTTCATATTTCCTGTTCAGGTCTCCAAGTTCTTGTTTGTTAACATAGTCAAGTAGGAGCCCTAATGTACATGTTGCTCCCCAGTCAGAACTGTTTTAAAAGAATTTGAGATGTATTTCCTATATTCCAGAGTTTTGTTCTAAAAATCCCCTCAAAAGTACTATTCTAATGTGGTGTCTTTGTACTAAAATTAGCTTGAGGTGAATATAAATTAAATTACTTGTGATCCCTGAAAATTGCTCTGTACAAAGGTGGCCTTCTGTAGTACTAACAGGATACCAGTTGCTAGCTGTAGAAGTTTCTCTTCATTCATAGAGGTAGACAGTAGTATCAAGTAATATCCACTGACTTGCAAAATTGATTATGAATAGAATGGGATGGATCTAGTCAGTGTTTTCACACAATCTTATGTAATTTCCCTTCTTGTTGAGGTAGACCGAACCAACAATACCTGCTGGGGCCCCCAGGAACGCCTCCCCATGAACTAATCCCAAACCGCCCAACCAATGGGACCATAGTTGAGAACGTTGTCACCATTAGTGTTAGAATTTTATGGAAATGTTGGAACTGTTCCTGGTTGTTGAGACTACTGTTACTATTATGTTCTGGAAGTTGTTGAATTGTATTTATCGCTATGTTATATGTAAACCACCCTGAACTGCAAGGGTGGGTGGCATATAAATAAATATAACCCATCTCAAACATCATTTGCACATGTAGGTTCCATGAACCCCAATGTAGTCTTTTTTTGGTAGTCATAGAGAACTCCCTTTTCCACCAATAGAAAAGCTGGTTGAACCCAACCCATTATAGAAGACTTTTGATATGACAATTTCAGATTCTGGAAAGACTTTTTTCTCTGTGTGCCATGTTGGCTTTGGTGGCTAATTTGCTCCCTTGCTCCTATACAATAGCTGGAATTACCGTATACATTGTACCTAATATGGCTTCCTATGCAATTTCTAGAAGCTTTTAAAATATTCAGTTACTCTGCTACTTAGGGTTGCAAGATCTGGGTTAGGTAGGAAATACCTGGAGATTTGGAGATGGAGCCTGAGGAGTGTGGGATTTGGGTATTGTGCTTTGCAATTAAGGGCAAGTGTTCAAGAACATTTCCCCTGTTATCATTTGTCTCATGTTCTCATTGTCCACACTGAGCAATATTTTGTGTAGCAGCGAACCAAAAATTTCCTTAAGTGTGGCTACATAATGCTTATTTTCTTTTATAAGTTGCTTATGAGCATCATTTTGTGGACTGCACTTCTATTATGAACCTTCAGTCCTGAATCATTATCAGTCACCTTCTTCCAGTTTTTGTACACTCTGAGCATTTTCACCAGTACAGGCATTGTTTTCAGTGAAAAGGGACAAGCAAAACAAAATGCAGTATTTTCTATGTTCCAACCAGGAGTAAAGTTTGCATTATGCTGGATTGAAGTGTCTCGATGACTGGCCATATTTTGTTGCTGGGAATCTTTTTAGCACTAGCTGGACTGGACTTCCTTCTTTAGACTGTGCAATGCATTTAGGATCATGTAGTTTCTGTACAAAGCAAGGCACTAAATCAATCACTGAACCAATATCAGGAAGCTTTAAAACTCTCAATAATGGCTGCTTTAGAGCATTCACTCAGTAGCGTTACACCCTTCTGAGCCACTTACCCGCCCCCAACCTCACTATCCCTAGGTTCTACCCCTAAACATCCAGAAATTGTCCAACCTATTCTAGCAATATTCTAAGATTGATCTTGTGAGGGATAAAGGTTTATTTTTTCTGCCCAGCTTTAATTGCCTCTAAAGAATATAACTAGTAACCTCTGGAGATATATAAGTTAATGGGCTTATTAAGTGGGTGGCGCTTGGCAAGTCAGTGTCCTTTTATCTTAAACTCTTCACCTAATTGTAAAATTTAAATTAATTCATTGGATGTATAGCCTTTCTTGCAATCAATCAATCAATCAATCAATCAATCAATCAATCAATCAATCAATCGGCAAGCCAGCATGGCATTGAGGCTACAATGTTAGATTAGAATTTGGGAGAATTCATATCTCCAGTTGGCCATGGAAATTGTTGTTTCACCTTGTGTCATTCATGATTTTTCTCTCAACTTACCTCACAGAGTTTCTGGAAGGATTAAATGGTGAGCTCTTTGAAGAAAAGGCAACTGGAGACTGGGAGAAGTGAATTCCATAGTTGGGGAACATCCTCCAAAATTCCTTGTTGTTGTGCCCTTACAATTCTAAGAATGTGTGATGGTAGACATAGGAGGTTGTTCTTGATTGATCTTAGAAATTATGGTGGAATATGGAGGAGAGGGCTAGTGAAAGCTGAGGAAATGACCTGTTCTGTGAAGTGACCTTGATATATAGATCTTAAGGCAAGAGGAGGTGACTATAAATAACTCCAGAAACAGAGTACTCTTATCCATTCCAAAGAGATTTGGACATATAATACAAAAAGGGAGAGATAGCAGCTCTGAAGTCTGGAAGCAGGTTGTATGTGGAAGAGAAATTTTCCAAGGTATATGTGTCTGTAATACTTTGTTTTATGTAACTGCCTTCTATTTTTAGAGTGAGATGTATGTGGGGTATTTGTATGTCTTCCTTACTGCTGCAGATTAATTGATACAGGACACCTCAGTCTCTTTGCCGTTTTGGAATGTACTGAATGTAGGTTAGAATTACAATATCCGCTTTGCAGTTGGTATGCTTCTGAGAAACTGTTCTGTGTATTAACCATTCTTGGCTCAACACTTTCTTTGCTCACTTCTACCACTCAACACGCATTGTATGCTAACTGAGAACTCTCCTTGGCTTTATTCTGCAATATGGCAATGCCATGACCTTGATGGATGAGTTAATATAGTCAGGAACATTTTAAAAGTAGAGGAGGGGCCATTTATTGGTCCAGCCGAGTTCGCAGGGGTGTCAAAATCATTTATTACAAGGGCCAGATCAGACATAAATATCACTTTTTCAGGCCAAGCAATGTGTTCCATAAAATTTAATGAAACAACAAAATGGGGAACAAAGTAATCCAACCTGTCTATACAAGCAAGGTTGAGCAGCAGCAGAATAAATATTAAATATTAAAATGAAAATATTTAATTCAATACATGTGTCTCGTGGAATGTAGTGCATATGAGAATACACTCAGGCTCAAAGAGGGCTTCTACAAGGGTGGCATTTCAAAGAATAAATATTCTAATTGGGGGGGGGGAGGCTCCAAGGGATATATTTGGATACTTTTCATTAGTGTGGGAGCCTCTCCATTCATATTGTTTACATTATTATTACATCACATGAGTGCATCTAAATATTAGACCATTGAAGAAGACCCCAAGAGGGGTTGAAATACATTTGGTTATCTGGTCATTCATCCATGTGTCAAAAGGTTTTGGATTTATGCAGTAGTGTGTGATAGATGTTGATGTTTTTAAGTTTTATGTGTGCATATATAAACTTTATAAAGGAGACACACAGGCAAACCCAATTAACAATATTGTTTTTAATCAAAATACAAACATTGCTTACTTTATTTTCTTTATTTAACAGTCTTTGATAACTGACTTCTCTGAATTATTGCATGACAATCTGGAGTCATTGTAAATTTGCTAATGAGAAAACTTATTCTTCAGTATAGCATCACACAGCTCCCTCACCTACCTGCATCCTGTCATTGGTAGGTGGGGAGCATTGTGAATTGACCCTTCCTTTCCCCCTCTAGGGGGAAACTTGAACCAGGAATTTAATTATTCTAGCATCTCTTGGGATAGAGAATTTATTGGCTGCCGCATCTTGTGCTTTTACTGTTGTATTGCTGTCTGTGGTTTTAACGGATATCTTACTGGGGTTTTAAACAGACTTTTGTAACCCGCCACAAACCATATGGGAGTGGCGGGTAAGAAATCAAATAAATAAATAATGTCCCATTTTGTCAACTGTACTATGTGCAGTCGGCCTTGAGTACGCCTTGCACCTTAGAGAAATTTCCTGTCCATTTCCCTTGCTCCCTGGGACAAGTAATCCTAGGAGTCCTCTTCCGTCTCTGGAAATACACTTCCCCACTATACTAAATAAACAACTTTCTTCTCTGTAACCGTGGTAGCATTTTGTGTGTCAAGCAGTTTTTCCCTCCCACTTGGACAGTTATATCTCAAAACATATACATAATATAAATTATCCAGGGAATCTGAACCACTGCCTTCAACACTTGTTCAATCCACCACAAAAATCATGAACTCTCCACAGATTGACCAGCCATTGTCAATGACAAGAACTCCTAAATTAGCCTTCCCCCCCCCCACCTGTGTGATTCATGCATACACACAAATATTGAGTCGGTTCTCATGGATTACTCCTTCCTTGCAATTTAGTCCTACTTAGAAACCTGACCTTCCATGAGAATACATATATACCCCACAGTGTTGAGATTTGAGCATGGAGACTAGCAGCTGGGTGGCCCAGGTTCATAAGCCCCACTCTGGCATTTAAGTGGCTGGGTAACTTGTGGATCTCTGGAGATCTCAGCCTAATGTATCTTGCACAGTTGTTATGAGAATAAAAATACAGATGGGGAGAATCATAGAGTTGGAAGGGATATCCAGGGTAATCTAGTCCAACCTCCTGCAGATTGCAGGCAATTCACTATTACAATACTTGTAAATTGCTTGGAATGATACTTGTAAATAGCTTTGGATTTACATTAGGAAGAAAAGCAAAGTACAGATGCCTAGAAAATAAAGAATGATGCCGCAAAATCTCATTAAATCTTTAAGGTGGCTCAAGACTTGTTTCATCTTTGCCTCCAACTAGAAGAACGTTTTTTTAAAATATATCCCACTTTTCACTACCTGCAGGAGTTTCAAATCAGCTTACAATTGCCTTCCCCTCCCCACAACAGACACCCTGTGAGGTGGGTGGGACTGAAAGAGCTCTGAGAGAAACTGCTCTGTGAGAACAGCACTAACAGGACTGTGACTAGCCCAAGTTGGCTGCATGTGGAGGAGTGAGGAATCAAAATCAACTCTCCAGATTAGAAGCTACCACTCTTAAGCACTATATCAAGCTGGCTTTTGCATGCTACCCCCCAAACATAAACACTCAGCACCTTCCCTCACCCCAACAGCTATATTTCTCCTCCATGCCTTTCCAAGCTTGGTTCCCACCACACACCCCAATGCACACACTTTAACCCTCCCATGTTCCTCCCTCCAGTCTCTTCTATCCCATCCCGCAGATACACTTTGGCATTCCTATTCCTACACTTCCTCTAACATCTCCATCACGAACTCCCTTCCACCACCACCTTCCTACATAATGACTTTCTCTCACCCTTTTTCCTTTCCTCCTCACTTGTCCCAAAGAACTGCTTCTACAGAGTTGGAACAGAGAAATTTATTTGTTTATTTATTTGTTTATATTTATATGCCATCCTTCCCAAAGGCTCAGAGTGAGACAGAGAGAGGAGAAGAAGAAGGTGATGGAGACAGTGGCAAAGGAGGCTTCCGCTTCTGAAGTGAAGGGGGAGGTCTAGCACACACCTCTGACAGCTACACATGCACAGCCAGATCTAACAGAGAGACAGGAAGGGAGGGACGGGACAATCCAGACAGCCAACCTGATGTGGGTCTTTTCACTGCTCTTGTCACTGCTACCACCTTCCTCTTTCTGCTTTCAGGCTGAAAAATGGACCTGGATGGGCCGGTTCTGGCCCCCGGGCCATATGTTGAGCAGCCCCTTTGGGGGGGTCTAGATTTCTTCATGTAACCTTCATGTTCTTGGATAAATTGCTGTTTGCTGTGTCTGCTTAAGCTACTGGTGTGTTTTAAAAAATGGTTTCATTCATATCCTGCCCTTCCGCCAGTAACCTATAAGCTGCATTTTTAACCTTTCAACTGCCCTCTGATTAGACAGAGACAATGACTTGTTCAAGGCCATCCAATTGGAACACTCTGCCCCTGGGTTTTTGTGTGAAAGGAAGGGGAGAACAGAGTAAGGTTAGTCTAAGAGTGCCTTTAAATTGCTATAGTAAATGCATCATGTGACTGTGATGCGAAAGCATACGTGAATGAAAACATGGAGGGATGGCAAGAAGGAACAGCAAGACAAAACTTTTAGCACAGTGCCTGACAAAAGTAAGCACACAAACTCAGTGGGATAGTAAAGACTTTAAAGCCTGATGAAGTCTTAATTAATTCCCAGCTTAATTTTGTTCAATAAAACTTCAGTGCGGGGAGACCTCAAGATGGCGCCATAGGGAAAGCTGGACTTCAGTTCAGCTCTTAAGCCATGCCGAGGGTCAGGTGCTTATGCACCTGGCTGACCTGAACAGATACGCAAATCTGTTCACCGGTCGCCCCAGGAACCGGGAACGGTGACCTGAGGGTCCTACAGATCCGTAGGGAGAAGCAAGACCTCCTTGGATTAATAGCGGCTTGAGCTCAAGGTCAAGATGGCGTCTTTGTCGCAAACAACTTTACAAGCTTGAAACGACCAGCCGACCTCACATTCTTCCCAGACCATCATTTACCAGATCGATAGGAGCAGAAGTTGACAGAAGCTGGAACCTACAACAGTAAGAATTGAAAGCTTTCTGGCTTTTCTCTCTCTCCTCTCACAAGCTCTTCCCTCCCCCTCCCTCAACCAATTTACAAGCGAATTCCTTCTTTCCCCGAGTGAGAGACTCCCAGCTAATTACACCCATTAACCAAACAAAGAGAGTGCTTTGAAGATTTATGGGTGAACGTTCAGTGGGAGAATTTGACTTGATACGGAGATCGACAAACTGATAATTTGGGATCGCTCGTGCTCCCGCGAGACCTCACGAGACTTTCTGTTTATAGTTTGTGACTGCCTAGAACTATGGAAGAATTATCAAAGGCACAGCTTTTCCATTTGTTATGCAAAGGAAACTCAGAGATACTGAAAGCAATCAATAAGCTGGAAAAGGAAATCCGTGGGACTAAGGGGGAGTTTTTGGATAGAGCCCAAGATCCGGAGAGACCAGCTGATGACGCAGCTCAGCCAACAGTAAATCAAGTGAAACTTCAGGAGGGAGAGAGTGCCAGAGATGTAAAAACCCAAAGTATC
Organism: Paroedura picta; assembly: GCF_049243985.1. Taxonomy (NCBI): domain Eukaryota; kingdom Metazoa; phylum Chordata; class Lepidosauria; order Squamata; family Gekkonidae; genus Paroedura; species Paroedura picta. The sequence continues at coordinate 75,201,471 of NC_135370.1, read as the reverse complement.
TTTAAAGAACCCGGGAAAACAGATTCATGGAAGGAAAGTACCAAAAACCTGGAAGTCTATTCAGAGCAGGAAATGACTTGGATCAGCAAAATAAAAAGAGTCTATTCAAAAGCGACAGCAACTAGGAAGCCATCAGGAGATATTTCTGGGCGACCAGAGGAAGAGATCCAGATTGACAAAGGTTTCAGAGCCCCCTCAAAGGCGATTACAAGCAAGAATCAAGCAAGAGATTTCTCTGGCCCTGACAGAAGGACAATCAGAAACACTCTACTATGGAAAAAAATACAATTTCATTTTCTGCGACCACCTGAAAGATGAGCTGAACAATGGAGTATTCTCCTGGCTTCTTGTGAGAAAAAAAAAAAAAAAAGCAGTAGCAATCTTTAGGACAGGTCCAATATATGAAGGGAACTGACTTTATATTACTTAAGACAGTAATAGAATATATCCTTATAATAGATTATACCTTCCTATGTATCAACTACTATTTTGTTAAGAAAGATGGTAATAACTCCTAGATCAGGATTAATATGCGATGGGAATTGAATATGTATGTTAATATGTATGCCAAAAGAGGATGACAAACCATATTTTATAGGCATTAACAAGACAACAGCAGTAATTCTTGGGTTAGGGCCAACTTATGAAGGAGATTGACCTAATATCATTTAAGATAATAACAGAATGTATTCCTATAACAGATCTCATATGTATTAACAATCACTTGGCTAAGAAATATGGTAAAAACTTCTAGACTAGGAATAATTTGTGATGAGAACTAAATACCTATGTTAAAAGAGATGGCAAACCATATCAACTGGTCGTTTTCTCCTTACAACTTCTTTGTAAATGCTTTATATAATAATAAACAATAAAATTATTATAAAAAAAAAAAAAAAAAATAAAACTTCAGTGCTAAATGTTAGCCAAATGAACCCCTCAGGGTACAAGTTCTGGAAGTAGAGCCTGTGGTGACAGGCTACATCAGTATGCACAAAATAGGCTCAGTGAACTCTGGCATACAGTGTACTATCTTAATTCCCGGAAGTGTAGGTTGTAATGAATGACAGTGATTCTATTTCTTGTTTGTCCATCCTTGAGTCTCTTTACATAAAACTGGGCATTCTTATTATAAAATCCAAACGGCTTTCCATCATTGAACCTGGACTCATCGGCATTAGCTTTTTATACTTGTCATTTGTGCCAGGAAGGGGCATAAGCAGAAGCTAACTCACCGTTGGACAATTATGGGGCGGCAGTCAAAATCTGATGAAGAGTCACACTGTGTTCTTTACTGCTGAATTGAATCAGGTTGTCCACAGTGAGAGGAAAAGACACTTGGAATTCAATTTTCTTTCTTTTAATGAGTCAGTATAATATTGCCATAAAATGAAGTCATTGTGCACAGAACTACAGGAAGTAGCATCTTCTATCTATGGCTTCCTGGTATTGCTGGTTTTGCCTTTTTTTTGAAAAAAATATTTTGCAGATATTTCATATAGAAATGCTGAAGGAATGATACTTAAATGTTTCATGTTTGCAATTAATGGAAAAAAGATCAATTTTACTGTGTCTAGTGAGATGCAGGTTCCTCGTGTTTCATGCAACAGAAAATGAATAAAAACTTTCCAATCTATATTCAGAGGTTCCATTTTGTATTGGGAAACACACTTAGTTGCATAAACAGTTCAAACAAGCACAGAATATCAACATGTTGAAAAAGAAGAGTTGGTTCTTATATGCCGCTTTTCTCTACCCGAAGGAGGCTCAAAGCGGCTTATAGTCGCCTTCCCATTCCTCTCCCCACAACAGACACCCTGCTCAGTCAGAACAATTTTATCAGTGCCATGGCGAGCCCAAGGTCACCCAGCTGGTTGCATGTGGGAGAGCGCTGGCTCACCAGATTAGAAGTCCATACTCCTAATCACTACACCAAACTGGCGAGTTTGTCATCATCAGAGTTTGAAGTACCAGAAATATAATGTTATGGAATTTAAACAATTCTGTATTCCTGACGGGTAGCCATGTTCGTACTTACTAGCAAAATAAAATAGGAGTCCAGGGGCCCTTTAGAGTCTAACAAAATGTATTTCAAAAGCTTATGCTGGAATACATGTTGAGACCACTAGACTCCTGTTTTGTTTATGTGTTTGTTTGTTCCTGCTTTTCTGTGGGTATGGAAATACTGTTCTAGTTGATATGTTATTGTTATATTATTATATTGGAATTGATAGTGTTCTATGTAAATGTTCCAAAATGTTTTACGTAAACTGCCCAGAGCTGTAGGGAAGGGTGGTATAAAATCTGAATAAATAAATAAAATAAAACTAGCAGCTACTATTGAAAAAGTCTTATTGTACTCTGCACAGCCAATCAGATCTCCAGTAGCAAGTCAGAAGCCCTATTCTGCTGGAGCCCCACATGACCCCACATGAAGATAGATTCAAGTGGGTAGCTGTGTTGGTCTGAAGCAGCAGAAACAATTTAGAGTCCAGTGGCATCTTTCATCCCTAGCACAAGTGGCTCTTATATAGTTGAAAGAGCCATGTAGGCGGCCCTGTCCGGGTCCTGGAGGTCCATCCTGTCCAGGGCCCATTATGCACGGAGTGGAAGGTCCACATTCGGGGTGGAATGGCGGTGGCTAAAATCACCAATTATGCACGCTTCAGGCGGCAACCGGGCGCAGAGTCAATGTATGCCGCCGAAAAAAAACGTGTTAGCAAGATGCGGAAGAAAGTGGAGCTTCCCGGGACCAGGCCGCAACTAGAAGCGGCTCTGGAGTAGCCGCGTGCATAATCAGATACTCTGGATTTTGCCGCCGTTGCGTTCCATCCCGTGCATAAGCGGTTTGCTTCGCTTCTTCCTCCTCTGCGTTCTCCATGTCGCCGTTTCAGCGGCCGTGCATAATAGGCCCAGGTGGTGTCAGGGTCAGCGGGCCAAACCGGATGCGCCTATCGAAGCTGGGTGCATCTGGATTTGGCTGGCCCCTGGAGCGCCTGCCTCCAGGAGCCGACTGAGTGGGCCCAGCGGGCTTGCAGCACCCGCTCTCCGGGGCCCACTCAGCCTCGCAGAAACCGCATGCCTGGCGGCCAGGGGCCTCTCCCCTACCCTGGGCCCGCAGAGGTCTCTTACTGCTGCGAGTGGCCTCCGTGGGCCCAGGGCCAGCTCTCTACCGTGCGCCCGTCAGGGAGGTGCCTCTCTGCTGCCCCTGGCCCCACCAAGGACTCTCACCGCTGCAAGAGGCCTCTGCGGGCTCAGGGGCAGCTCTCTGCCGGGGCGCCTGGCAGGGAGGGGCCTCTATGCTGCCCCTTGGCCCGCGGAGGCCTCTCGCCACTGTAGCAGGCCTCCGCAGGCCCTGGGGAGCCTCGCACCACACCCAGGAGCCTCTTGACCTCCAAAATCCCAGGACACCGGAATCAGGTAAGCTGCGGATGGGGGGGGGGCTCCCTTCTCTGTCCTTCCCCCTTACCTCTTCTTCCCTTTCAAAGCCCATTTTTTAAAATGGGCTTTGAAACTACTATCAATATATTTTTATTCAAGGTATATGAGCTTTTGCATGCACTCACACTTCCTCAGATACAATATGATGAAAGGGAAGTAAACAGTTCATACTTATAGGCAAGTGTGAGGGTACAGCATAATGAAATGGTTAACAGATACCAGAGATAAAAAAAATTGTTGGTCTTAAAGGTGCCACTGGACTCGAAAATTATATGACTCCACATACTTTCCATAAATACTTGATACGTACCACGAAAGGAGTTGGTTAGCACCATGGCACCCATAGGAGCCACACTGAGGACTCCTAGTATAATGTATGTTTCCTGCTCCAATAAACAGAGAAATATTCCTCTGTAGCTGAAATACATACTTATGTTAGATGAAATGATCCCTTTGGGCATCATGCATTAGTGAGTAAAGTGCTCTGGGATGAAAGGATGCTATAGAGATTAAAGCATTTTGTCTGTGCAGCATATGATGCCAGAAGTTCTAAATCTCATTACCCTCTGTAAGCAATTACTAATAATTGACTTAGGTGCAGGAATTGCTGTGTGAAATTCCTAGGCTATAAGTTGTGTATTAGATCAGAGTATGATTATTGGTTGCAACCCTTTATTTTGGCTGTAGGACTGTCCAATTAAATTTCTTCAGGAATTAGGAGACTTGGCTAACCCATAGATTGAATTGTTTTCGCATATTCCATGCCATAAGTGCTATGAGGTTTCATTTCTTATTCAGCAGTATTTTTCCAGTTTTAAAATTTGTTCTATCAGTTTGTTGTTTAAACTGCCTTTTCACAAAAGTTTTTATAATTTCTCTTTAACTATTTCATATCTTCAAACTAGAATATAAAGAAAAAAATCAATGATCATGTTAATGTGCTAACATTTTTCATGAGCCAAAGAAATTACAAAACATTTTATTTATTTTGAAACATATTTCTCTGATACATTTTAATCTCAATGCAAAATTTAATAATTTAATTATTTTAGCATTGCTATTATCACTTTGCATTTAATATCCTGGTCTAATTTTATATTGAACATAACATCTAATTTGGTAAAGGCTCTGTAGCTGCACTTTGCTCACCCCTCCATTTCTTTTGTGTCTTTTATGGTTTTATAATTCCATTTTGTTTCAACCACATGTTTTCTTTTTCCATCTTCTTTCTGGGAAACCCAAAGTATAGTAAGTGAAACTGGTGCATTTCATATTTACATCATATTATAAAATGTACAATGAAAATTCTCTCTTCTCTGTCAAGTCCTATGTGATACATAATGATAATAGCTTAAATGCTTTCAGGGGAGGGCGGTATATAAATACAAAAATTAAATAAATAAATAAGCCTCTCTTATAAGAACAGTGCATCTTTTTATTCAGGCAGCTGGCAACTCTAGCCCCTTCTCGTCCCACTGGGAAGTCTGAGAATCCATTTTGTGGTAGTGCCCCCAAAGCTTTTCAGAAGTACGTACTGCCTCAGCAGGATTGGTGTCCTTTTCCTGCAATTCTGGTTCTTGGAAAGTTATTTTTTAACATTCCATAGTGTGATCCTGTACCTGCAGCCTGAAAGGGTACAATATATTCTGCCAACTCAGGTCTCTGCCACCTCACCACATGTTGCAAGGAGGGCCTATGTTTGCATGAAGGAAGCTTGAAAGATATAACCCCATGCCACATATTACACCATCCAAGGTCTTGATGTTCCGCTTTGGGCTTATATACTTCTGGTATGTTCTGACTGACTACATCCTGCTGCTATCAGAGCAGCATTGGCAGAGCAAGGGGCAGAAGGGGGCAGTTATTTTTGTCTCTCCATTGTGTCCAGGGGGAGCAGTTTAACAATCACCATCTTTGATGCTTTTACAAATCTTTGGAATGGTCTGGAATGCAACCAAGATCTAGGAGAGTTTAAGATACACGCAAGATTATCATTACTGCAGCAGATCATTCCTGGCAGCCCCCCCCCCCCCAAGAGCCCTGGACAATGTCAGGAATTTTGTTTAAAAGGCAGTTTTTCTTCCTTCCTGTCAGTTGACCTTGTATTTGGGGAGGGTAACAGTCCATGTTATGCTTTCTTGCTTTTCTTTCAAAAGAATAAATACATTCAAGAGTTCATGTTCATAATATTTTTTACAAGGGTGATCCTGCACGTAAAAGTTGCATAGTCCCCTTTGAAACAGAGTCAGATGATTAATCCACTGCTTCTCAGAACACTTATCTCTAGCCTGCACCTCTTATGCTTCCTCCCTGCTCAAAATGGGCCAATTCATTTAATATCACAATAGAGGATAATAGTTATCTTTTCAATTTTAAACATGTGGGATATTCTGCCCCAGCTTCACATTTTCCATATACAGCTAAGGTGATTACATAGGATATATATGTACTAATTAGACAGTGGAGTTAAAAAAAAAAAAGTCATTTCTCAGATCACAGTTCCTTAGACGAAAACGTAGGGTGTTTAGGGGTGCAGGATTTCCCAGATAGAATGTTGTGTTCAAATGGGGCTTGCATGCACAGTTTGGTGAATACCGAAGAATTTGCATAGAACGGCAAGGCCATTGTGCATATAAAATACATAATCCACACTTATATGTCCCTGCATTTTTTGGCTGAGCTTGTTTTTGTTTTGTTTTGTTTTTTTTACAAAATATACAGCTTTGTATACATTTAGTGCAGTGGTTCTCAACCTGGGGGTCAGGACCCCTTTGGGGGTCGAATGGCCCTTTCACAGGGGTCGCGGCAGGGCAAGCAGCTTGGCTGGGGGGGTACCCTCCACACAACAGCCTTGCGGGGTAGATCGAGATAGAGCGTTTGTCTGTCTGGAGCAGCGGAAAAGAGTGAAATTGGCATGGTGGGACAAGAGGCAGAACTGAACTGAGAAACCCCAGAAAAAAATCAGTTTATATACAATCATGAACAATGGATCTTCATGCCATTGGACAGTTTTGGTTTAATTTCTGAAAAAGAACACTTGCATAATATTATGGTTGGGGGTCACCACAACATGAGGAACTGTATTAAAGGGTCGCAGCATTAGGAAGGCTGAGAACCACTGCTTTAGTGTATCCAGTACGATTTTTAACTCGCCCCCCCCCCCAATTGCATAGTGTATGGCAAGCAATTCTAAACTGATCTACTCAGAATATTATAGTCTATTAAATGAGGCTTTCTCCCATGTTTTTAACATTACATTGAAGGTTCCCTTGATTTTAAAGGTGTGTTTCTCTGTAGCATAGGGTGGAGATGTCATTTGATAAATACAAGACCAAATCTTTAATGAGCTCACAGAATTCACACAGTTCTTGGCAGCTCGGTGTTGTTGCTTCTAGCAAAAACCGAAAGTGTTTGGGGCTGATACTCTATTATATACCCACAACTGCGTGTCAACATGGATTTTTACTGAAATTGACATTGCAGCCCCACATTTCACACCATTTCTCTCATACCAGCCTGGGATCTGCTGGTAGAGAATAGTGGTAAGTAGCAGAAGGGAAACCCGATATATCCGGCACTGCCCTTTTTTGGTTGGGGACCTCTGCTCCTTTTTTACCTGTGGAACAGTTAGTTGCATCAAACCCATTGTATTTTTAAGATGTAAATGGAACTGGCCATGGTACTGGGGTCACTCTGGACAGGCACGTGGTTGTGAATTTCCTGCCTTGTGCAGGGGGTTGGACTAGATGACACTGGAGGTCCCTTCCAACTCTATGATTCTATGCAATTGTTTTATGATTGTATTGTCTTATTTGTACTTATTGCCATTTCTATGTCCTAGTCCAAAAGCATTTTAAAAGTAATATTCTTATAAGAAGAAATGTAACAAATAGTTTAACTTCTACATATCCTTAGATGCGAGTATTTCTGTTCCAGTTTTTGGATCAGGGTTAAAACCTGGATTACTCAAAGGCTTACCTTAAACCTGTGTGTCTCCTCTTCCTATGGTTGTCTCATATGTTATCATTTTTCCACATATGGATAATGATATTCAAATATGAAATATTTGGTCAACTAAGGTTTGTACTCCTTCAGACTGTTTGGAACTTGACATTGTTGTCATGTAGTGAAGGAAAGGAGAAAGAAAGCACAGAGCTGACAGAAAAGATGCAGAAAAAAAGAGTTGTGCAGCAGAGTTTTTGAGGCATGGGGTCAGGAGAATGATGAATACTATATTTAGTTGGTGTGTTGCCCAAACCAAACCTTTCCTTCCACATAGATCTCCCTTCTGAAAGAGAAGTCTCCCTGTCCACTTCCTGTTTCTTTCAGAAGTTTGCTTTTGCAACACACTTGTGTATTCCCTTTGCTATCCTCTCTAGTCTTGACTATTTCTGTCAGTAATGGTGTGCCAAATACTCCATCAGCAGGTTCTGGTTAAGAGTTTTACATAAAGTGTATGCACCTAATTTTCAGATAGAGGAGACATGCAGCTCTGTTGGCTGTCAGTTAAAGATTATACGCAGCATGATATTATCCTTATTTTTCATACCTGTGCAGTGGGAGGAAGTGCAATGTAAATTAGACTACTATGACATGAGATCTCCCTCCACCCCAAGACTGATTTCTTTCTATGTCAAAATGCTTTTCATCACTCAACTACTTTAGAAACAAACAAATTGAAAAGAAAGTTCTCCAGACATTCTGTAAAAAGAAAAGTGGCATTTTATAATCCAAGGATAGAAAAGACTGATAGCAATATGCAGGGTGGCCAAACTGTGGCTCTCCAGATGTCCATGGATTACAATTAGCATGCTAGCAGTGGCTTATGGTAATTGTAGTTCATGGACATTGAAAAGTCACAATTTGGCTACCCCTGTACTATAGAATCTTCTTGTATAGTAGAATGTTTTAAGGAAAAGTACCAGATCAAGACTTAAAGTCTTCAGTAGACTTATGCAGCACGTTTTTTTTACAAGCACTTTGGGTGCACATAAAGTGCTCTGTTGAATTTTTCCCACTCATAATTGCAACAATCCTTCGAAAGAAATGGCCTTTCATTCCTATTTTGCAGACTGGTGGAACCAAGATGAGAAATCATAGCTTACCCAAGGCCACTGTGCAGTTCATTGGCAGCATTTGTTGCAAAAGCCAGCAAGTGGTCCAGATGTACAGATGGAAAATAAAACTCCAGTTACAGTGCTTGCTTAACTTTCTAGGTTTCTCAATACTCTAGAAATACAAGTAATTGCAAAGTTTTCCTAGAACTGTGGACCATAGGGATTGCAGCACTGACATACAATTAGTTCTTCATAATTTATGCATAATATTCTATTTCATATTGTATTAATTGCTTAAGAATCTCAAGATTTAGATTCTGAAATTTTGATTTAGTCAAGAGTTACAAATCACATGGCCATTAACAAGAGTCATAGTGCAGTGAGTAGAATGACAGACTTCCATACGAAGCCTATGGAATAGATTTAAGATTGCAGTTCGAGAGACACTTTTCATGTAGTAAGCCCAACTGAATAATGTGAAAATTCTTAGTAAACCTGCTTAGACTTGCTCCCTACATCTGTATAACTAAGTTTGAACTGGCAGAATATCTCAGGATCCTGTGTTCTGCCAACAGCAAAGTGAAAAAACAACAACACAGCAGTAAGAACAACTTGCAGAACCACAACCAAAAAGAGAGCAGGCCTTTTTTTATACCCCACTTTTTACTACTGAAAGGAATCACAAAACAGCTTCCAATTACCTTCCCTTTGTCTCCCTACAATGGACACCCTTTGAGTTAGGTCTGAGAGAACTACAAATGGCCCAAGGTCACTCAGTTGGCTGCATGTGGAAGAGTGGGAAATTAATCTCCAGATCAAAAGCTAATGCTCTTAATCACTACACCAAGTTGGCTGATCCGGTATTCAACTGGTGGCCAGTACAGCTGTTGGAACCCAGGCTGGATGTGGGCCCTCCAAGGTGTTCTCATGAGAACCCTGGTTGCTACATTCTACACCAGCTCTAGTTTCTGGATTAGGGATAAAGGTAGACCTGCATAGAGCGAATTGCAGAAATCCAGTCTAGAGGCGACTGTTGCCTGGATCACCGTGGCTAGGTGTTCTAGGGCCAGGTAGGGTGTTAGTAGCTTGGCTTAACATAGGTGGAAGAACACTAGCCTTGCTACTCGGGTGACTTGCTCCTTCATGGAGAGGGAGTTGAAAAAGATCATGCCCAGGTTCCTGGCTGAGTGTGCAACTGATTGATTAGGTTTGTAACTTGCAACCACTGATGATGGCTGGGAAAGCGGGATAAAAAATACCTGGGACCCCATTTTGGTTGCTGATACATTGGTCAATTTACTGTTGATATACTGAATAACGAGGACCACAGCCATGATTTTCAGCCTTTGAACACTGGTTCCCCATGGTTTTAATACATCTTTTGATTTATCATGTTTTGCTTAAGTTGTTTGGAGTGGGAGATATTGTTTGGAGTGGGAGTACCAATGTGCGTACTAAGAAAAGAATAATTTATAATTTTTGTAAATTTGAATTGCATGCAGTGCTTCGTGAATATATGACTGATGTGACCATGTATGATAAGAACAGATTCTTGAGTTTGCTATATGACTTTAAGATTTTTGTAATTAGGTTGGCCCACTTTAAGTTTTCTTTGTCAATCTCCTTGAAAATGACTGGAGCACAGGTGCATGCTGTGGCAAGTAAGACTCTGAAGGTCACGTATATTGATAACGATTCCTAGCATGGAACAACTCGTAACATTAGACCTTGCCTGAAGAACAATTCGAACAGAGACCCACTGTAGAAACTCTGTCTTTCACAAGGTTTATAAGAATAAAAGAAAAGACATTTTACACCAGTTTCTCTGCATGAACTTTATTTCATGTTGATGTTTAGAGCCAACACAGGTTCTTGTTTGGGTTGATTTAAATAGTATCCCAAACCTGAAATTTTTGGGTTTATGATTACATTATGTGAAATGATGGACAAGAGGAGCACCAATCTGTGAGAAATATTACTTTTCTGTTCAGGGAGTCTCTGTTTTAAAAGCCTGGTTGTTTTTTCAATGCACAGTTTTTCACATTCATATTGTTGTATAACATAAACTGGAAGAACGTGTTGGTTTTTATATGCCGCTTTTCTCTACCAGGAGTTTAAAAGCACCTTCCTTTGCATCTCCCCACAACAGACACCCTGTGAGGGAGGTGAGGCTGAGAGAGCCCTGATGTTATTGCTCAGTCAGAACAGTTTTATCAGTGCCGTGGCAAGCCCAAGGTCACCTAGCTGGCTGCATGTGGGGGAGTAGGGAATCAAACCCGACTCGCCAGATTAGAAACCGCTGTACTTAACCACTGTACAAAGGTGGTTCTACTACATAGTCATTGGTACATTTTGTAAAGTGTTTGAGATAATATTTTTTGTTATCACCCAGGATTGATGAAATAAGTGTTTTAGGTTTAGTGTTTTAGCAGAAACAACATTGGCCTGAAAAAAAATGACCTACTGGAAGTTTAGACAGACTGCATCCTTTTTTGCTGGGTGTTACTATGAATTAAAAGGTATTTAAAATTAACAGTTATTTTATAGGCCACAATGGTTCTTTATCACATAGGAATATCATACAGTAGCGATCCCCAACCTGTGGGCTGCGGACCACATGTGGTGCGACTAATTGGAGGTGGGCCCCGAAGGACGCCTTCTCCCCCCTGCCCCCGGCCCTTTACAACACACTTCGGGTGTCATTGTCTCCCATCACTCCCAGATGGGACTATCTCGTTGCAGAGAAACAAGCTCAGGGCTCCCATTGATTTGTCATTGTCATGAGTTAAAATTTCCATGAAAATAAAATGTTCCTTATGTTCATTGTTGTGGCGTGTCTGTATCTTATTTTGAAGGGATGTTTAAACATTACCATAGCGATCAGAGAGCGTTAGGACAGTGGTTGAGAGTAGAGGAGTAAACTACCCCCCCCCCACTGGGCCTCAGTAAAATTGTCAAGCGTTGAGTGGTCCCCGGTGATAAAAAGGTTGGGGACCACTGTCATACAGTATATTCCAGTTCTTGTAAATACTTTTAAAAATTGCTACCCTTATTGAATTGTAAATTAAACTGCATACTAATCTGTCAAGGTAACTTTTTCCCTTGCTTGTGAAAATTTCTTTTCTAAGTGGCCTTGAAAAGGGAAGTTTACAATACCTGTTGTGGTGAAAATCTCTGAAAGATTTTTTTTTTTTGCAGTCTAGGGCCTGATATTCAAAATCCTGCTTCTTTGTTCAATTCCTTCTCATTCTAAGGACGAGTTAGACATAGATTGTTTCTAACATGTGGGGGATGGTGATTATCAGAGTGAATTTTCCTCAATAGGTTTATAATAGGCTGGTAGGAATTTGTTTTTAAACACGACAATATCTAAAAAATAATTCAATTTTTAGATTATTATCTTTATTGTCCAGCCAGCCATTTATGAAAAGAATGTAACTTGCTTAGAGTTCCCTTCTATAACATAAAGACATTGTCTGTATACCTCTACCAGTTTAAGATGTATTTCTGAAAAGGATTGTTAATCTTATTCAGATTTTTTTCCATTATTAAATTGTCTTAAAACTTCCAATTCATAATAATCTCGGGGGATCAGTAATTTAGGGCCAGTCATGAGTAAGTCATTTTCAGTTCTTATTTGATCTCCAAGAAGCTAATAGGGTCTAAGATCTGATTTAACTTGCTTTTGCCAACTTGGCCATTTGTGAAGAAGCAAAGCTTTGAGAGCCTTTAATTCATAGTTCATCCTCATGAAATCTTGCAGCTGCTATAGCAAGAAATGACCAAGGGGTTCAGTATCCACCAAACTATAAATTACTTTGTCCTTTTAGATGGGATCTGATGTAGAGGGCAGAGGAAGCACAGCAGTTCTGGAAAGGGTATCTGCCACCAGTATGTCCTTGCCCTTAGAGTAAGCAATCCAGATGTCATATTTTTGGAGCTGTAACAGCATCTTTTGTAGTGGTGCTGGGGTCTTTCCAGTTGGCTTGGTGAAAATTGCTTCCAGAGTTTTGTGGTGCATTTGGACTATCACTTGGGCACGAAACACGTGCAAGTGGAATTTAGTAATGGCAAAAGAATTGCTAGAGGTTCCTTTTCAATTTGTGCATAGTTTCACTCAGTTTGTGTTTGTGCTATTGAAGCATAAGCAATGTGTTGCTATTGTTGAAACAGACATGCTTCCAAACCAACTTCGGATGCATCTGTTTTTCCACCAGTTATTTTTCTGAATCAGAATATCGGAGTCCTGGGCAAGCCGTGATTTCTTGTTTGAGATTGTTTAGGGCTTCCTGCCGCTCAGGCCCCCATTGCCACAATGCATCAATTCATAACAGGGCTTACAGAGGTGCAGTCAGACTTGATTCATTCAGTATATATTGAGTGAGGAATTGTATAGTATCTAATAAGTCTCTGAAGGCCTTTCTTGACCACAGGTAGTGCTATTATGTTGATCGCTTCCACCTTGTTGTCATGTGGTCTAATGTCGCCTTTAGGAAACACATGGCCTGCATATTTGACATATTCTACCTTATTCCTTTTGAACTTTACACCTTTGTGTTGTGTTCTTTGAAGAACATGCTTTAAAATGACATCATGTTCCTTCTCTGCTACTGCAGTAATCATGTCACCTGGAATAATATGGACACCTGGCATGTCACTGAAGCATTCATAATTTTTCTGTTGAAATATTTCACTTGCTGACTGGATACCAAAAGGGAATATGGTAAAAGCCTTATTAAGAGTGTGTGGATGAAGATAAATCCATAGTGAACCATTTTACTTTGGTTACTAGGCTACTGACTCAAGGAGTGGGCTTTGTAATTTTTGTTATGATGCCTTGTGCTTCCAGATAGTTAATTTTGTCATTCAATTTGTCCAAAATGAAGTAACAGATCTTTCTACATCAATGAACAACAGGAGGTATTGTTGGATCCAGAAAAACATGATAAGTGTCAGGAAATCTACCCAAGCCTTCAAAAACATCAGAGTAATGCTTGAGGTCATCTCTTAGTCCCAAATTCTATGTAGCATACCAAGTGGACTATCCTGAGGAGATCCAGATTGATGACAGGATTTCCAAGCAGGTACTATCTGCAACTTCTTTTGGCTCTCTTGCCCAGTGTAATTTCTGCCTAGCAGCACCTCTTATCCCCAAACGTCTTCTCCCAGTCCTTCCTGATAAAACAAAGACAGGGCCATTAGCGACACATTACACCTAGCCAAGGTATTGTTCTACTTGATGAGATTACTCCACACCTCCCACTCTAGTGACCTCACAGTTCAAACCCACCTATCAGGTACTCATAATATCAGAGACCAATCAACAATCACGGACCTCCTAGTGGGCAGTCTCTGGGGCTGGCCTGGGAATTTCAAACACTATATCAAGCCTTGCACACACCCTGTGTGTGTGTGTTGTCCCTCCATACCCGGCATCCTGTCCACCCCTGATGTTGTGAACCCTGTGTTTTGGCTGCTTGAATCTAAGAAAGGTGCAGTATCTTGAACTTGTCCCCTTGTAGAACTTAGTGTAACTTGTCCCCCTGTAGAACTTAGTGTATGTATGGTTTTTTTTGCTTCTGTGTGTGTTTTGAATGTATCCCAATATTTTTCCCCGAATAAATCCCCTGAGTGTAAGCTTTTGTCTTCTTCATTTAAGAAGGGTTTCTTCCAGGGAAAGGACCCCGTAAAAATTGGTAGTAAAGATCCTGCATTACCCAGCTTCTTGCTATATTCATGATTCCCCAGCAATTTGGGTAACAGAGTTACTGTGCTGTGCCGTACCGTAGAGCAAGTGAGTTGACACTGAGCCCATGAATAACATTTTCACTTCCTTTTATAACTCTGCATATTCTTCCTTCATTCTACACTTTAGCAAAATTATTTGCGAGTCTGGAGGAAGACTCGTGACGAAGTGGTAAGAGCATCCTATAGAATGCAGTTAATAGCCTATGAGATGGGGGTGAAGTTGGTAAAATGCAAACTCTACTGCAAACTCATGCTTAGTGCAATTATTCAGGATAGTTAGATCTCTTACCGCCCTAGAGGAAGGGCGCCAAAATAACAGCCTATTGGACATCAGCTGTGAAGCCTTTGCGAGTCACTTTGCAGATAAAATCTCGACACTCCGCCATGACCTCCCTCCTTTATATACAGAAAGTGAACTAGAGGCCCCCTGGCTGGCTTTGGAGAGTTCACTGAGTAACTTCAGATGACTCAACGCTGACCAAAGTGGACAAGTTGCTAAAGACAGCGAAGCCAACCAGTTGCTCTCTAGATCCATGTCCATCATGGCTACTAAAAACATCCAACACAAGAGTAGTAGCCCCCCCTCCGGGAGATAATCAACCCTTTCAACAGGAGAATTCCTGGAGAGACTAAAAGGGGCAGTGGTTTGCCCGCTACTGAAAAAAATCTTCTCTGGATCCACGGCAGCCATCCACCTATCGCCCCGTCTCGCACTTAGCATTTCTTGGGAAATTGCTTGAAAAAGCGGTCATGGACCAATTGTCAGCATACTTGGAAGAAGCTCCGGTCCTAGACCCATCCCAGTCTTGTTTCTGGCCTGGCCATGGGGTAGAGACAGTGCTAATTGCCCTGATGGACGACCTACATTGCCAGCTGGACCAGGGCTAGTCAGAGCTGATTATATTATTAGATCTCTCACCAGCGTTCGATACAGTAGATCATGAGTTTTTAGCTCACTGCCTCACCGATGCCAGGATCAGAGAGACTGTCCTTCAGTGGCTGATCTCCTTTCTTCGGAATCGCGGACAGAGGGTAGCATTAGGAGAGAGCTCATCAAGCTGTCACCAACTGGCTTGTGGAGTCCCCCAAGGGGCAATACTCTCTCCAACTCTATTTAACATCTTTATGCACCCTCTTGCCCAACTGGTGTGGAGGTTTGGCCTGGGTTGTCACCAATATGCTGATGAAACCCACCCCTTCCTCCTGATGGATGGCCGCCCCGACTCTCCCCCAGAAACATTAGCCAGCTGTCTGGAAGCGGTGACAGGGTGGCTCAAGCAGAATGAAGCTCAACCCTTCAAAGATGGAGGTCCTGTGGCTGGGCAGGAAAGGTCCAAGCGAGGAAGCGCGCCTACCCAATCTGGATGGAGTGCAGTTAATAGTGGCCCACTCTGCCAGAAACCTGGGAGTGATACTCGTTGCCTCCATCTCAATGGAGGTTCAGATCATGATGGTAGCACGGCTGGCATTTTCCCACCTTCGCCAAGCCAAACTAATAGCACCCTACTTGCCCCCAGAACACCTCACCACAGTGATCCATGTGACGGTCACCTCTAGGCTGGACTTCTGTAACTCGCTGTATGCTGGTCTGCCTTTATCCTTGATCCAGAAACTGCAACTGGTCCAGAACACGGCTGCCAGGGTCCTCACAGCAACATCTCAGAGGTTCCACATCCAGCCCATCCTTCAGTAGCTGCGCTGGCTCCCAGTTGAATTCTGGATCAGGCTTAAGGTTTTGGTTATCACCTTTAAGGCCATACGTGGTCTGAGCCCAGTATACCTGAGGGATCACCTCTCTGCCTACACCCCTCAAAGAGCCTTGTGCTTTTCTACCTCCAAACTCCTGGTGGTCCCTGGCCCCAAAGAAGCTCGCTGGACTTCAACCAGGGCCAGAGCTTTCTCCATTCTGGCCCCCACCTGGTGGAACAAGCTCCCAGAGAAGAAACAGTTCTGCAGGGCCTGCAAAAGAAACAGTTCTGCAGGGCCTCCACCAGGCATTTGTTTGAGGTTGACCCGGACCATCGCTTCCAATTAGCCTTCAGCCCCCCCCCCATTACAACCACCACTAACCTGCTGTAACCAGATTGTCCCACTTTTGGCGGGACATCTGGGGGTACCTGGCAAATTGTACTTATGTTGAAATTAAAAAAATATATATTACAATACTATTTTTGCATTCTATGCGTTCTATGAAACTTTTTGTTGCTCCATGTAGACCAAATTTGTAATCAAGAACCCCCCCCCCCGGTCAATGGTGTCCCGCTTTACCAATGTTAAGATCTGGTTACCTTAGCCTAACCCACTGGGTCCCAGTAAGAGCTATCTGAGGCTCCTTTGCAGTTTTATCATATTATTATTGCTGTTATCATGTTGGGGTTATTGTTGTAGTAGTGTTATTGCTGTTTTCACATGTGTTACCTCATGTTATCTGTATCTGTTCCCTGTTCCCTGTAAACTGCCCTGAGCCTTCGGGGGAGGGCGGTATATAAAAATATAAATAGATAAACAAACAAATAAATAAATAGATTTTCCTTGAGTAACATGGAACTCCAAGGGCTGGACACTGTCTAGATTTATGTGTGTTTTCACATTTATTGCAATTTAGCTGGGGCAGGCACTTGTATGGGAGGTCTGAAGGTTTGCATGCTTGATGCAAGAAGCTGGAACAATTTCACTTTTGCTCCACAGCATGCAATGCTTGCTTTTGCAGACATAGCTTTGGACTGGGCAGTTTTCTCCAGGAGCTTGCTATCATACTAAATACTATCTTGTATTTTAACATGAGATCCTGAGAAGGACCAAACTCACAATCAGGGCTGGTTTATCCATGTAGATCATGTCACTACGGAACCTGCGCTTCCAAGGCCCTGAAACAGTGCCTTTTACCTCATGGGACGTATTCTCTCACTTCCTTCCTTTTCCCTCTTAAGGACACTGTAGGGGGCCTCTCTACCCCCCAGTCTGGTAGCTCCCACTACAATTGTACAATGCAAGGGCCCCACAAATCCTTAAACTGGCTCTGGTGCAGCGGACCCCGCAAAACCTTAAACCGCTCCTGCTCCCAATACCGTGCTTTTTGTCTTAGCTCAATGACAAAGGATTTATTTCAGCAGACTAATTATAATGTAATTGCCAAAACTGGTATCTCTCAAACATATGGTGTTTTCTGAGTTCACAGTAAGTTAGTAAATCTGTTAAAACCTCTGCCAGTGACTCATTGTTAGTCTGTAATCATACCTTGCAAATTATTGTAAGCATCAAGGGCTTTGCCTCCTATACAGTGAAGCAAGACTGCAATTTTATAAACTTCAGACTTTTTTTTTTTTTTTAGCCTTTTTGACTGCTAGGTACAGTTTCTGCTTTTGTTCCCATCTCCTACCCTAAATTTCTCACAAAGGAGAAGTCTGATGAAGCCTTGAAATGCTCCATTGCTTTACAAGGGATGCAAACTGGAATGTTCCTGTTCAACACAGGAGACTGTAAGGTGATACGGGCCAACTTCTGATATTATGTAATATCCCTCTTTGGCTCTGGGTTTCCGGGTTCCAATCAGGCTTCCATTTTTCAGTTCTACTCAGTAGAGACCAGATGGCTCAAAACATCAGCTATTTATTTGCAAGAAGATAGGTCTAACAACGAACAATGTTAGCTACCATACAAAACTGGAAACTGAACAAGAGTTCCACCTGTAGGACCAAACCACACAGATATTAGAGGAGGTGCAGACTGTTCCATTACATACATATATTGTATATAAGAAATTTACCACAGTACTGATAGCTGATTTTAGGCAGGCCAACACAAAATTGGGCTGTTCAGTGCTATCAGTCTGCTTTCAGAAATGTAATGTGCTAAAAGATTTCAGGTGCCGAGGAATAGAAAAGTTTTCACACTAATATCACTGTACTGATGGTTGTCAGGAGGTGTGGAGGGAGTTTAACTTCCAGGAGTTGCTGACAAATGTTTAAAATAACACAGTCCTATGCCCCAGAGATGTTAAGCCTGATGCAGTTGAGAAATTTTATTGAACATTTGTCAAAACAGTAAAAGTGCACAAAAATGTTTGTGCATTCCTGATGTTTTTCTGTTGTTACTGTTATTACATAAAGCAATGTGGTAATCTTTAACAGATAGCCATGTATAAGTTTAATTGGAATAGGAAAATTGGAATTGGAATTGGAAAAGTAGGCCTTAATTTGCAAATAATCATGTGCAGGCTTGTGGTTAAAAAAAAGAGCGTTTCGTATTACATGCCATATATATATAAAAATATATATATATATATATAAAAATAAAAGCTTTCAAAGAATAGAAGCTAAGACAAAAGGAAGGCAGCACTAAAATGCAAAGTCCAACTTTATGATTCTATGATTTTCTGATTAGAACAAATGTAAGTGTGAGATACACAGTGTTGTGTTTTCTTAACATTGTCTGCCATTTGCAGTCAAAACTTCCTTTATTTGTAAAATATTAGTTTATTTTTAGAAGAATCTAAGTCATTCTTTTACTCTCTCCCAATTGGGGTAATCCGCTTAAATGCAGATGACTACATTGTTATACTCTCTTTTTTGTTTCTAGCAATAATGATCAATACATTCTAATTCAAATATGGTGCTGTGTATAGAGGGTTGGAATTTTGCTGTGGACATTCAAGGTGCAAATTTGTGCTCAGTCTTGAAGCTTGTTGAGTGGCCTTGGACAAATTACTCATTTGCTGCCTGACCTACCCCAATGGACTGTTGTCATAATAAATAGCCTAGCGGTTATAAAGGCTGCACACTGAAAGGAACTGCTGAAATTGATGGTGACTCCCAATTGCCACCCCACAAATACACGCTGGGGCTGGAGGAGAGAACTTGATCCTCTTAGAGCCATTCTGAACTGACAGCTGCTTGCTGACAATTTTAGATATATGCACGCACCCTCCCTATCTATATCTTTCAAATGACCTGCACTGGCATGCACATACTTCCCCACCCTCTCTATCATGCCAGACTACTGAGGGGAAGAAAGTTTAGCAGTTGTCATTCACTCCAAGTAATATGGAGCTGAAAATTCCTTGCAACAGGCTCACCACAAACTAATTCTCATCTACAAGAAAGAATTCAGCGTTCCTATGCGGTAAGAAGCCGTTCTTTATCATATGTAGTAGGAATGCACAGGGCCAAGAACAACTGTTTTGAGTGATACATCTGATTCAGGAAATGTGATCACATTATTGGCCTTGCATGTATGTCAGAAATATTTTGTCCTATGTAGCACTTTTTGGTATGGTGTTTAAAATCCTTCAGTGTTTGAATAGAATAGAGGAGGTGAGACTGAATGATCTTGGGTCTTTTGAAGACTTGTTTTCTGTGGGTATGTGTATTTACGTTGGGTATGTGTATTTCATCTGCAGGTTTTGAATAAACCTTCCTTTTTAAAAACAAATTGTAATTTCTCCTTCTTGATTTGCCTCTTAACTTGGTAGCAATAGTATGGTTCTGAAGGAGAAGTTGTCTACAGACAGCTTCTGTAGTTTGAATGTGTAGCAGGAGTGTCTGTCAGCCTAAGATTATGCCCAGTTTGTAATGGGAGTGAAACAGCTGCATTGCTCAGATCCTCCATGTCAGTTGGACTGTAGTCTCATTCTGCTGGAAGCATGGCTTATGGCCAGACAGGCACTATCCAGAAGAGAAATGTCTGTTGTTCTGGGTGGAAGCTGCTTTCGTCAAAAAGAGGGTGTCCGTTATGTTATCTTAAAGGGAGCAATAGTGTTTAAGAAACCTATAAGTACACAGAAGTAAAAAAAAATTAGATTGGAAAATCAGGAATGGGTTTCCTAAAATCACCATGGCTATGAAATTCTGGAATAGATTGCCTGCAACAGCTGTGAGAACAGAATTTTACTGGATTCGAGGACAGAATTTCCTAAATGTATAAAAGATACTTTGTGACTTTGCCTGAAGCAAACTGGGATCAAGAAGTGTCCTTCCTCTACATCTGTGATATTGGCCTCTCCCATTATTCTTTTCTGGTTTGCATTAGGTAGTGCCACATCTAAAGACTTTATCAGTCACCTAGGCTGCTCTAGTCAGCTTGTTGCAAAGCTGACTTATTTTGAGGTGAGGTGATCCAGCTCCCGTTAACATAGCACTCTCCAGTTTTTCAGACCTACAATATTTAATATAGATAGATTGATAGATTCTTCTTTAGTTTTTTTCCTCCATGTTGCCCCTCCTCTGATTTTCTTCCTTCCTCATAAAGTTTACCCAGAACTTTTGCACTTGCTGCTGATATTAAAGTATCCTACATCAGTTATTTTAGATCTATGTTCCCCTCACCAACAAACATTCTCCCTAATGTCTGGTGTATTGTTCTTGATGTGCATCTTCCTTCTTCCATGAAAGTCAATAGCAAATAAAAAATAATATAAAATAAAAGAATAGCCTCTATTGATGTTCTACAAGAGAAAAAGGAAACATTACTGAATCAGAATACATCCTGAACACATTTGCATATATCTAGTTAGTCGTGTGTTTTTTGCAAACTACTAAGCAAAAAGTACTAACTATATCAATACTCTTGCACATGGGTGTATGTGGGTGGGGTTAGAGGAGTGCTAGTGAAGGCACAAGAAATAGATATCTCATAGAAGAAAGGAGCTAGGCCTCAGGAGGGTGTGGTTCAGATTAGAAAGGGCGTCTATGTCAGGTTCTGGGAAACTGGAGATCTTTCCATTCTGTTATGAGTAGACAATAGTTTTATCCCATTTTTGCTTTTGGTAAACAATTTTTGCTGAGTTTTGTATTGTTTCAAAAACCCGATGAGTGCCGGCTTCTTATTTTCCAAGCCAGGTTTGATTCCCTGCTCTTCCACATGCATCCAGCTGGGTGACCTTGGGCTAGTTACAGTCTCATAGAGCAGTACTGTCAGAGTTCTCTCAGCCTCACCTACCTCACAGGGTGTCCATTGTGGGGAGAAGAAGGGAAGGTGATTGTAAGCCGCTTTGAGATTCCTTCGAGTGGTGAAAAGTCAGGTATAAAACCAATTCCTCTTCTTCAGCAACAATAGCACAAATAAAAATGTGTATAGACCATGAGAACTGATGATTCTCTAACCATTTTCAGCTTTAAAACATGTCTCCAGCACATAATTGTCCATTATATTTTGAATTATAAACAGAATATCCTTAAACACTGATACTCAAATTGCTAAGAGCCGCTTGTGGCACAGAGTGGCAGCAGATATGCAGTCTAAAAGCTCTGCCCATAAGGCTGGGAATTCGATCCCAGCAGCCGGCTCAAGGTTGACTCAGCCTTCCATCCTTCCGAGGTCGGTAAAATAGCACTGGCAAACTACCCCGTATTGTATTGAGTCTGCTATGAAAACGCTAGAGGGTGTCACCCCAAGGGTCAGACATGACTCGGTGCTTGCACAGGGGATACCTTTACCTTTACTCAAATTGCTATATGAGTAGGGTGGTATGTTATTCATCACTGTCCTTTGATAGGTGTCCATGATAGTTATATCAAAACATGCATATTTATATTGCAGGAGGAACAGTTGTCCCATTTGCATTTTTATTTATTATCATACTTATATACCGCCCTCATAGAATCATAGGATCACAGAATAATAGAGTTGGAAAGGGACCTCATGGGTCATCTAGTCCAGCCCCCTGCACTATGCAGAACACTCACAACCCTATCACTCATCTCCTATAACCTGCCACCCCCTTAAGCCTTCACAGAATCAACCGCTCTGTCAGATGGCTATCCAGCCCTCTGTTTAAAAATTTCCAAAGATGGAGAATCCAACACCTCTGGAGGAAGCCTGTTCCACTGAGAAACCACTCTGTCAGGAACTTCTTCCTGATGTTTAAATGGAATTTCTTTTGAATTAATTTCATCTCATTCGTTCTGGTCCATCCCTCCAGGGCAAGAGAGAACAACTCTATATGGCACCCTTTTAAATACCCTTTTAGATGGTTATCAAATCCCCTCTCAGTCATCTCATTTCCAGGCTAAACAGACCAAGCTCCCCCAACCTTTCTTCATACGTCTTGGTCTCCAAATCCCTCACCATCTTTGTTGCCCTCCTCTGGAAACGCTCCAGGTTGTCAACATCCCTCTTCAACTGGGGTGCCCAAAACTGAACACAGTACTCCAAATGACCCCGAACCAGAGCAGAGTAAAGCGGTACCATCACCTCTTGTGATCTTGGCACGATATTCCATTTGATACAGCCCCAAATCCCATTTGCCTTTTTAGCCACCAAGTCACACTGCTGACTCATGTTCAATGTATGGTCTATGAAGACTCCTAGATCCTATTCGCACATGCTACTGCCAAGACAAGTCTCTCCCATCCTATATTGGTGTATTTGGGTTTTCCTACCTAAACACATCCTGCATGTGTTTGTAAGAAATTGCCAATATATGCTTAATTTGTTATTGAAACCTCAGACCAATACCTATGTAAATGTGAGGTTTAAATCACACATTGAACTGTACAACTTAAGGATTACTCCTTGCATGTATAAAGAAAAATCAACAAGTGTACACTGTGAATGAACATACAATCTGTGTGAGAACTTGTGTGAACAGGGTTTATTTATTCTGGGGTCTAGAGGAATAACTGGAAGGCAAAATGATTCAGCATGGTGAAGCTAATAAGGTCTAGAACTAGTTAATACGTCAGTGAGAGGCACTCTGGAAATCTCAGGAATGCCACTTTCAGCTACATGCCCCGCCCCTCTGCACACTGCCGTTGCAGCTTGCGCACATCATCCTGGGCTTGCCGTGTCTCCCGGCTGCACCCACCGCATCAGTGGCGGCCCTGGTAAGTCGCAGCCATGCTTTATGGAAGAATGAGAGGATATCTGTTTAATCTGTAATAATTCAATTGAATGGTGACTGTTCATTTATAAGGGATGAAGGGGGGCAGGCAACCTGCTGTGCATGTCAGACAGCTGTACACCAGACCATTTTGCTCAGCAGGTTCTCTGCGCAAGCAACCAAGGAGGCGTTGGCTGTGCTGCTGGAGCCAGGGTTGTGGGAGATGCTGATTGGCATAGCTTATGCTTGTCATTGGATTTACAATATTGTAAATGTTGGCAGCCAATCTTCTTGGCATGACAATAGCAGCCTTCAGTGGGAGCCCAGGTATAAGAGCTCCGTATCTCTAGGTGCAATCAACCCAAGAAAGACCTCCTCCTTGCCAAGGAGTTTTATTTGCCCAGTTTGCCCACCCTTTCTGTGGGGGTAAAGAAGCTTTCCCTGAAATCTCCAGTAAGATACTTTGTAGCATTTTAAACTTCCCAAATCTTTCTCCCTGCTTGGTACCATTGTTTCCAGCCAAAAGTGTGAGCTCAACATCTCATTGGGTCACGAGAGGCAATGAGCATTGAGGCCTGGCTGGGTATGGTTTGATTCTCCCTCCACTGCCTATTCATTGCTAAGAGAGAGAAAGCTTTTCAAAGCTACGGTCCAATTCTCAATGCCCTACAACTGTAATATGAGATTGATAACACTGTCCTACTGTGAAAGGTTGTGAGTATTGTTATTTGGGCCAATAGCCCAACTAACTGCTAAGCAACTTGGATGTTTTTGGCCTGACTTCTTGTCTATCATACCAGTGAAGCTGAGGGCTTAAAAATCAGTGACCAGGAATCTGAAAAAGAGATGTGGAAACAACAAACATTTATATTTTCCTACTCTACAGCTGATTGTTTTGTTTTACATTCTTACTTCACTTCCTGTTAAAAGCTGTAGTGGGCTCCAGTTTCAGTGAACATGGAAGTGATTCAAGTATACAAAAATATCTTGAAGCTTGGATATCCTTGGTGTCAATGTTGAACCCAAGAAGGTATTATTGGAATAGAGATTGGCATGGAAGTTCTCTGCTTTCTAGAGAGCTTGATGCCCATGCCAAAAAGTACTAGTGCTTGTAGGTTAGCAAAAAATATACATTAATTTAACATCATGATGATCAAGTAGGTTTTACTTACAAAAATATATATTATATACCACAGTAAACTAGAAAAAAGGATAGGAACTTTGTATATGCATGGTAGCCTCTTAGACTAAAAATTTCTACTTCAGAGAACATGATCTAGAAAATAAATTCTAGACTAGAAGGGCTAACAACATGGATCAGCTGCCTAGCGCCTACATATAACTGCTCCCTCTTTCTCTACAATTTTCCAAGCTTTTACATTGTCTTGTGTCTCACCCCACTTTCCCTTTCTAGACTGCTTTATCAGTATGGGAAAGTGGACGGGGGTGGGATAAAAAGTTAGGAACATAAGAATGATTGGAAGACAAGTGATTCAACTGGATCCCTGCTGGATCAGACCAGTGGTCCATCTAGTCCACCAACCTGTCTCACACAGTGTCCAGTTAGTTCTTCTGGAGGGACAACAATGGGGCACAAAGGCCAGTTGCTTCCTGGCTCAGGGATTCTGAGTTTTGGTGCCTCTGAATGCTGAGCTTCATATCAGTCATCAACCATGATTACTAGCCACTGATACCCCTATTCCCTATTAATCTCTCACCCCCTTTAAAAACTCTTTACTCCTGTGGTCACCACTACATCCTCTGGCAGAAAATTACGTCTTTTAATTATTTCCTTTTATCCCCCCTGAACCTATTGCCCATCAGCTTGGCGTAGCAGTTAGGAGCACGGACTTCTAATCTGACGCGACGGGTTTGATTCCCCATTCATCCTCCACATGCAGCCAGCTGGGTGACCTTGGGCTTGTCACAGCACTGATAAAGCTGTTCTGACCGAGCAGTGATATCAGGGCTCTCTCAGCCATCTATTTCACAGCGTATCTGTTGTGGAGAGAGGAAAGGGAAGGCAACTGTAAGCCACTTTGAAACTACTTCAGGTAGAGAAAAGCAGCATATAAGATCCTCCTCCTTCTTCATTGGATGCCCTCAAGTTCTTTGCCCTCTTTTCTTTTTTTCCCCAACTCTGCAATGTCCTGTTTGAGATAAAGTGACCAGAATAGCACACAGTGTTGTTTTTAATAAGTTATTTTAATTGGTGATATTTCATCGAAGAGAAAGATCCTCCTTTAATATTCCTTTCTTTTTGAAACTGTAGTGAGAGCATTCATGGTAAAATTGTCCCGCTTGAGTGTCTTTCCTATATCAGCAGCCAACTCCCTTCTTCTCACACCTATTGATATATTTACAGTTTTCTTTCCTATCGATTGACACGTAGCTGAATAATTACAACTTGTGGACTAATGGACTAGTGGTTTTCACCTAGAGAAACTGAACAAAAGGCAAATTATTATCATATATAACCTCAAAGTATTATCTTTATTATATACAACAGACCTGAGACTGCGGAGATTCGGTCTGTGTCTAAATTGACAGACGCTGTCCCACTTTCCCCAGAGGACAGACATAAATAGGGCAGGATGAATTGAAATCATTTATTGAAATATATACAGTATGCTGTACATTTACATAATATATTTCCTTTCAAACTGGGCCATACTATGAGTTAGTAGATCTGCAAAATGGAGTTAGGGACAGATGGGGGGGGGGGGGGGCATTTCTCTACAAGCCTGAATAAAATCACAAATTAGCAGAAAAATCTAAAATCTAAAAATATATACATTGAGGCATAAAACTCACAGAATAATAAAAAAGAAAGCTTTAAGAAAAGGATGCCTGTTGAATTCTCAGTTGCTACAACAATATTGTTGAGCTTTCTAAGCCTTGGTTTCTGAACAGCAAAACTGGGAAGGGGGGAATCGGGGATAGACTTGGAGATCACAACAGCTTTGGAAATTTACAACCTCCCTCCATCTCTGGTTGTCTGGCCTGATGGAGGAAGACAAATTAGGGACAGGTCTGGAGGCAACCACCAAAAATGCACTACCCACATCACCCGTCCTAGGACAGCAGCTACTGTGCAATGGGGCCCAACCCATCAGCCATCAAGCAGTAGGGCCTGACGAGGCCCAGCCTAGTAACCTCTGCGGAACTGAGTCTGGTCTGGTGGTTACCAGACAGTTCAACCCACCCAAGTGCCTGTAGTCACTGTGCAAGTTGGCCAGAATTTTCCTGGGGAGAAGCCACAAGGGGGATGAAAGTAGGGAAAGCTGAAGACAGGGGAGAAGATAAAGGCAGCTTGGCTAGTGAATAGAAAGAAGAGATGGGAGTAGCAAAAGGCAAGGTTAGGGGAGCTGCCAGGGAAGAGAAAACGAAAGTAGCTGAAGAGGGGGATATAGGGGGAAATGAGATCCCTACACCAGCCCCCCTTATTACTTCATTGGTTTATTTATTCACTTAGAATATTTTTATGCCACTTTTCTAGAAACTGCCCCAATGTAGCTTACAGAATAAATAATAAAAATAAAGCACTACAATATATTCTTTAAATCCAGCATTTACAATTCTCCAGCCCAGCATAAAATACATAGGTCATAAAAACAGAAACCACAGACTGCCTCACCTCCTAAGGCGGAGGCACCAAGAGCAAGACCTGTGAGACAGATCTTAGCTGGGAAGCTGAACAATATGGAGGCCATACAAAGGGGTGGAGCTGCTCTGAGGTGAGTGACCCACCAGAAGTCTGCATTATTCACCACAAATTAAAACTTCCCAGCGATGGTATAAGCTCAAGGAAGTACAATATATCAGAAAAATGTAACACATAAGCATGTGTAATTTGTTTTGTATAGTCCGAAAAGTACCTGAATCAGTGCTGATTCAGGCACTTTTGGGACAAATCCAGTTCAAATCCACTTGCTCTTAAGTTCAGCTGCCCAAATTAGCCTTGGCCAAATCGCTGAACTGCAATGTGGGCATGGTGCAGTCATGAGATCAGGCAGTTTAAAATTTAGGCAGGCCAAACTTTTCCTTTTTCATTTATTCTATAGTCAGGGGAGGGAGTTTGAGGTAGGGGCACCACACCTGCAGCGTTTTGTCAATCTGTTCAGTCTTTTCATGGTTTGGAAGCATTTGGAAATATTTTTCTTCAATTATTGTGATGCCTACCACTTCTAGTAGGCATATGTTCTTTTTAAGAAAAGAAAAAAGATGAAATTGGCATCAGTTTGGGAGGGGGGCAAAGACAGTGAAGGAAATTGTGTTTAGTAGGTGCTTACCAGCATGAAAAAGGAGGATGACTACATAAGGCAGCCAATCCCTAATCCTACTCTGTCCCACTAAGCAATATTTTGAACATATTTTTAAATATACTTTCTGAAACCTTTTCCGTTTCACTTGAGCCCAGCAATGAAAAGGGGAAACGATTCCAACAAAATGTAAAGCTGAAGCAGAATATAGGATTAATCACTATCTATGATATTATGGATTTCTGTCGGAGTACACTCCTAGGACAGCATCGATCAACATCTGGGATAGGCAAGAAAGAAAAATGTTTTCTCCTGTGCTGGCTGAGAAAGGGGTGTGATGACACTTAAACAGGAGAAACACAATTTGTGAAAAATGGTGAATTTGGCAAATGAAGCAAGAGAAGATTCCTAAGTGATGATAAAGTCATGGAAAACATATAATTTCAGCCTAAGTGTGTATTGGTTACAAAACTGAATGCATCATCTGGCCTGCATGGTAACATTCAAATACAGAGGCACAGTGGGGAGCACTGGAGGATACTGGAACTAGAGTACAGGAAGAGGGCAGTAGCTATTAGAAAGGAGAATGGTTGTGCCCATTTCAGTAGGGTTCAAACAGAAAACCAGTCACCACCTTAAGCAATGTTGTCTAAGACTCTAAGGATAATAAATAAGAGTGAAAATAAAGTCCGTTTTATGCACTACACATCCATAAACCATATTCCCACTAGTTGCTAGATAGCTGTCTAGCCAGCAAGTAGGCCTAATCTTCCAGAGAAAGCACCATCTCACAGGCTGTCTGAAGGAGGACTTTCTCCTCTAACATGTTTGGAATGTGACTCTTGACCAGTAACTGTTGGAGAAAGCAGTCATAGCAGCAGGACTGATGCCTTGGCAATGATGTCAGTGATCACTGATCAGATGAGCACTCATTAAATTGTGTGGCACATTAAATCCTTATTAGCAGCTTAAGCATAGACTCTTAGCTGTAATTCCACATTTAGCTCTACTGGACCAGTTTCTCTGATTAAGAAGATCTGATCAATTAAGGGTGTGTCATTGTCTTCTTCAGAGGCTATAGGAAGAAATGATGCAATCTAGAGAAAGTAAAGTTCATTTATGGCTGCTTCCACATGTACCCCCAGCACGCACCTGGATTTTTTAGATCATTCATACAATGTCATGTTGTTTCCCAGCATGGCTCAGCAAGAGAAAAGAGAAAGCTCTTTTGCTCTGAATTAAAGAAGGAAATGTGGATATCTGAAGGCAGAATGTCCATGTAGATGCTACACCCACAGCCAACTTGAGTAAGGAACCTAGCTCCATGTTTCTCTCCCCCCTTCAGTCTTTTAGAATCATAAAATCATAGAGTTGGAAGGGGCCAAGCAGGCCATCTAGTCCAACCCCCTGCTCAACGCTTTCCCCTTCCTTTTGCAACTGAGCCACGGTGCTCCTTTAACTGTGACTCACCTATGATGAAGGAAGAGGAGGCTGCTAGTCTACAAGGAATCCGATGCTATTGTCATTGCATCAATGGTTTTGCACTGATAGGATGGGAAAATAGGGGCTCAGACAGCAGCAAGTGGTTCAAGAGAGAGCATGTAAATTCCATCCTTGCCCAACTCCATCCTGCTTGCTGCTTCCACAGTGTGTGTGAGAGCATTTCCCAGCCCCTTTGAGGAAGCAAACTAAACTTCAGTGACGTCAGGAGGATGTACACTCTTAAATTTGAGCTCAGGTCCATCTGATTTTAATAGGAATTAAACCAACTTTTGTTATTTACAACATTTATATATCTTGTCTTTCTGCCTGCGTTGTGCATGTCATTCTTGGATAGAAATTAGTCTGATGATGAGATTTCTATTTTGCATCTTTCTTTATTTCAATATACTACAGGTGTAATTAACACTGAATAAATGAAAGTTCCCAGGCAGAGAGAAATAAACCTCCAGTTGCAACTAGCTGTGCTGTTTTGACACTGCTCTTTGTACGGGAAATTTGGTATAGGACTTCAGTACTCTCATGCTTTATGTATGAGTTGGGAAGGCGGAAAACAGGTACGTGGTGAATGTGTCCATTATGCAAACTGTTGTAGAAGCCATTCTACAGACTAACTTGGCATGGACATCTCAGCAATAACTCTACAGGCTGTGGGAATTTAGGGATCCCTAGGGTTGCCTTAAATGCTTCCTTGTTCCCAGTGTAACTTCAGCTGATGTGAACAGAGGTGGTGTAAAATTGTATCCTTTGTCTTCAAACCTACGTGCAATTTGATTGGTGGTAAATAATAAATAAACATTGAAAAGCTCGAATTTCTAAACTGTGCATTGTTCAAAAGGGCCTGGGGTGGGGAAGCATTTGTTTAGGTTCTTACTGAAACTATCTAGAGTATGTATTCCATGTATCTCCAGGAGAATCAACTCTTTTTTTGCCCCACAATTTTTTTGTCTAGATTACCAAATTAGAAATCTTATACTAGATGAGTTGAGAACCTATTTTGTAGGGAGAGCCAGCGGGGAGTTGTGGGTAAGGATGGTAGATTCTAATCTAGAGAACCAGATTTCCCTACTTATCCACATAAAGCCAGTTGTCACATTTTCCGCATGGGGCTGGCCACACTCCGCTTGGGCTGGCGCTCATCTGGTTGCAGAGCTAATCCACACTTCCAGATAATGTCAGCGCCAGCCTGGGGCTGGCCCAACTCAGGCCCCTGGTTGCTCTGAAACAAGGGAACATGGATTCTTCCCATGGTCCCTTCCTTGCTGCAGGCAGCATCAGGTCCTATGTCGGGCCAGGCCATTCAGGCAGGGAAGAGTCAGGCCCAGCTCCTTCCCCATCCTGGAAGGAACACTGTACAGCACTGTGGAGCCAACTGGGGAATTTTTTTTTCATTTTTAAGGATTATGTTGTAATGTAATCCCACCTTCTTAAAAATGAGCCAGAATGGCTTGCGCTACCGCGGAGTGTGGCACAATCTTGCTGCCCTGACTACCTTATCTGGAGGCAGAAATCTAGGGCAGATAGGGTGTGCCGGTCAAAACAGTCCCCCGTGAGGATGTGGAAAGGGGTGGAGCAATTTGCCTCATTGCAAACACTTGGTGGCAGCCTGGCACAGCACCACTGGTGTGGAAAATGTATGGGTAATCTTGAGCTGGTCACAGTTCTCTGAGAGATCTCTCAGCCCCACCTACCTCACAGGGTGACTGCTGTGGGGAGAGGAAGGGAAGGCGATTGTAAGCACTTTGAGACTCCTTCTGGTAGTGAAAAGCAGAGTATAAAAAGCAACTGTTGTTTTTGTTAACTGGAAATGTTTCTTTACCTACATCAAGACAATTCCTCAGCCTTGCATGTATTACTGTTATGACTATAGAGGCACTGATGGCAGCCACAGGCAGCCACATTACTTTCCTCAGTAACCCTTGTGTCCACCATTCCCCCACCTCAAGCTTCCAGGGGGCTTCCGCTTGGTTAAAAATGATGCTAGTAGGTATATCACTGTAGTATGATGATGCCATTGCAGTTTTTTTTAAGCTGGAGTGGAAGGCCCTCTGGTGGTGGTGGAGAAATGGCAGGTATGAAGGGATAAAGGTAAAGGTAAAGGTATCCCCTGTGCAAGCACCGAGTCATGTCTGACCCTTGGGGTGACACCCTCTAGCGTTTTCATGGCAGACTCAATACGGGGTGGTTTGCCAGTGCCTTCCCCAGTCATTACCGTTTACCCCCCAGCAAGCTGGGTACTCATTTTACCGACCTCAGAAGGATGGAAGGCTGAGTCAACCTTGAGCCGGCTGCTGGGATTGAACTCCCAACCTCATGGGCAAAGCTTTCAGGCGGCTGCCTTACCACTCTGCGCCACAAGAGGCTCTTATGAAGGGATAGTGAAGGAATATGGCTCTGATGGGAGGTTGAAAAAATTGCACCCTCCCATCCACAAGGTGGGGAAACTTTTTTTGACTATGATCTTTCAGAAAAGATCGTCTTAGAACAGGTTTGGTAAAGAATGCCGTGGAGCAGGGGAAACCGGATGATTGCAGGATGATATCGTATGGGCCCTAAAATAAATGCTGCCATTTGGGATCCTAAATATCTGTGTGAAAGGAGCCTATTACAGCTTGAATGGTTAGAGGAAACACATGAAAAACTCAGAAAGTACTGGATACCAGACCAGTCTAAACTCATAAGGAGTATGGGTATAGGGTTGCCGGGTTTATTCTGGCAGGGGGTGGTGTTGCCAGACCCAGGTTGGAAAACTTCTGGAGATTTGGGAATGCAGCCTGGAGAGAACAGGGACTTCAGCAGGGTAGAATGCCATAGAATCCACTGTTAGAAAAAATCTGCACTCAAAAGGGTCTGTGACACATCAGACAAGTGAGAAGAACAAGTTGGTGAAATAATTTTTTTTTAAAATTGGGAAGGATCCCTTCTGGGGAAACACCCTTCTCAAGGGCTGGGCAGTCCAGCCTTCATTTTTACACTGTACTCCCATCTCCTACAACATACAACAACAGACATCCCATGTACACGTAAATGAGATTATAATGAGTTAGGGGTATATGGGTATAATGGTTAAGAGTGTAGACTTCTAATCTGGCGAGCTGGGTTTGATTCCACACTCTCCCACATGCAACCAGCTGGGTGTCCCTGGGGTTGCCACAGCACCGATAAAGCTGTTCTGACCGAGCAGTGATTTCAGCGCTCTCTCAGCCTCACCCACCTCAAAGGGTGTCTGTTGTGGGGAGCGGAAAGGGAAGGTGACTGTAAGCCACTTTGAGACTCATTCAGGTAGAGAAAAGCTGCATATAAGAACCAACTCTTCTTCCTCTTCCTCCTCTCCCTCCTCCTCCTCCAACTGCTCATTTCATCCTGATGTTAGTAAAGTTCAAACTCCTGGACCCCCTATCATATATGGCCTGTCTGCTCAGATAAAAAATCACTACGAAATCATTTGAGCCCTTTCCCATTTCGTACAGCTTCACTGTTCTCAGCAACTGATTTTCAGAATGTTTTTCCTCCACATTCATCTTCAGTTGTTGATTTGTGTGGTCTAGAGATGAGGTGTAATTCCACTAGATCCCACCTGGAGGCTGACATCCCTGTATGGCTAGCTGCCTGATAGAGGATTCTCTCTATCCTTAGCTTTGGGGTTGCCAAATTTGAAGTATGGAACCAATTGTGTCTCCCCCCCCTTTTCTTGATTTCTTCACTGTACTAGTGAATGGAAGACTTTGTCAGTATGGTACTGCAAAAGGTGATGTAGAAGAAAACCCTTGGGATGGAAGTCAACCCTTTTGTACAAGATATGAATGTGTGTGTGTGTGTATTTATAAATTAAATTTGACCCAGAGCAGTACAATATCTTAGGTGACCTTGACTGTGTGTGTTTGTTTTTTACTCTACTTAGGTTATTTTGGAAGCTTGAAAATCAAACTATTGCTTGCCAAAATATACAGGTTGAGAAAACATCAATTTTCAGAAGATCAGGAGAAGGCCATGGGACTAGACACTCCTTCATTCTCTTTCTTCTCCATTGTAAATTGTTCAGTGCCCTTCCGTATATACCAAGCACCCTTAAATATGTTCCAGGCTAGCAACAGAGCTGACACTAATTAGCTGTAAACATGGTCAAGATAGATACTGATATTATATAAAAGTGGAAATCTGTAGGGTGGAAATCTGTAAGGGTAGAGATAATGGTTTGGGTTGGATTACATGAGCCCACAATTTGTTCCAAGTTTCTTCAACCATAGTTTGTTTGTCTGTTTGTTTGTTTATTTATTTATATACCGCCCTCCCCAAGGGCTCAGGGCGGTTTACAGGAAACAGGAAAATATACAGATAACATATGGTAACAGGTGATAACAGTAATAACATTATAACAATAATAACTTAACATGATCATAACAATAAATGATTAAATTATTACTAATAAGTTAAATGATTACTAATAGTATTTACTATATGGTACTGGGCTTCAATTTTTCCAAAACAATTAGAAACTCTCTGAAATTTGGAAAATATTATGTTTACCACCCTGCTTCTGTTGTTTTCCTCATCTTTGTTGCAGATTAAAAGTTTTGGCAAAAGATATGCATACTTACACTAAAATACAAGATTCTGTACCCATGTAACCCAAATCCTGTACCCTGGAAGATCTCATGTTTTCAGAGAAATGTTATGAATGGGAAGCTGAATTAAGTCCGTGGTTGCTTTGTTTAGATTAAAGCAGCATATCCTGCTTCTTCTTGATCTTTTTACTACTGTATTTCATTTAATTTCTAGACTAGATACCACTTTTCTGAGATATCTTCCCTCTAACCTAATGTTCTTTCTCAGACTCCTGCAAACTCCATACAAAGGCAGGCTAATGCTTCTGGAATTGCAGTTTTCCTATATGTTATATCTCCATCTACTGGGCAGAGTAAACTGGTGCATTCATACATCCTGGTGCTGCTGCTCCTTGCTGCAATATTTCATAACCTCCAGAAGCTGAGAGTTAAGGAATATATTTCAGTGGCAGTCATGACTTGCTGCCTTCTTGAATTATACCAGAACTGGGGTCAGGTTGTGTATATGTTTTTGATGTGAGATTATGTTTCCCCTGGAAGGTTAACACTTTGTTTTGCTTCTCTTCAGGAAGCTTTTCATGATCACTAAAACAAAAACAACCAGAACATGACATCAAGCACTGATTTTGATCACTTGGAGATTCAGCAGCAGTACAGCCGGATCAACGCTCGCTGGGAAGCCTCTGATGATGAGCTGGACAATGACAACAGTTCAGCCAGGCTCTTTGAGAGATCCCGGATCAAAGCTCTGGCAGGTAGATGCTGTGTTGGCTCTGGGAGAACGTCCTTTCTTTGCTGGTCATTAATTTTCCCTCCTCATTGGGGCAGCATCACATTCATTGGGAGTTTTTCCTTCCTGCTGATCCTTTCTTCTTCTAAAAGCAGTCTAAGAGCAGTCTAAGAATGCAATATGAGAGCCACCAAGCCAAATGTGGTCCTTACACTGAGGCCTATAAAATTCTTGACAATATCCCTCCTTTTGCAGTACCAGGCAGGCTAGAAAAACAGGAGATTAATCAAGACCCTGATGGCCTTCTATGCTAGGCTGTGACTTGTAGAGCGTAAATTTCTATAGCCCTGTCTCACAGTTTAAGTACTGTATATATTTATTATTTTAGTCAGAAGCTATATGATCTATAGTCACTGGTTACCATAAACCAGTATGTACGAATCTTAGGGACTTTAACATAACTTTATAAACAGTGATGAGAGAATAGCCACACATTCTTTGCTGTGTTCCTTTGTCCTATCTGTCTCTGCCTGTTTCTGCTACTGTAAAGGCAGAAGCAGGAGAAGAGTATATACATAAGTAGGAGCCATTTTTTCAGGGGCCTGTTGGTAACCTGTTTGGAGCAGATTATAATTTTTGCTTTGACTGGCACCTTGACCCAAAAGCAAAAGGCTGAAGTCCAGTACTTATAGAACACGTCTTTTGGAACATTTGTGTATACTTAGAAGAGGAAAAGCTGGCATATTTGTTACTTGCTGAGGTGCATGGGTTCTGGCATAAGAAGCATAAGGAATGGATGGATGTTTATACATGGAGATCCAAGGGATGGGAATTCTTGTTTAGGCTAGTGAAAGGCCTTTTAGTTGAGTGACTCTGGAGCTCCTGTGAGCAGATGCTGAAGACTCAAACAGTCATGGGGGTTTAGTGCATATGCTGACTGTACATGGATCCTTTCTAAAAAGTAACACCTGCTTTGGTACTATTACCTATTACTCAGGGCCACTATGCTGCCAGTATGATAGCAGTAAAACACTTAAGTTGGATATTTTTTGTTTGTTAAAAACCAGAATTTAAAGGCAGAAGAAGCTGTAATGATCACTTAGTTTAGCAACCTTGCAGGTGAATCCTGGAAAATCTCATTTCTGTGTTCAGCCTAAAACTTTTAGTGAAAAATGTGCTCCAAGTCTGAGAGAAGATGCCAAATTTAAATCAGTACATATTTAAAACATTTTTAAAACCTGCTTAACTGCCCTGATTCCAGCCTAGAAATACTGAGGATTGTATCCTTATGAATAAGCTAAGCAGCTTTAATAAAGGATCCTCAACAACTTTGCAATATGATGATACTAACTTATTCTTTTGGGGAAACTATAGCACTTAAACCAGTTTAATTTAGTTGTATAGATGTTGGCTGAAAATAGAATGTCTTCTTCAGGCAAATTGTTCCGTTAATCATAACATGCACTGCTGAAAAGTCTCTATGATAATCAAGATCCTGCTTTCCTTAGGAAAATTGAGACAAAGTTGGTGGGTTGGCCTGGGCCCCTTCTGCATGAGGAAAAAGCTGATGAAAACTCGCTAAATACATCATTGTTTTTCTGATCTCTGCACAAGAGAGTGAATTTACTCCACAAAACTGATTTTACTCTGCATGGTGAACTGCCTCTTCGGTGCTTTAAGCATCTTTTAAGCGTTGTTTTTCTGAAAGAGGCTTTTCACCCATTCATTTCTCTCAGGCGCTGTATTAGTCATGCAGAGAAACTCCTTAGTTATGCAGATTAGTGACTGCATTAGAGAACATAGCATGTCACTGGCAAAACTACAGGGGGCAGGGCTATGAATTGTTCCATGCAGAGAGCATTGCAATGTAGTTTTTCAACAGACTATATTCAAAGCAGAACAATGATTGTTGTATAATAAAGCGGTCTAAACTGGTTGTTTTTTAAACTGTTTTATTTGGCTCCGTGCAAAATACCCTGAATAAAACAGGTGTGCCTGCCTTTTAAAACTGTATGTACAGCCTCAGATCCCTAATGAAGTCCTGAATCTGACACATGCCTCAACTCTTAGCAAAAGCTGAACAAATCTGAACAAGAAGTCAAGACAATTTTGTGTAAATATTACTTTTACTCATTTTATTTTTGTATTCAAATCAAATGTGTAACAAGCAGGTAGTAATCTTTACCTAGTATAACTGTGGAGATATATTAAGAGCAAGGAAAAGGGGATTCTTTGTTGATGGGTCCTAAGATAATAAAATAAAGCAGTGGCAGTTTATTGATCAGGATAAAATAGACTACTTCAAACCTTAAGTTTTTAGGCCTACCAAAAAAATGTTTTGAATGAATACCTAATATCTGAAATGTGAATGCAAAAAAAAAGTGTGATCACAAGCATATATATACTATTTTGGGAGCTGGAATTAGCTGCAGGGTATGGCATTAACAGCATGCTATATGATAGCATAACATGAATGGAAAATAACTCTGAGAGATGCAATTTCACTAAGTACATGTTCTATGTAGCTGCATGCTCAAGATTGCTTTGCTTGGATTAGTTATCCTGGAACCCACATTATCTTTTGTATCTATGAGGACAAAAGGGTGGCTAAGGGTGATTAAAAGGTGGATTGTTCTTTGAATGAGAGGTTGAATTATTGTGAATCTGCAAATATGTCGTCTGCCTGGAGGAAATGTTCAAAAGCCTGAATTTGACTGTGTTCCAGGTATAATTTGTTACTTCAGATAAGTTCAAATAGTACCTTACTGTTACTGTCTGTTATTCTGATAACTACTGTAGCTATTTTAAATTTCTGACACATGACTTCAGAATTACATTCCGGAAATACCAGCCTTGGAGGCCTGATACTCAGACTGAGGCATCACATGTCTCTTCCCAGAAATTGATTTCACTCCATCCTGACAGTTGCTGTGTTTTCAGATGGGAGAGCAAGTTTTCCTCTCCCTTAAGATTGTTTCCTGTTTTCCTTTCCTTATTTTTGCAGAGGGGAGAAATAAGCAGAGGCAGAGTGGTGAACACTAATACACTTTAAATTAAAATGATGCAGTTAGATGAACTGCATGCTGTCCAGTTAATTTTTGTTGCAGAAAAACCTAATTATGCAGGAATAGCTGCCAAAACAAGCAGCGTGTTAACAAAGTCTTCAAAGAAAACCTTTTGAGTTAGCCCATGTCTTTTTTGCATAACTGTATGAAGTTGCAATAGTGGCAAAGTTGGGTTCAGGGAGATGTTTCAGCATTGTCCTCTTTCTGCAAAGTATTTTAAGCTTTGGCAAACTCAAAGTATTGCAGACTGAATACATTGCCCTGCTAATCAGCCAGGGTCATCTACTCAAGCCCCTAGTATCTTGGGGACCCACATTTTAGTTTAAAATTACTTATTTAGAAAATGTATATGCTGCTTCTCCAGAGAACCTGCTCAAGGCAGTTCCCAAAATAAAATTAATGAAATTTAGCAAACTAATGCAAATTCCAAAGCCCTCCTCTCCCTCTTCCCTGGCAGCTAAACATGCAGTAGGGTTACCAACCACCTGGAGAGAGAGAGAAAAAATATATTCTTCAGTGGAGGCTTAATGGGATATTAGCTACCAGGTGATATTGTGAAAAGGCATATCTGCCTGTCTTCATACATTAAGCCTTTATTAAAGGTTCAGAATAC
The DNA here is from genome assembly GCF_049243985.1 of Paroedura picta. Lineage (NCBI taxonomy): Eukaryota > Metazoa > Chordata > Lepidosauria > Squamata > Gekkonidae > Paroedura > Paroedura picta. Next base: position 75,163,672 of record NC_135370.1, on the reverse strand, counting down.
TTTCCTCTAAGCCTGTTGGCAACCCTGCATATGCTCCATGGAAATTTTCATTCTCTAGTGCCCTCAAAATAATACAATGTGAACTATAACAGCATGTTTTAAAATTTGTTTGTATTGTCTGTAAATGACCTACAAGGCAAGCTCTCAGAGCATAGCTGGGACTTATGCATATATCTTACATATTCATGTGGCCCTGAATTTTATGAGCAGATGTTTGGTGAGTTCAGTGATTAAGATAGTAGTTTTCAATTTGTTTTTTTTTTCAGATGAGCGGGAAGCTGTGCAGAAGAAAACCTTTACCAAATGGGTAAACTCCCACCTTGCACGGGTGACCTGTCGCATTTCTGATCTTTATATGGATCTCAGAGATGGACGGATGCTAATCAAACTTCTTGAGGTTCTTTCGGGAGAGCTGCTGGTATAGTTCCCTCTTATTTTACCCCCTTCTCCATAAGGTAACTGTAATGGAAAAAATGTGTCAATAACAATGAGGAGTCTTCATTAATAGTCTGCTTAAGAGTCTTCCTTTTATTACAGAATTTCTACTTTTGTGGAATAAATAGCACTTAGCTTGCATGTAATGAGTACGCATGAAGGTTTTTGCTGTGAGCATATTGAGAATCCACAAGCAAGTACTTCCTATGTAGGAATTAATGTAACTTGTAGAGTTGGCCTGGTACAGAAGCTGTTCTTTCCCAGCTGACCCTTGTTCTGTCCTCCTTTCAATGACAATGACATTGTAGTTGAGGTGAGGTGACTACTGAAGAGCATGATATATGGAGAGCCATGCCTTGGTGCTGGGACTTGATGGCATGACAAAGTTCTGGTTGTTTATTATCAGTATGTCTAATTCTCAACATGAATCTATCTGTGGATACTTAAATCTGGAAATTAGAGCCATTAACAAATAAGACAGTTCTTTCTACAAGCCTGAGAAAAGCCCTCAGGTTAGCAGAAAATTAAAAAACAAAGTGAGGATCCCCCACAAAAATAATAGAAGCAGCACCTTCTTGGAGAAGAGGTGAGGTGCTAGATGATTGGAGGCAGGCAAATGTTGTCCCCCATCTTCAAGAAAGGGAAAAAGGAGGATCGGGGTAACTATCGACCTGTCAGCCTGACATCTGTAGCTCGCAAAATTTTGGAACAAATAATCAAACACTCGGTCCTTGAGCAACTGGAGCTGAGAGCTGTGATTTCTAAGAATCAGCATGGGTTTTGCAAGAACAAATCATGTCAGACCAACCTTATCTCTTTTTTCGAGAAAGTGACTACCTTGCTGGATCAGGGGAATGCCGTGGACATAGTTTATCTGGATTTCAGTAAAGCTTTTTATAAGGTTCCACATTATATTCTTGTTGACAAGTTGGTAAAATGTGTTATGGATACTAATTCTGTTAGGAGGATCAATCACTGGTTGACAGATTGTATTCAGAGGGTACTTGTTAATGGTTCAGCATCCTCTTGGAAAAGAGTGACAAGTGGAGTACCCCAGGGATCTATCCTGGAGCCTGTGTTGTTCAACATATTTATAAATGATTTGGATGAGGGATTAGAGGGAATACTTCCTAATTTTGCAGACGATACTAAACCGGGAGGGGTAGCAAACACAACCGAAGACAGAAACAGAATACAGGATGATCTTGATAGGCTTGAGAAGTGGGCTAAACTGAATAAAATAAAGTTCAATAGGGACAAATGTAATGTTCTGCATTTAGGTAGGAAAAAACATTTACACCAATATAGGATGGGGGAGACTTGTCTTGGCAGTAGCATGTGCAAAAAAGGATCTAGGAGTCTTAGTAGACCATATATTGAACATGAGTCAACAGTGTAATTCAGTGGCTAAGAAGGCAAATGGGATTTGGGGCTGTATCAAACAGAGTATCGTGTCCAGATCACGGGAGGTGATGGTACCCCTATACTCTGCTCTGGTTCAGCCTCACTTGGAGTACTGTGTTCAGTTTTGGGCACCCCAGTTGAAGAGGGATGTTGACAAGCTGGAGCGTGTCCAGAGGAGGGCAACAAAGATGGTGAGGGGTTTGGAGACCAAGATGTACGAAGAAAGGTTGGGAGGGCTTGGTCTGTTTAGCCTGGAAAGGAGATGACTGAGAGGGGATCTGATAACCATCTTCAAGTATTTAAAAGGGTGCCATATAGAGGATGGAGCAGAATTGTTCTCTTTTGCCCCGGAGGGACGGACCAGAACCAATGGGATGAAATTAATTCAAAAGAAATTTCATCTAAACATCATGAAGAAGTTCCTCCCAGTTAGAGTGGTTTCTCAGTGGAACAGGTTTCCTCAGGAGGAGGTGGGTTCCCCATCTATGGAAATGTTTAAACAAAGGCTAGATAGCCATCTGACGGAGGGGCTGATTCTGTGAATGCTTAAGGGGTTGGCAGGTTACAGTGGATGAACAATAGGTTTGTGAGTGTTCTGCATGATGCAGGGGGCTGGACTAGATGACCCATGAAGTCCCTTCCAACTCTGTGATTCTATGATTCTACCTATACCTTTAAGAAATGGATGCCTTATGTGGTGACCAAATCTGGGGCCAGTGTAGCTGGGAGAGCACTGGTGTTAAATGTGCCCTCCATTGAGTCCCTGTCAGGACTCGGCTTGCTGCATTTTGGACCAGTTGGATTTTCTGGAACAGTCTCAAGAGCATCCCTGCATACAGCGAGTTGCAGAAGTCTAATCTAGAGATGACCATTGCATGGAATCACTCTGGTTATGTCCAGCTCTGAAAGATCAAGTGAAGCTACCTCACCTGGCACAGATGGAAGAATGCCAGGCAGGCTATCTTCGTGATTTGGGCCACCATTGATATGGAGGGATCCAAGATCACTCCCAAACTCCAGACAGAAAGCATTGGTGCTAACTGCACTCCATCAAGCATTGGGAGCTATATCACCTGTTTCTCTGCATGTCTGCCCACTATAATGTGAGAGACCCAATTTATAATCCCAACTTTGCCATGGTGATCACTAGGTGAATTTGTGCCAATTTCACATTTTCAGCCTAACCTACCTCACAGGTGAGGATAAAATGGAGGAGAGGAGAAAAATGTAAGTTACTTTAGGTTTCTGTTATGGGGAAATGTAGTAAGTAAATTATATAGTAAGTAACTAATAAATATAGCTGAAGATGGGCAGATAGGAGGTTGGTTTATTGGTGTATTGAAAGAAAGCAGGGAAAGATGAGGATATGGGAGCTGCCAGTTGGATGAAAAGAGGAAATATTGTGAGGGGAATATAGGGGAAAGTGAGGTGTCCCATACAAGTCCTTGCAGGTTCCCCACTGAAAAGCTAGGCCTGGTCCAGCTTGGTGGCCAGAACCATGCAGACTTCTCATAGGGTGAGGCTGCCAGAGGAGGGAAGGAGGAAAAGGTGAAAGCATGAGTGGGAAGGACAGAAGGAAGCAGGAAAATGTGGAAGGCTTTAGTGTCTTTCAGAGAAGGAAATAGTGGGAATCGGAGGGAAAAATACAAATCCTTGTAAAACTTCCTTTTGTAGTATCCCATATGCACTGATACCAAAACATATCATATCAAAAATGTATGCAACATATACTTTTGTGTATTTGAGTGCATGAAAAAGTTTCATTGGCTGCCTCACTTCCTTGAGCACTCTACTTTCCCTGGGAATATATCTTGCCTTGATTTATATATAATTGGGAAGTTTGTATTTTCGCACTCTAGCAAAGATTTAGAATTTGTACCACTGAAGATCAGAAAAAAACTGTTACTTTTGCACAGACTGGAATTTGTTTCCAATTTGGAGTCTCTCTAATATAGCAAAACACTATTTGGGCAGCAGGCATACTTGCACCTTTCTATCAGATGTTTTGCACTCATTTTACAGCCCAAGCCCACAAAGGGACGTATGCGAATCCATTGTTTAGAGAATGTGGACAAAGCCTTGCAGTTCCTCAAGGAGCAGCGTGTGCATCTGGAGAACATGGGGTCACATGACATTGTTGATGGCAATCACCGTCTGGTGCTAGGACTTATCTGGACAATCATCCTGCGCTTCCAGGTGAGTGCTGAACCTGAATCCTGTGAAAAACAAAAATGGACACTCATTGAATGCTTTGCTCTAGCAAAAGGAAGGTAGAGATAATTTCTGGCAGAATTACACATGTGGCATTTAAAAACCCATGTCACTGCTAGAGGAGTACTCAGTTGTGGAAAGGCCATTTGGTCAGGAGATAGAAGAATTGGGTTTTCGTTATGCATTAATTGGAGCAGCATGCTTTGAAATAGAGCCGTTGTTTTACTGAGATTGTTTCATACTATTTGAGTTTAAGTGTTACCGTTTTAGACAAGTTGTGTATAATTGAAATGGATGATTCATTGTATTTTTCTTAAAACCAAGTGGCAATATTAATAAATAGAAGAGAAATCAGAATCTGTTTACAGTGTGAATTCAACTGGTTCTTTGCCAATGTTGTAACTAGGATGCAAAGTGATCTTAACCAAATTATGTTTGTTACGGTCCTGAAATACATGGAAAATTGCACACAAAAATAAATCAAGCATCTGAGATGGTGGCACTGGTAAAAGTGGAATCTTTCTTTTTCAATTTAGATACAAGACATCATTGTTCAGACTCAGGAAGGCCGGGAGACCCGTTCTGCAAAGGATGCGTTGTTACTCTGGTGTCAAATGAAAACTGCAGGGTATGATGACAGCTGTATTACATCTTGATAAACATACTGTAACCAACGGCTTTCAGTACCAGACAGGCAATTATGAAACAAACACATATAAACTGTTTTGCCTGATTCCCATTTAATTCATACCAATGATAGTAGGAAACCTTAGTATACCTCAAGGCCAGTATCAGGTATTCCTCCAGGACAGAGATAGTCACTCTGGCTTACAGAGAGCCACATTCACAATTACTATTAACAGCAAGAGTCACATGATTACTCTAAGCCCTGTGCATCACCCTACCAAACACACATATTAATATTAAATATATAACTATAGCTTTTTTATTACCAGAGTACCTTTGTAAATGTAGGTTGCCTCTCCCAACCATGGTTGAACCTTAGCCAGTCCCTGTATATCTGAAGTGAGAAAGACTTCCTTCTTTGCCTATGGATTCTCTCCTCAGCAGGAGGCAGTTGGCCAGGTGAGAGAGATTGGTCAGGGGCCCAGAGGAGCACAAGGTGTCTGAGTAACAAAAGGGAATAACCCTCCCCTCCTACTGTGACCTACTAACTTTTTCCCCAGGTACCTACTATGGTGGTAGTGGTTTTACTCTCTCTTCTCTGTGGCTCATTTTTTCTCCTCTTAACAGCTGCCTGGGTGCTTAAATGAGAGTTCCATCCTTAGTACAAGGCCCACAGGCCAGGAAATTGTAGCAGCTTCTTTGTCCCCCAGCACCTTCAACAATGGCTACTTCATAGGAGAACTGCCTTTCATTTGTTTGTGACCTCTGAGTTCTCAAACATCATAGATGACTATGTTCTCTGGTTACGCATGTTGCTTTTGGTTTAAGAACTGCAGATAATATTTGCAGTTTAAGGACTGTACTGATGCCTGCATGCATGTTTCTGCAGTAGGCAAATAGGGTTAATGCCATTTCATGTCAGGAATTAAGCGCCTCCTCCCTGACTGAAACAACCCTGATCTTAATTGGGCCCAGATACACTTGGGAAATAGGGAAAGTCCCAGTCCATGTCCCATTGAAAATCCTTGACCTGCCCTTGAGACATCAGTTGGACCCTGATGATGACAATAATCCATTCAAATCAAATAGTCCATTGTTTATGAAAGTACATCTGTCTTTCCAAACTATATCTGCTTTCTTGCCATTTTTCATTATTGAAAGGCAGATGTGGAATATGCTTATCCTTGCATTTTTCAAGATACAAGAAGTGGTTTTGAAAATGCAGTACATTTCCTCTGGATTTATGCCAGACTCATTTATATGAGTCTGCATTCTGGCCATTCACTTCGAAGTGAACCTCTTCCGTATATCAAAGTATGGTCATAATTAGGTGACCATTGTCTAGCTTTAAGAACTGAATAATAATTTCTGTCTGTTTTTCCTCTCCTCTTTATTTTTATAAAATGCAGCTATCACCATGTTAACGTCACCAATTTCACCTCCAGCTGGAAGGATGGCTTGGCTTTCAATGCTCTTATTCACAAGCACAGGTAAGGACTTGAAAGTACCTGCAGAAATCTGGAATATATTGAGTAGATGGTGGGTTGCCAGCCTCCAAGTTGGGCCTGAAGATTGCCCAAAATTGTTTATGACATCTTAACTTTCCCTGGAGAAAATGGAAGCTATGGAGGGTGGACTTTATGGCATTATACCCTGTACTACAAATATCTCATAATTTTCCTCCTTCCTACCATGTCGGCCATAAAACTGAGTTATAAAATTTAATTTCTGCTTCCTTTTGTATGGCCGAGTTGCCTTATCATAGTACACATTTGTAATGTTATGGTTGTTTTTCTGGCTTTCATTTTTAGGCCTGACTTGATTGACTTTGAGAAACTGAAGCACTCAAATGCCAGGCACAACTTGGAACATGCTTTCAGTGTTGCAGAGAGGCAACTTGGCATAACCCAACTTCTTGACCCAGAAGGTGAATTTGTTTGGCTCAGTGCCTGACCTTTTTAAACTGAGAAGAATTGAGCTGACAAGGCAAATGTTGGAAGCAGCGGCTGCAAGAGCTAAGGAAGTGGTGGCCTTTGCATTGATTGCAGAATGGCTGACCAAAATAAATGATGGTATATGAGTGAATGCAAAGCTTAGATGTTTTTGCAGCAGTGTGCTTCCGTGGCAGAGAGGGCACAATCCACCAGAAAGCTCTTTGAAATGACTGGGAGCTACATGAGACCTGCACACAGACATAAATCTGTGTTGCATTTAGTATAAAATATCTGGAGATTTCTTTGGGGAGAAGAGTTAGTCATCTAAAATTTCTTACATGTAAAGCTAATCCACATTTAAAAGCTTGTCACTATGGTAAAAGATTTCTCAGAACCTCAGACTTTTAAATATATCCTCATCATTTAAATTTAAAATGTTAGACAGTCTTATACTTTAAAATTATAGGTTTAAAGTATATGCTTGTTATATCCAAAGAGAATCAAAGAGGGCACGATGCAGGAAAATTTGTGAATGCATCTCTGGTGTGATTTTGATCTCTAAATAGGAACGGTAGTGGCCCTGTCTGGAGGTAGTCCTTCCTTTTCAGTGGTAGTCCTTCCTTTCTCAACCTCAAATGGCCTCCTGGAACTGCTGTTGGCCCCACTGAAGGAAATATGCAGGCAACTGGTGGGGCAAATAGCAGCTCCAGGGGCCATTTTGAGGTCTACACAGAAAATTGCATACTGTGGCTCCAGCATAAATCAAGGGCTGATTCTGCACTTACTTTGTTTATTCCATTGTGGATCCTGCTAAATTCAGAAAGATTTGAACTTGGGTCTTCCTCTATCCCCCTCCCTTCCCATTGAAACAGAAAGTGTTCTGCGCATGTTTAGGGAATCTCAGAAGGGGGGAGCCTCTGTCTTTCTTTTCTTGAACGGGGGTGTGGGGGGAGAGGATTGGAGACAGCAGAGGAGGGGGAATAAATCCAAGAGGAAAATCTCTGCCAAGAGAAGTTAGGGCTTCCCCTTTAAGGGTAGCCTTGCAACCTGGGAACCAGGAACTGACACCCTGGCCAATCAGAGCTTTTCTACAATGTTAGAGGCTTGGCAGCAAGTTATTTTGGGGAAAGCAGACAACTGCATGCTTACTCATGCCGATTTTTTCAAATATCGAGAGTTATAGCACCTCCAGGATATCACGAGGGGAAAGTAGAGTCACCCTGGATCAATCATGCTTGTTGCAGATGAAAAATTAAAATCACCCAAAATCAAAATGGAAATTGCGTTCAGTGTAGACGGCAGGGATTAAATTGACCTGGGATTAGAATAAAAGCTACGTGCAGATTCAGCCAAGGAGTCCTATACCTGCTATTTAGCACTTTAAAAAACTGGTTTGAATTTCAGTGTCCAGATTTTCTTTACCGATTTTCTAAACCGGTGGTCCCCAACCACCGGGCTGCGGCCCGGTGCCAGGCCACGAAGGCCCTGGCACCAGGCCGCGGCTCCCTCTCCCAGCCTCCCCCCCCCCCGCAGTAAGAAACTTCCCAGGCCGCAAGCTTGCGACCCCGCAAGCTTCTTACTGTGGGAGGGGGGAGAGGGAAGCAGGGTCACGCATGTGCCCATGCGCCATGCGCGGACGGAAGTGCCGTGCATGTGCATTTTCGGCTGTGCATGCGCGGACGGGCAATCGCCCTCCCTGCTGCCGCCAGTCCGCAGCCTATAAAAGGTTGTGGACCACTGTACTAGACAACAATTACCGTGTTTCTCTTGACATTTATACTTTTTGCACTGGTGAATTTCCCCATTCAATTAAGTGGAGGAGCACAATTATCACATGTAGTCATTTGAAGGAGGAAGGACTTCTAGTAGGTTACAACCTCTCCAAGCTCCTAAGCCCTATCACTTCTTGAATTATAAATTAAGCCCAGTTACCAGAGGTCATTTGGCATGCTGATTTCCTGCTATCCTGCAAGAAGTACCCCTCTTCGTTATAGATATATTCCAAGTCTGCCCCATGGGCTCAGCACTGTTGAGGTTACAATTACTTATATATTTTTGTTTATCAGAAAGTCATGGCTTATTGAAATGTTATTTTGTACACAAAGATAGCATCCATGTAGGAATATAAGTTCTTATATACATAGCTCTGCTCCCAAGCATTCCATCGTTATCTGAAGTTGGCTGGGTCGCATACTGTTACACTGTGTTATCAGGCTACAGAAAGAATGAAGCTTCAAGTGCAGCTCAAATTGGTTACTTTTTATTTTCAAACCAATTGTTTTGCTTGACAACCTGTTTCCTGAACAGATGTCTTCACGGAGAATCCTGATGAGAAATCCATCATTACTTACGTTGTTGCCTTCTACCACTACTTTTCCAAGATGAAGGTGCTTGCAGTGGAAGGGAAGAGAGTTGGAAAGGTAAGGTTGTGATCATAAACCTCCTGTTTGAGCAAACATTGTTTCTTTTCCTGTAGGGCACTAAATTGTAAACAAGGCAGTAGACCTGTCTTGCAGTTTATCACTCTTACACACTCACCACCGTATTCATGTAGAAGATTGCCTGCTAACTGTGTTCCATAGAACACATTAGGAACTGTTGAGAATCAAACCCACTCTTATCTGCAATGATCCACTCTGGTCATCCTGAAATGGGAATGAGGAACTGGCTTTGGTGCATATGATGTGGTCACATCCAGACTGTTTTAACTTTGGGAATTAGACACTTTATCTCAGCCTCTCAGTCTCACCAGCCTTAGTGTTTGAGAAGTTTCAACCTAAATCAGTTCCTTATCAGCCTGCATGGTTAATATACATCAGGGCATGAGCAAATGGACTGTGCTTTTAGCCTATCAGTTTTTCTGGTTTTAGAATGCTGGTAGTCGATCCATGGGACAGTGGGTGTTATTCTCTGAAATCAGAGTCCAGTCGCACTTTTAACACCAACAAAGATTTATTCAGGGCATGAGCTTTCGAGTGCACGCACTCTTACCCATTTGAATCTATTGTTATTCTCCAGGACATATTATTGTTGTTGTTGTTGTTGTTGTTGTTATATTTATTCCCCGCCACTCCCAGAGCCAACTCATGGCAGGTTACAGATGTCTGATAAAAAACCATTAAAACCCCAATTAAAAGGACACAAAACCCAAGACATAAAATCACAATAAAAGCGAACATGGCAGAGTATTACTCCACCCAACCCTAACTCTAGAGTGGGGAGGAAGGAGGGTTAAGATGACTTGGTGTAGTGGTTAGGAGTGCAAACTTCTAATCTGGTGAGCTGGGTTTGATTCTGCACTCCCCCACATGCAGCCACCACTCCCCCACACATAAGCCGCTTTGAGCCTCTTTTGGGTAGAGAAAAGCAGCATATAAGAACCAACTCATCTTCAGCAAGTTGTTGCTTGACACCGGGGGGGGGGGGTGCTTGATCTTCCTCACCGACCCCAGCCTCAATCATAGACCTGGCAAGAGAGCTTCGTTTTGCAGGCCCTGCGGAATACCAAGAGTTTCCACCCAGCCCACAGCTCACCCGGGAGCTCATTCCACCAGGTCAGAGCCAGGACCGAAAAGGCCCTGGCCCTGGTCGAGGCCAGGCGTGCTTCCCTGGGGCCGGGAACCATCCAGATGTTGCCATGCATCTCAGTGTGCTCTTAGTAACCATTATTATTAAAAATTATATTGTCATGCATGTATGACCACAAAGTGATTTATGTAATATAACTTATAATTCATTGAACATCTTGATATTTGATAGAACACTGCAACTATGAGAGTGTCCACATACTTCCTTTTAAAACCAGAAGGGCCTTTCTTGTTAAACTGTACCGGCAGGGCTAGGGTTTCTAATCAACCATCCCTGAATGCAGCCCACAATTTCTAATCTGTTAGAGTCAGACTTGTAGACACTCTAGAAGATTCTTCAGGATCTTCTGACTGATAAAGGTTTTGACATATTTTCAGCACCAGCCACAGGTGCGGTAAGCAATACCTTGTTTATTCCTTTCTCAGGTGATGGACCACGCGATGGAGACGGAAAAGATGATCGATAAGTACAGTGGGCTAGCTTCAGACCTGCTGACATGGATAGAACAGACTATTATCATTCTCAACAGCCGCAGGTTTGCTAATTCCCTGGCACGTGTACAGCAGCAGCTCCAGTCCTTTAGCACATATCGCACAGTGGAAAAACCGCCCAAGTAAGCACCTGTCAACTAGAAGGATGTTTTGGGTTTTATATTTTGCTGATGTGTAGCACTTTTTAACTGGCTTACACTAAACTCATCTGCATAATGTCTGATGTGGTTACAGTCTGAGATTTTTCTGATGAGGAGGAGATTGGCACATGATAATAATTATGCTGTAAAGAATTACTGTAAAAAGCCAGGGTTAAGGGGGAAAGGGTAGCTGATGTACCCCCAATAGTATTTTGTTATGATGCCAAAATGTAGCTCTAGTGATTTTGAACAAGCCTGCAGTTTTCTTACATTTTTTTCATAGAGAAGTAATGTAGTAAATTTTAATACCTGAACAGTTAGGGGTTGTCTGTTACCCTAAAAAGGAAAAGTCTCTTTCCTTCTTTTAAGCTACTAAGCAAAAGTACTCAATGTATAGATTTATATTCAAATGGTAGTTTTATTCAGTAGCTATAGTATGAAACAGGAAGCTGGAGAAATGATATGTAGTGCATGGATAAAATATTAGTCCTAGTAGTCTGTTTTGGTTTATGCCATCTATGTGGACTAGCAGTCTGTATTATTTATTTGTTTGTTTTCTTGAATTAGTTGCAGATCTTAGGCACACTGATATATCATGGTTGTCATTCACAAAGCCTTTCCTCCGGAAGCTGCCCAAACCAGATATTGCTGGCCCAGTTGGAGATTTGTTTCACAAGACATTAGCTGTGTTAACACAAGAAGGTGCCACTGCACTGTTTTATCATGCAGCAGTGCAGTTCAAGACCGGACGACCATAGGGCTCAAGTGAAGCAAAAGAGTACAGGCTTGCTTTCTCTTCCCACCTGGAATCTTTATTAGAATGATAGAACCTGTTGACCCATGATACTCAGTATGATATTTCAGAGACCCACTTTGCTCTATTGTTAGGCTGAGCACTAAACCTTTAATTAGTTTACTGATTATAATAACACCAATTGCTGTAATTCAGTTAGAGGTCATACTCATGGGAAGGCATACTTTCATGTACACCTGCTTAGTTGGTTGGGGAATGGTGTACAAGAACTGGTGCTGTGCTCATGATTTTCCATGCTGGTCCAGTAACTGGAGCTAGGCATGCATAGGCCCAGCTGGCATGTCAAAACTTTCTGTTGGCTTAGAATCATAGAATCATAGAGTTGGAAGGAACCTCATGGATCATCTAGTCCAACCCCCTGCACTATGCAGGGCACTCACATCCCTATCACTCATCTACTCTAACCTGCCACCCCTTTGCCTTCACAGAATCAGCCTCTCCGTCAGATGACTATCTAGCCTCGATTTAAAAATTTCCAAAGATGGAGAACCCACTACCTCCGGAAGAAGCTTGTTCCACTGAGAAACCGCTCTAACTGTCAGGGACTTCTTCCGGATGTTTAGATGGAATTTCTTTTGAATTAATTTCATCACATTCGTTCTGATCTGTCCCTCTGGGGCAAGAGAGAACAATTCTGCTCCATCCTCCATATGGCACCCTTTTAAATACTTGAAGATGGTTATCAGATCCCCTCTCAGTCGTCTCCTCTCCAGGCTAAACAGACCAAGCTCCCCCAACCTTTCTTCATATGTCTTGGTCTCCAAACCCCTCACCATCTTTGTTGCCCTCCTCTGGACATGTTCCAGTTTGTCAACATCTCTCTTCAACTGGGGTGCCCAAAACTGAACACAGTACTCCAAGTGAGGCCAAACCAGAGCATAGTAGGAGGGGGAGGTTGATTAGCCTATCTTGCCAGATTAGCTTGCTAACCGATAATGTTATATTGTAATTGTTGTTGAGGGATTTTAATGGATTTTATTGGGGTTTTTAAAATGTTGTAACCCGCCACGAGCCGTAAGGGAGTGGCGGGCAATAAATCGAAAGATAATAATAATAATAATAATAATAATAATAATAATAATAATAATAATAATAATAATAATAATAATAATAATAGTAGTAGTAGTAGTAGTAGTAGTAAAGTGGTACCATCTCCTCCCGTGATCTGGACACGATACTCTGTTTGATACAGCCCCAAATCCCATTTGCCTTTTTAGCCACTGAGTCACACTGCTGACTCATGTCCAACGTATAGTCTACTAAGACTCCAAGATCCTTTTAGCACATGCTACTGCCAAGACAAGTCTCCTTCATCCTATATTGGTGTATTTGGTTTCTCCTACCTAAATGCAGAACTTTACATTTGTCCCTATTGAACTTAATTTTATTCAGTTTAGCCCACTTCTTATAACCTGCCTAGATTTTTGTGGTTGACGGGAGAGTAATCTTTAATTATTCCTCCCTTTTGTGGCAGCCCAAAACAGTACCTAAAATTCTGCTTTTGGAGGGACAAAGAACTTCCAATAATAGCTTGGGTGGAGGGACTTGAAGGTAGACCAGAGATGGGAAAATCAGTTAAAATTGCCCCAATTCTTTACCCTCATGGAAATCTAGGTGGGATCCGAGGTATTGATTATTCAGGAAAAGGGGGGTAGGAGCTGGATTTGTTATCTGCTGTGCTATTTTCCCCACCATATACTTGGTTTGCATGCCAACTGCTGCACATGTCTAAGTTTGCTTCAAGATATCCATAGTTATAAGGGTACTGATATTTAAATGTCAGTTCTATCATTGTCATTCCTTTCTGACAAGCAAACTGAAATAAGAATCCTAAATTCTAAAAATAGTCGACTAGAGGAATAACCTATCCAGTCTGTGTGTGTGTGTGTGCTTTATCAGTTAACATGGTAAAGGCGGAGTTCAGAAAATATTGTATGTCAGCAGTTCAGTGGCAGAAGTTACTTGTTCTATTTCTCTTTCTCATCTTTACCCAGAGTAAAGGGGAACTCTTTATTTTGTTGTGTTCTTGGACAGGTTTCAGGAGAAGGGGAACCTGGAAGTCCTGCTGTTCACCATCCAGTCAAGAATGAGAGCCAACAACCAGAAAGTGTATACACCTCATGAAGGCAAACTAGTATCTGACATCAACCGGGTACTTAAGACTTTTACTTACAGTCAACAGAGATGTGCTCTTTTATGACACATTCCCAGAGTCTTTGTTTCATCTGAATGTTGTAGTAGGTTACAGACATTATACAGGCTGGCTGGTTAGATGTTTCAGAGCTTCCAGAAAAGCTAGCTCTTCAGTTAGGATGCTCTTATGTGCTATTGGAAATCAATTATATGCATAGATCTTAGCTTTTATTTAGAAGATTCATAAGCTGCCTTCCCAGAGATCTGTTTGAGGAAACTTACCATGGAAAAGAAAACAATAATAATAAATATATATATATTTATAAGCTTTGCCATGTTGAACCTGGGATACTCCTTCTCTGAGGAGCTGTACAGCTGCAGTAATGTAGATGCTACTTTTCATATGAATATTGCATATGGTCATTTGAGAAGTTAAACTATTCTAGAGCATGTAAATGCCTTCTGGTCTCTCTGTGTAAGGTGCTATGGGCAGCTGACAATAATAAATCTTAGACAAGAAGCCAGTGGATCTAACAGAAGGCTGGAGTGACTTGTCTTATGTTCTTATATTTCAGGAGCTCATTGCCCACAGCAAGCTGAATATATTTTTCATAGCTAGTGTTTGAGGACCAATTTACGTCTTCTGTTAATCTTGGCAATATTGATTGCCCCTTGGTACATTCTTGCATGGATAATGTGTAAATGAAGTGATCACAAGTACAGATTACAGCAATTCCTGTAACTTGTAGGCATTGGGAATTCTGCTGGTGATCATACAAATTGCTGCAGACTATTTATTTGTTATTGCTCCATTCATTATTATTTATTCACATGACTGGGTGTCTGAAGGCTATTGGGCTACACAGACAAGAAAATGATTGTGGAAACTAATGTTTAGTGCTTTGTAGTCATTTAAAGGAAGAGAAATACAAAAGAACAAAGAGGCATCACTTTGCTGATGTGAGGGAGCGAAAAAGCAGACTGGCCCCTGTATCAGGCATATGAAGGGGAAGTTTTATAAAGGGGATCATGTTGCATTATGTAGGAATTTCCATAGATGCAGTCTGTTGAATTGCCTTTCTTATGTGGAACATATTTGCCCAGGCCTGGGAGAAGCTGGAGAAGGCAGAGCATGAACGGGAATTGGTGCTGAGAAATGAGCTTATTAGGCAGGAAAAGCTGGAGCAGCTGGCCCGACGCTTTGATCGCAAGGCAGCGATGCGGGAGACGTGGCTCAGTGAAAACCAGCGCCTTGTTGCACAGGTAATGGGGAACTTCTGGGAATATACTGGAAGAGAATGTCATAAAGAGGAAGAGCCAAGTATGAAAACATGGCGAAAGGCTGGTTTTGTGGCTCAGTGGTAGAGCAATTGTGTTGCATGCAGAAGGTCCCAGGTTCAATCCCAGACATTCCCAATTAAAAGGATCAAGTAGTAGGTGCAAAATACCATTTGAGACCTTGGAAAGCTGCTATCAGTCAGAGTATTGATCTTGATACACAAGTGGCCTGATTTTTTTAAGGCAGTTTCATGTGATGATGATAAAAATCTAATTAAATAAATAAATATTCTAAAAAATAGTGATAGCCACATGTTTACAGACAAGTGTTTTTCCTTCCAACAATTAACAGCATTAATAGCTAAGTTACAAGTATTTACAAAGGAAAAATTATCCCTTAATTAGAACTAGGCTTGGATCTGCAACTCAGGTGCAAAGGAGGGTGTTTAGGCTGAGGAATATTAGGCTGAGGACAGAGCTGATCCAGTTGTTGTTATGAGGGCAAAGGAGCATGAGTCAGGATTTTGAATTACTAAATTCTTTGGCAGCTCTGGCAGGCAGCCTGGAGAAATTAAGAACTGGATTCAACACACTAAATTATACTACTTGGAATTCTGGTGTAATATGTGATTGCAAATTGGTTTGGGGTCACTAAGATGCCATAAATTACTGTACTCTTCCCCAATATCCTCTGGATGCAGTTCCCTTTTCTTGTTTATGCAGTACCTTAAACCATTTTTCTTTCACATTCTCTGCCCCTGAGAATAGTAGAATGAACGTTCAAGTGTTTCACAGATACCATCTGTGAAGAGAGGTTAACCAAATCAAATTAATGCCCCTAAATGAGTGTATAGACTTGACACAGTCATACTGTGGGATGCAACAGAAGTCTTGCTTTGGCTAAGGGTGTGTTCCAATGATGCTCTAATATCAATTTATGGAGTGCCAGATCTTAGGACTCAAGTCCACCAGAAAATGGACTTTCCAGTTAAGGAGTGTTAAGGGTTCATGTGTTTCCCCTTTAGGTTGTAAATGACCCTCTTGTCTGAAGAAATACATATTTCCCATACTCTGCCTATCTCAGGGATGCCAGTGCACCCTTCCGTCATAACTATCACTACATACAGAATCATAGAATCATGGAAGGGGCCATAAAGGCAATCTAGTCCAACCCCCTGCTCAACGCAGGATGAGCCCAAAGCATCCTAAAGCATCCAAGAAAAGTGTGTATCCAACCTTTGCTTGAAGACTGCCAGTGAGGGGGAGCTCACCACCTCCTTAGGCAGCCTATTCCACTGCTGAACTACTCTGACTGTGAAAACTTTTTCCTGATATCTAGCCTATAGTACTTGTAGTTTAAACCCGTTACTCCGTGTCCTTTCCTCTGCAGCCAACGGAAAGAGCATCCTGCCCTCCTCCAAGTGACAACTTTCAAATACTTAAAGAGGGCTATCATGTCCCCTCTCAACCTCCTTTTCTCCAGGCTGAACATTCCCAAGTCCCTCAACATATCTTCATAGGGCTTGGTCCTTGCCCATCTGTCCCTCATCCGCAACAGCCTACCCATGCAATCCAGCTGCTAATATTCATATGATCTTTTGATGTGAGCCTTCTAAAAGCAGCTGGTAATTTTGAAAACCAGATTGTGGTCACTAGCCTAAGTGGGACTCTAAGTGCTTCAGTTTTTGTTTAAATTGTATCCTCCTGCTTTGTATCCTTCATTGAGCAGGGGGTTGGACTAGATGGGCTGTATGTCCCCTTCCACTCCATGATTCTGTGAGAAGCAGCCTTGATATTGCTGACCAAAGTTATAATTATTTTGTGCAGGATAACTTTGGAAATGACTTGCCAGCTGTGGAAGCAGCAAAGAAAAAGCACGAAGCCATTGAAACAGATACTGCTGCCTACAAGGAACGTGTCCAGGCCATAGAGGATGTGGCTAAGGAGTTAGAGATGGAGAACTACCATGACATCAAGCGCATCAATGCTCGCAAAGACAACATCCTACAGCTCTGGGAGTACCTGCAGGAGCTACTACAAGCCCGTCGTCAGAGGCTGGAGATGAACCTCATGCTGCAGAAGCTATTCCAAGATATGTTGCACAGCATTGACTGGATGGATGAAATGAAAGTAAGGAAGGGCACAGTTGGGCTTAGTAGGGTCTCTAGAATTAACTCACTTACAGAAAGTTTTAGCCTTTTGGAAGCCAAAGCATCCCAACTAATATAAATAATCTACTGATACATTTATGTCTTGCCCTTCTTCTCAATGGGCTGACATAGAATATATCCAGAAATATTCTATAATCTAATAATATGTGAACATTTTTACAATCCAAACCATAAAATAACCAGTATCAGCAGCATTTATCTTACTAGCCGGTTCAACAACTGCTAACAATACCTTGGCTAACATTAAAAGGCGATTAGGGCTAGACAAGCTAGACAAGAATCGAGACAAGGGTTGCTGGCTCTGAAGAACCTGTTGCTTGTAATCACATTCATGATTTCCATAGGCTGAGGTAAAGTCTTTCAATTGACTTCAGACCCTAAATGAGGGGTGGTTTGGGGGTTGTGCACTTGCTTGGGTGAGAAGCTATGGCTTAGTGGTAGGGAATGTGCTTTGCCCATAGAAGGTTCCAGATTCAATAAGTTCATCCCTTACATTACAGAATCTTCCTGAACCATTCCATTTTACTACAACTCTGTTGCCTTCATAAGTCAGTCATAAGTCAGTCATCTGCAACATAACCAGCTCTGGTTTAAAAGTGTGGGAATGTTGACACATTGTATCCTACTGTGTGCTTAAAAATAAACAAGGAACACCACTGGGCAAGGCTCAGGGGCTGGTTTAACTTGTGAGGCAGTAGAAGAGTGGGAATCCTTAACCATGTCCCGACCTGTAATTACTCTGCTCCAAGCTACCTTCCAGGTATTTCCATCACAGAACACAACCTTTTTTTTTTTTTTTAAATCCATGAGGGAGTGAAAACTGCTTTTGGGGTCTTTTGGAGAAGACAAATTGATTAAATAAGGATTAAATAAGTAAGTCATGAGTAAGCTCAAAGTCATGCTCCTCCAGAGTGGAACTTCTCCTCCCCCCCCCCTTTAGTTACTATTGGAACTCCATTCATAGGCCTAGCTACCACAGTTCTGCAGAGCCTGCAAATGGAGCTCTTCCAACAGGCATTTGATCGAGGTCGACTAAACCAACATCAACTGGGCCCCTAGAAACCCCTCCCCATGAACTGAATCCCAAACCAACCAACCTTTGGGATCATCATTAACAGGTTAAAGTTGTCACCATCTGTATTGGAACTGTTATATGGAAATGTTATTGGAATTGTTATAACTAGTTACTGAAGCCATTGTTACTATTGTGTTCTACTTGACATTGTGGAATTACACTGTACTTATCCCTATGTTCTACGTAAACCACCCTGAGCCGCAAGGGAGGGCAGTATTTAAATCAAATAAATAGACACATATATATTCTTGATTATGCATAATATGGAGTTAACTGATTGAAAGGCAAGATGCACTCTCCTTTTTGTGTTTTTATAGGCTAAACTCTTATCCCCGGAATTTGGGAAGCATCTGTTGGAAGTGGAAGACCTCCTTCAGAAGCATAGATTGATGGAGGCTGACATGGCCATCCAGGCTGAGAAGGTCCATGCTGTCAGTGCAGCTGCCCTTAAGTTTGCCAACGGAGATGGTAGGTGTTCACCAAAACCTCATTCCTCTGCCAGATTACCTTGAGTGAGTGAATGAGATAATGTATGTTGGCCACTGCTGGAGAGGGGCAGCCTAAAAATCTCATTCATAAATAAATAGTCAGAATTGCAGATAGAGAAAGAAGGAGGGGAGGGACAGGTTGTACCCCGGCCTCTGGTATTCACTTCTTTTTGCTTTTTGCCTTAAGCCAGGGTCTTTGGATTCTTGAATCACTTTGAAACTCTTTGCTGAATACATTTTTAGCAATGTGATCCATCATGCACAACTGCATTTATTGTTAGACTATGATATTCAAATAGTATCAGCTACGTTGGTGACCTTCAAAACTACAGGATATTGGAAATATGCATCAGAATTACTATCCTTTGCTTTGATATGATAATAATATAGGGAATGAGAGTTGGAGTTTGGTTGATGACAGAGGTTCTTTTCACATGATTTTAAGAATAGCATCAAAATCTCCTCTCCCAAAGAGGTTTTACCCTCATGTTCATGCCTCAAGGGGGAGGGGCAATGGCATTTATTCTTTACCCCCCCTCAACATATTTTTGGTCCGTGATCTATTAATTTGTCCTTTTGTATTTTTTTAACTTCCTCTACCAGTTCAAAGGGGGAAAGCTTTTTATAGTGCCGAAGTCCTACTTGGTAGCTGTCAAGCAAGAGATGCCAGCTCCAGTTCAGGAAATTCCTGGAGGCTGGAGGTCAGGGAGATCAGAATTTGGAGTGGGGAAAGAGTTCAGTGGGTAGGTTTTCATATAGTGCATGTAGTGTAGCCAGGAAATCTGATACAAGCACGTCTGGAGGCAGTTTGCCATTTCCTGCCTCTGTGTCATGACCCCTAATGTTCCTTGGAGGAACTATCACCCAAATCTTTGGAGATTTCTTACGGTTGGCCCTGCTTAGCTTCCTAGATCTGATGGGATCAGGCTTGCCTGGGCTCTCCAGGTCAGGGCAGTGGGTATGTTATTCCATAGAGTCTGCCATCTAATCTGTCATTTTCTTTAGGGGAACTGGTCTCTGTGGTCTGGAGATCACTTGTGGTTCCAGGAGAACTCTGGATCCTATCTGCATGTTGGCAACCCTATGTCAAGAAGACAGCTTGGTCTTTGGCTCCTTTGCAGTGTATTGGCTGCTCAGATAACACTAATCTGTTAAGCAGCTCTCATCCTACCTTGCCCGAGTTTGTTATTGTTTAAAGGTAAAGGTATCCCCTGTGCAAGCACTGGGTCATGTCTGACCCTTGGGGTGACGCCCTCTAGCTTTTTCATGGCAGACTCAATACGGGGTGGTTTGCCAGTGCCTTCCCCAGTCATTACCGTTAACCCCCCAGCAAGCTGGGTACTCATTTTACTGACCTTGGAAGGATGGAAGGCTGAGTCAACCTTGAGCCGACTGCTGGAATTGAACTCCCAGCCTCATGGGCAGAGTTTCAGGCTGTATGTCTGCTGCCTTACCACTCTGCACTACAAGAGGCTCTATTGTTATTGTTTATGTTTATTAAATTCGAGTTACTTAGCACAGTGGTCCCCAACCTTTTTTTGGCTGGGGACCAGCAGGGTGATGGCCACGCCTGCGCAGCACGCATGCATGGCCGCGCCCGCGTATAGCGCATGTGCTGCCGGGCTGCGCATGCGCACATGCACGCAGCGCGGCCGAAATTGGCCGCGCAGTTTCGACTGCACAGCTCGCATGCGCACATGCGCGGCCCTTATTCCCTCTCCCCCCCTCCCGCAGTAAGAAGCTTCCCGGGCCGCAAGCTTGCGGCCTGGGAAGTTTTTTACTGGGGGGGGGGGCGGGGAGAGGGAACCGCAGGTTGGGGACCACTGCCTTAGCATGTCTCCATAGTTCCATTCCAACTTGAGAACATATAAGGAGCCTTTTAAAAATTATTTTAATACAGAAAGACCCTTTCCCCCCCAAAAAAAACGCTTTTAACCTTTCCCTCAAGTCAGTGAAAATGTTCTTTTCCTTCCATTTTTATGTTTAATGACCTTACATTACCTTTCTCCAACACTGCAAAATACATTTTCTCTTTATAACGAATATCTCTGTACGGCTAGGCTACCCTATAAGGAAAAACTATTCCATATGCATTATATGTGTTGAAGATAATTTTCCGAAATTTCCTGGAAATGCTGTAAGAGAATGATATTGTCTCATCCTCTTTGACTTTTAGAAAGATGTACCATGCATTTCAATTTACTTTTCCCTTCTGCCTACACTTCTTTAGGTTATCGGCCTTGCGACCCAAAGATAATACGCGATCGTGTGAACCACCTAGAAATGTGCCACCAAGAGCTGATGGCTTTGGCTGCAGAAAGGAAAGCTCGCCTGGAGCAGTCTAAACGCCTTTGGCAGTTCTTTTGGGAACTGGATGAAGCTGAGAGCTGGATCAAGGAGAAAGAGCAGATTTATTCCTCCCTAGATTATGGGAAAGACCTGACCAGCATTCTCATCCTGCAGAGGAAACACAAGGCCTTTGAGGATGAGCTGCGGGGCCTGGAAACCCATTTGCAACAGACCATCAAAGAGGGAGAAACCATGATTGCTCAGAAGCATTTTGGAGTGCCCAAAATTCGTAGTAGGATCGAGGAAGTAAAAGTTCTTTGGGCCCAGCTGCAAGAACTGGCAGCTTTCCGCAAGAAGAACCTGCAGGATGCTGAGAGCTTCTTCCAATTCCAGGTGGATGCAGATGACCTAATGGCCTGGCTGCAGGATGCCTATCGCCTGGTATCCAGTGATGATGTAGGGCATGATGAATATTCCACACAAGCCCTTGTTAAAAAGCACAGGGACCTCATAGATGAAGTCGCAGATAACAAGAGAGTCATGGACAATCTGACCAGGCAAGCCCAGAGTTTTCCTACAGAGTTTCGGGATGTTCCAGGGTGTGAGAATAGACTGAAGGCTATTCAAGCAATGTACAATGAGGTTGTGTCCCTGGCAGACCTGCGCAGGCAAAAGTTGCAGGATGCCCTCGATCTCTACACAGTTTTCAGTGAGACAGATGCGTGTGAACTTTGGATGAGTGAGAAGGAGAAATGGTTGGAGCAAATGGAGATTCCTGATACCCTGGAGGACCTGGATGTTGTGCAGCACAGGTAAGAGCCATACCCTGGGCAATATCCATTGACTGTTTAGTACATTTACCTATAGTTAAGCTGGGAGTGTAACATCAGTAAGTGAGTTAAGAGACTTCTTGTGCCATAGAGATTAGCAAATTTAATTGTTCCATAGGCTTTCAAGGACTACAGCCCTTTGAGGATGGAGCTGCTCATTTTCCTAGCAAATAAAAGTTACTAAAGGCAGATGTGCAGACTGGCTTCTACACACAAGGGTCATGTTTGGAAGGGGAAGGCAGTGGCATGGCTATTATTGCCCTGCACGATGAGTGTGCCCAGACTTTCATTCATAAACTGTAACATAATAGACAGCCCTAGCTCAAAAGTGGGCTAGACATGATCTCAGTGTCTCTGTGTTATTAATAGTGGTGCAAAAAGGGCAGTGAAGAGCAAGGTCTGTGTTGCCTTATTTGTGGCCTCCCAAACACCACTGCAGTTCTTTTGGGTAACTGCCAGCTATAAGCATAGAACCCCTCAGTATTTGCTCTAAACCCACACCTTACTGTTTGATGGACTGAAGAATTAGGGTTAAGGTTGGTGTGTGTAGCTGAACTCAGAGGCCTTGTGCCTAATCTGGTGCTCAGAAACACAGCATAGAATTAATAAGTGAATAAACAAATTATAACTCAGTTATGTTGAGGACTCTCACAAGTTAACAACAAAATGTCAAGTTGATGTAAATCTCATTGCATGTGTTGAACATACATGCATTTTTTCCTGCAATACACTGCAACTCCCTAATGTTTACACAATGTGTTTGCACAGCAAAAACCATGAATGAGTTAGTCTCCATGTAATCTTCCAGTAGATCAAAACACCTTCCATGGTAGGAATATTGTAATGTGTGAGGTGATACTGAAAGTGTAAGAGTGAAGTCTAAATGCAAGACTCAACTAAAAATATAAGGCTTGGCTTTAAATAGCCTAGTCATGTACATTTAAGAGAGTTTTCCATCACAGACTTTAAGACTGATTCTGGGCACCCCCTTAAGCTTTTACCATCTGTGCTCTATTAGGGTCACCAGGGCATATAGAAAGACATTCTCAGCAGCTGCCTCTCAATTCTCCTTTCCTGGAGACTCACCAGATGGGAGAGAACAAAGTGGCATTTCATTCTTTTAAGTGAGATTTTTGAAGGTGATATGTTGTCTTTTTGTATTTCCTTCAAATCAGATAATAAATGAAACTATTATTCCTCATTTCAGATTTGATATTTTGGAGCAGGAAATGAATAACCTGTCTTCCCAGATTGAAGGGGTCAATCGAGCTGCCAGTGGCCTAATAGAAAGTGGACACCCACGCAGTGGCAAAGTGAGGCAGTGCCAGGAGCATCTGAATGCTAGGTAAGGCATTCGGCTATTAGGTTGTTTGCTGCCTGCTTTAATGTCAGGGTGCTCAGAGTGCCCTAAATATGGTTTCTAGGTGCTGCTTGGGACTAAAACCCCCTTCACATCAGTGGTCTAAACTTGTGATTTGTTCTTTGGCCTTTCTTTGGAATTCTATGGTAGCTGCTGTCAGGAAACTGCTGGCAGAATTTGGGCCACAGTACACAATACCCCTGGAACATGCTGAGTCACAAATGCATTACCCTACTTTCAGGTAGACGTACACTGAATTCACCTTGACTGAAGGGAGCGCTGTAAGGAAAGAGAAGGACCTTCTGATTTCCCTTTCACCAGCAGAAACAGCTGGGAGGGGCTTTGCTCCCCCTTTCTCTGGCTTCATGCCCTAGGGAAGGACTGAACAGTCCCTCCACCGACATTTCCACTAGTGAAAACTGGGTGGGAGGGACACCAGAGGCTCCTACCACAACAAGCAATGTTTAAGGAGAGTTCCCCTTATGTATGTTTGACAGTAAGTCCAGTCACATGCCCGTGACTTTGGATGTGCTAGGCATATCGTGTATTTTGGCCCTTAGAGAATGTCATTTGCCCCACTAACATTGAAATCAGTGCAATTTTAAATTGTTTAAATTATTGATTTAAATTATCAAGGAAAATAAATCTGACTTTATTCCTGTCTGTTGCTGAATGAAACTGCTTTTGATTTCATGATAGTAACTTGAAAGAATAGATTTTGGTTACTTCTGTCCTCCTTCTCTCCTTTTGAGGTATCTGGTTGCCTCAGAATGTAACATAAAAACATCTGCAAAACACATCCATTCAGTAGGAAAGGGTTGTTTAGTGGATAAGTAAACAAGAAATACAGTGACTTGAATATTTACTCAAGTAACTAGATAGGCCGAGTATAATATGTAGCATATCCTTCTCTATCTTGGAAAGGCTCTAGCTTGCTTGTGTTGAAGAGTCATCAGTTATGAAGCCTTTAAACACTTTGTGCTGTAGAAAATCACAGTAAAAATGTATTTCTCGTCTGAAAAGATAGAGTAGTACAGGAAGCATGGACAGACATACTGCTGTGTATTCTTTCCATCTCACTCATGGATACTGCTGAAGGCCAAATACTGACCCCTGATTCTTACAGGCATATAGATAATGGCCAACTGCATTACGGCAAGGTGAGATAATGTCTGCATACCTTGAATTTGGGTAGCCTCTAACGTCCATGTTGATGCAGCTGCCCCATGTCCGCCCAGCAGGAGCCTAATGCTCCTTAATCCCAAGAGTCTCCACTTCACAGCTTAGTTAATAGCATGTAGAAAACAATACCTGAAGCTTACAACCTTGGTCATTTATCTACTCAGCACTTTTGAGACAAATGAACTCTTTTAGAAGAAGAATATACACCACAGATTTTCAGTCCCAAGATTATAGGAGAGCCATTGGAGAGCGTTGCTTAGAGCAGGGAAAGGATATGCCATTTGATACTAAGCTTGGTGAAAGGATGCCTGAGTGGGTGGCATATTCTTTCTCTTGCTGATCTGCCAGTGTAGTAGTGTTAGGTTCAGTGTGTTCCCATGGGTACCAGGAACAATGGATGCAGAAAATTTTGACTGTCTCTTTGTAGTCAAACACAACAATGCTTTTTCTCTGCCTTTCCTAGGTGGAAGGTATTCCAGGAGATGGTGGCTCAGAGACGGAAAGCTGTGGACTTTGCCCTTAGCCTTCACAATTATTGTGTAGACTGTGAGGAAACAAAGAAGTGGATCCTTGAGAAAACCAAAGTGGTAGAATCTACACAGGACCTAGGTAAAAACCTGGCAGGCATGATTGCCATGCAGAGAAAGTTATATGGCATTGAGCGTGACCTAGCAGCCATCCAGGCCCGGCTTGCTGCCCTAAAACAGGAAGCACACCGACTTGCTGAAGAACACCCTGACTTAGCTGATGATATCTATCATCGATTGGCAGCTGTCACTGATGTCTGGCAAGACCTGCAGGACACGTTGCAGAGCCAAGAGGCCTCTCTTGGAGAAGCTAGCAAGTTGCACAAGTTTCTGCAGGACTTAGATGACTTTCAGGCATGGCTCTTCAAGGCACAGAAGGGCGTAGCTTCAGAGGAGGTGCCCAACTCCTTGGTGGAAGCTGAACACCTCCTGCATCAGCATGGTGCTTTGAAAGAAGAGATAGATCAACACAAGGAAGATTACAGCAACGTCAAGGAGATAGGCGAGAGGGTGACTCATGGGCAAACTGATGTGGAGTACCAGCAGCTGGAGCAAAGGCTCCAGGGAATGGATACTGGCTGGAATGCTTTGTGTAAAATGTGGAATAGCAAGGAGAAATTCCTCAACCAGTGTCTGGGCTTCCAGGAATTTCTTAAAGATGCAAAACAAGCAGAAATTATCCTTACCAATCAGGTATGGCAGCAACATCACTTCATTGTAATTTTATTCCCATTATATTAGTACCTCAAAACTTTGTCTGGGTGCTTTTTAAAGGAGATGGTGCTGTACTGGGAAATGCTTATGGAATGTGTATGCTGTTCACAGTGAGGGCCATTCCGCACAACTTAAATGTAGCCTAAGTCTTACCTTTTGTAAACACTATTAATTTAATGTTCCGCATGACATTGTAAACAAACCGCAAAACTCCCGCAAAACTCCTGCAACAATTGGAATTTTATAGGATTCTTTGTCTTCATGTAGAGTTGGTGTCAGGCTTTGCAGAGGGATGTGTGGTGATTTCAACTGTTTTTTTTGAAATAGCACTAAAAGTGTGCTGCATTCCCGAGATGACTTGTTTTCTTCCCAACATCTGCTGTAGGAATATACACTGGCTCACATAGAGCCCCCAGACACCTTAGAAGCATCAGAAGCTGCTATCCGAAAATACGAAGATTTCATTGCTACCATGGAAGCGAATGAGGAAAAAATTACTGGACTGGTGGGCAGTGGGAACGAACTTGTGGCTGAAGGAAATATTTACTCTGATAAAGTTAGGGAAAAGGTTCAGCTGATTCAAGAGAGGTAATTTCAGTGGGACCATTTCAGTGGTGCATTGGGGCTTTGCTTTAACGTTCATGCATAATGAAGGCACTGCAAAGGGAAGGGAAGGCTGTGTGTGTATCGAAAGTATAGGTCTGTATGTAGGAATAATACCATCATCCAGAGCCAGATTTGAGGCCAGAAGTAGACACCAGGCAGAATTTCAGGGTATGAGCTTTTTGTAGTCAGCACTCCCTCCAGATGACTTTTGAAAGCTGATGCCCTGAAACCCTTGTCGCTCTCTAAGGTGCTAGCAGGCCTGAATCTAGCTCTTCTACTGCAGACCAACATAGCCTCTCTCCTGAAACTACCACCAACAACGTTTTTGAGTTTGATATTTCCTGGGGAACCTACAGATAGAAAAGATGAATGTGATTTACAATTCTTGATTTCTGGTTCCAGTTTGAAAGGTATTACTTGTACAGTGGGGGAAGAATATAGATAAGGCATGGATGAATAGGCAAGCCTCCCCTTGTAACTTCATGGCACTCTGCCATGAGAGGCAACTTAGTGTAGTGGTAAAGAGCTGGGACTTCCTCTTCCACATGCAGCCAGCTAGCTGGGTGACCTTGGGCCGGTCACAGTCCTCTCAGAGTTCTCTCAACCTCACCTACCTCACCGGGTGTGGGGAGAGGAAGGGTGGGCAATTGTAAGCTGCTTTGATGCTCCTTTGGGTAATAAAAAGCAGGATACACAAAAACTAGCTCTTCATATTTGCCTAACATTGGTTTTGATTGATTGTGCTTTTGATGTAAAATAGTTTGGGAAAATCCCAGAAGACCTGTTGGATGCACATAACTGGGCTCTCTGGATGTTGCCCAGTGTGTTATAAGGTACTAGTGAGACTGTTAGAGCTGAAATTGCTTTTAACTATACCATTATTATTCGTTGTTTCCAGATACAGAATTATTGTCACAAAATCTCAGGAGGCATATGTGCTGTTGAAGAACAATCATGACCTGCAGAAGTTTCTACAGAATTGCCAAGAGGTAGGAAACAGTGCTAATTGTTACTTTCCACTTAGGCTGTGCCTGTACTTATCTTTGTTTTCTGTTTTCTGGATTAAAGGTAAAGGTAAAGGTATCCCCTGTGCAAGCACCGAGTCATGTCTGACCCTTGGGGTGACGCCCTCTAGCGTTTTCATGGCAGACTCAATACGGGGTGGTTTGCCAGTGCCTTCCCCAGTCATTACCGTTTACCCCCCAGCAAGCTGGGTACTCATTTCTGGATTTTTCTGGGTACTCATTTCTGGATTAGGCACTGGCAAACCACCCCGTATTGAGTCTGCCATGAAAACGCTAGAGGGCGTCACCCCAAGGGTTAGACATGACCCAGTGCTTGCACAGGGGATACCTTTACCTTTTTAAGGACACTTCTGCACATTAAAAAAACAGCGTTACACCAATTAAATGGCGTAATGCTAAAAAATAACGCGCCTCCAGTGACCTTCTGGCTCTCTCACTTTCCTCTGCCGCCTTCTCGTGCTTCTTAGAACTCCACATGCCTGTTTGAAATGGCAGAAGAGAGCAGCGCGCTCTTTCCTCCGCCTGTCAATCAAGCCAGGCAGCCAATCACCTTTCTCCATGTTTTAAAGGGCCCGCAATGCCACCGAATTATTATTATTATTTTTAGTAAAACTAATCTGTTGAGATGCTGTGCTTTTTTTAATGCCACCCCTTTTGGAATCATAAGCTTGGAATCTTTTAAAAATTAATTTCGAGCCTGATTTTTTTGTGGGACGGACTTTAGAGACTCATGCTTTGTATTTTAACTGGGGAGGGAGTTGTTTTTGCTTTGCCTAAACAATTTAATGCCTATTAGTTGTTCCAGGTTGTTTGCTTAAAAAAAAACCCCAAACCTGTCCCTAGGAGAAGGGAGAGGGAAGTGGGTGCGAGGGTGGGGATTGGAGGCAGAGATAGCGCTACTTCGGCTCCACACATTTCCTTGGCATATGGCTTGCTGGTTGCTCTCCTCTAAGCTTGCGCTTTTTGGCTGTGGGAATCCACTTTATAGCTCTGGGGACCCAGTGTAGCAACCTCTTTTTCACTGGAATGGAATGAAAGGGTTTTTTTGTGTGTAACCTAGTGTGATTTGGGTACTCACAGAAAAATCTCAGGTCATTTCCTCATTTGGTGAAGGCCATAGTGAAATTAGTTGGGTTGGTTGCATAAGAGGGGTATTAATATGAGGATAAAACAATGTGTTTATAGAAGGTGGCTGAAATAATTTCCAGTGCTATGTTTCTAAGAAATTTCGCAGAGCATAATCAGTGATTAAAGCAGGCAGGAGTCAATTGGTACAGAGCACTAAAAAACAGTTCAGCAAATCTCATCACCCACATTCATTATATAGCTTAGAGCAGTGGTCCCCAACCTTACTGAGGCTGGGGACCGGCAGGGCATCGGGCCGCGCCCACGTGGGCCACGCCCGCACATCGGCCACAAGCTTGCGGCCTGGGAAGTTTTTTACTGTGGGGGGGGGCGGGGAGAGGGAGCTGCGGCCCGGCGCCGGGCACCGGCCCGCAGGTTGGGGACCACTGGCTTAGAGTTTCAGCAAAAGAGTAAGGTAGCTCTGGAAAAACTGGATGTCCACATTCACTGTTGATAGCCATTGCTTTTGTTCACAGCTCACTCTGTGGATTGATGAGAAAATGCTCACAGCTCAAGACATATCCTATGATGAAGCACGTAATTTACACAGCAAATGGTTGAAGCATCAGTCTTTTATGGCAGAGCTTGCTTCTCACCAAGGCTGGTTAGAGAAGGTTGATGAGGTAAGTGGTTTCTTGCAAGATATATCTTGACTACCTATACTAGCTCTTCTTTCCCTTTATTGTTTATTCTTATATTTGGGAGCTGGATTTTTTAAAGAAAGGTTAAATATGCCTCCACTGCCATTCCTGTAACACTATTGCAAACTGGGAAACCAGCACTGGAAACTGATGTGTTGCTGAACTGTAACACTACAAAAACAGGAGTCTGCACACTTGTACCATCTATGGTGACCTCAACAATATAACAAAGTTTGTGGCACCTTTAAGATCAGCAAAGTTTTATTTTGGGGATAAGCTTTCATGTGTATGCATACTTCTTCAGTGTCATGCACACAAAAGCTTACACCCAGAATGAAACTTTGTTCGTCTTAAGGTGTCACTGGACTCAGATTGTGTTCTGCTGCTTCAGAGCACCTATCCATCTGAATTTATTGTCAGCAATATAAGCCTTTTATGCATGGGTGTTTTCCTGCACTTTTGCCATGCATGTCTATTGGGTTTTCTTTTTCTCATCCTGCATTGATTTTCCTCCCTTCATTGCTCTGTTTGCTTTCCAGTCGTTGTTTCCCCAAGTTTTTTTAGAGTAGTTTTGTGGTGTTTTTCTTCCTTACTTTGCTTCCAAGCCAAAGCTAATTCAAGAGCATAATGATTCCCTCAGGTTCCCCCCCCCCACGTTGTTTTTTGCCTCTCAGAAGCCACTCCTCCACTGCCCATATTGAGGCTGTTTCTTCCAATCTGCCTCTTCTGCCATCCTTCCATCCCCTTCCTCAGTGCTCCTAGTTCCATCATATAAAGTTTTATGTGTTTTTTTTTTACATGTGGGCTGAGTTTATCATCGTGATGTTCTCACTAAACTTGGATCATTGGGAGAGGAGAATTAGTCCCCAGTCAGGAGGTTTTTTTTTAAACTTAAATGGAAGGTGCTTACTTGACAGTACTGCATAAATACAATAAGGCAATTGCATCAATTTAAAAAAACCTTGCATGCCACCCCCCACACTTCACAAGTGATATTCCCACACAAATTAAGACAACTGCATTTGTGGGGGCTTAGCTGCAGAATAAATAC
Source organism: Paroedura picta (assembly GCF_049243985.1). Lineage (NCBI taxonomy): Eukaryota > Metazoa > Chordata > Lepidosauria > Squamata > Gekkonidae > Paroedura > Paroedura picta. The sequence continues at coordinate 75,133,533 of NC_135370.1, read as the reverse complement.
ACTGGAGAAAAAAATAATGGTTCATAAAAGCAGACATCGAATCAAAAGTTAAGCTTAAAGTTTTGACTCCTCAGAAAATTTGCAGTAAGCTGTCCATGCAGAAAAAGCAATAGTTCAAAACAACTGTGACAGATGAAATGCTCCAGTGCACCTTACTGTAAAGTCCCTGAAGGAAATGTCTGCAGCTAATTTAAAATGTCAGGGAATCCTACTGCAACTATAACAAAATAGTTCACTGAGATTGCCTGATACTGCATAGAGTAGTATGTGGAACTTATAGATATCATCAAAAGAAGTCTCAAAGGAATGTGATTTAAAGCCAGTTTTAAAAATGCTTTTCTGTAGAAACCAGCAGGACTTCACCATCATTCAAGAGATAACACCCAGTGAACCAATAACTTCCCAATGGAACCAAAAATATTGTCAGTTTAGAAAGCCATGAAAGTGAGTTGAGAAAAGATTGAAGATACACAGCTTGATCTTGGAGTATAATGACATAGTAGTGTCATTGTGTCACCATTTATCCTGGCATCAGATTTTTCAGTGTATACTGGCCAGCTCTCAGAAGTTCTTGTTATGCAGTGGTTCTGTTGTTTCACAGAAAGCAAATCTATGTTTCATTTCATTGTGGTTTGGGAGTTATGTGAATTAGACCTTGAGAAAGACTGAGAACATTTCACCAGGAGACAGGTTTTTGTGAATCCTGATGTTTGGATAGAGTACCTTTTTCTGAGGCAGTTCAAGAATTACATTAATTATAATTACCTTAGAGTTGAATGCTTTTTGTATACCAAGGGCTGGTGCTAATATGGCTAGCCAAAGCCTGGAGAGAATAATGGGGAGGGGTCTTATCTAGTCCCCAGTTCATCAGCAATCATTATTATGTTGGTCTGTTAGTTAAATGGAACTATTTCAGAGAGCACTATATTCTCTATCAATTGATATTTTCTTTGGGCATGGGGGGGGGGGGATGGATTTGCCAATCCCTGCATTTGACAGATACTTCTAGGTATTCTCTGTCTGACTCTTTCCTTCCAGGAAGGGCAGCTCCTGGCGAAGAAGAAGCCCCAGTATGCTAGCACTGTTTCCCAGCGGCTAGTGGAACTGCATCAGCTTTGGGATAAGCTGCAGGCAACCACAGAAGAAAAGGCTCAGCACCTGTTTGAGGCCAACCGCTCTGACCTCTATGCACAGAGCTATGCTGACCTCGGTGCTTGGATCAGCGAAATGGAGGCCCAGCTTAAATCTGATGTCCAAGGGAAAGATCTCACCAGCGTCAATATCCTGCTGAAAAACTTGAAAGTATGTAACAAACCTCTTAGCTCTTTTTTTCTCCTCAGCTCAAAAGCACATGGGCAGGCACTTTTCATGGGTAGGCCAAGTCTGGCTATTGTGGTGATACAGGACAGTCTACTTCAAATGTGAAGCAATCCCCCCCACACCTAGTAGTTCTTCAAACTGCCCAGCCATCTTTTCTTAGTGTGGAAAACATGAAGGACCTTAGGGGCTACCCAGACATTTTCTTTTGGCACAGTAAATGTTGTGGGACCTGTAGTTCTGCTGTGGGAATGCATCCTGAAGCCTTTCTCTAGCCTAAGTTACCTTTTTGCAGATGATCTCTGATAGAGGAAGCATTCAAAATTTGCTGATTGGCATGGTAGGGAACATGTCATTGTATTTCCTTTTCCCATCCCCAAGATTAAATTGCAATGTTTTGGAATGGGTGGGAGAGGGAGGGGAGTGTTCCTCCTGCTTAGTTCGCCACCCTCCATGCAGAGGTTGCCAGGCAACAGATCAGTCCCCTTAGAGAAAATGGCTGCTTTGGAGAGTGGCTTCCATGATCGTATAACCTGCTGAGATCCCCCCCCCCCCAAAATCTCCAGGAGTTTCCCAGCCCAGAGTTTGCAACCTGGCTCCAGCACTGTGCGGGTGAATGCTGTGTGGAATATGATTGCACATTACGTCCACAGCTGCATGAAAGTAGATGAGTGTAGCAGGTGGATTCAATATTAAAGGGAAGTAGAGGATCCAAATAGGTTCTTTCTCTGTGCACAGAGAACCCTGTGTGGAGGATTAGCAGATTTTTATCCCTTAGACAGAAGAGAACTTTTGAAGGTAGGTTTAACAAAGTAATGTTTGGAAACATCTTCCATAGAACTTCCTTGAATAGTATTAGAGATATAATTATGATGTTTGGTTGTGCTTTCTGTAAGGATGGAATGAGGAGCTATGTAAAGTCCCTACCATTATGAGTATAGTTTCTTGACCTGAAGATTCAGGTGCATTTGCTTGCAGACTTTACTCAGACTTCAACATGGGCACTTCATTAAATACATCGGGTCTCCATCTTTTCATGGCTCTACAATCTGCCTTAGCTTCTTGCTCCCAGTGCACCACAGGCATCATCCCAGTCCATGACCCTGGGCTGGCTATAGCTGATAGGCGAAAGCTTTTATTTGGTTTCTTTAAGAGTGGAGGAAATCATTGTATTGATGCTTTATTTTTGGGACTGGAGCCATTTGTTAATATTGATCCATAGCCTTGAGTGGATGGAAAATCTAAAGTGAGCAAGATGGCTAGTGAATAGAAATTCTTTCATTTCAGCGACTGGATGAACAAGTAAGTGTGCGGAAGAGAGAGATGGAAGAATTGCTGTCTCAGGCTCCTCCAGCCCGAGGAGAAATGCATGAAATAGATGGCAAGCATGAGGTTATTGAGAAACGTTTCCAGGATCTTCTGGAGCCATTGAGTCAGAGGAGGAAGGAGCTAGAGACATCCAGGGCCAAATACCAGTTGGACCGGGATCTGGCAGATGAACTGGTGAGCTGTTCAATCGTCTGAATGTATCATTAGTAAAAACTAGAATTGTTCTCTAATTGTTCTGTAGACATGGCATTCTGGTTCTGATTTAGTGAACAGGAGGCTCTGTTCCTCCATCACAGTCAGTCTTGATGGGACTTATGGGCAAGATGCTTCCATTATGATAAGCAAAGTAAGGTCTTTCCTTTTGATGCACTCTAACTTACATATGAATTATTCTGTATTCTAGCTTTGGGTGCAGGAACGTCTCCCCCTTGCTCAGTCCATCGACCATGGCACAGACCTCCTGTCAGTACAGTTGCTTATGAAGAAAAACCAGGTCAGTCTACCCATTTACCCTGTGCTTTTCCCCGTTCAGTGAAATCTCATTTCCAAGTTGACTATATTTTTCTTAATATTTTCAAATATTGCAGAGCTGACTGCAGTATAGCTGATATCAAACAGAATGAATGTTCCCGTAGAATGAGTACTATCCCATATAGAACAGGCCAAAAACCGCTATCCCAGGGATCTGGTACTTAGTCTTGTCTGGATTGAGCCTCAGTGCTGGTGCCCCATGCAAACTTCCAGTGGATGTGTTCTTTGATTTCTTTTATTTTGAACTTAATTTCCAGTTGTGTGGGAGAAAGGGTACATGTACACAAGTCTGAATGTTGAGTTCTGGAATCTTTCCTCTATATTTCATGCCTTTTACACTGATCATTCTTCAGGCTCCCCAACAGATGGGGTAGTTCTGTTCAGAAAGCAAATGTGCTTCTGTACTTATTCAGCCCCCCATTTAAAATTGTTCTTTGCTAGACTCTGCAGAAGGAAATTGCTGGACATGCCCCACGCATCGAAGAGATCCTTTGCAGAGGGGAGCAAATGCTGGCTGCAGCAGATGGGAATGGAGACTTCAGGGATATTGAAGAGCACCTTAAGCAACTGAGAGACACCTGGGGGACTTTTCAAGAGGAAGCTTCAAAAAGATTGCAGCGCCTGGAAGAAGCAAATGAGGCACAGCGATATTATTTGGATGCTGGGGAAGCTGAATCCTGGATAAGTGAGCAGGAGCTCTATATGGTAACAGATGAGAAACCAAAGGTAAGGGCATTTTACTTACTGATAATCAGCACACTATGCTTGGCGCGACAGAGGAATTATTCTTTCCAAGGGCCTATATAAATGGGCCCCGTTCCAGTGGAGTCAGAGAAGCATGCTTGCTAATGCCAAGGACTGTTAAGACCAGGGGTAGTCAAGCCGGGCCCCTCCAGATGTCCATGGACTACAGTTCCCATGAGCCCCTGCTAGCATTCGCTGGCAGGGGCTCATGGGAATTGTAGTCCATGGACATCTGGAGGGGTCCAGTTTGTCTACCCCGGTTAAGACTCTCTCCAGTAAGAACTTCTTGCCTCACAAGTGGCAGAAGAGCAAAACCTCCGCTTCACAGGTGTTACTTTCCCCTGCATTTTGCAAGCATAAAACCCAAACAAGAGTCATTCCTTTCCTTCAGTCCTTTACGCACTCAATCCCAGAGCAGCACTAATGGAATCCAGTGGGATTCGCTGTGTCTTTGCTTGCCTGCGCACAGAGGCAAAGTGAAAGACTGTAAGGAGCTTCTCCTGGGCGGTGGCAAAAAATGCTGAGTCTGTGAGGAATGTCTGTGCTTTTTCCACACAGGAGTCAAGGACAATAGTCAAAGAATATTTTAAATTTCTGCATATTCATATCAAGTTAGGTAGTATTTTCCCCAGCCTTGTTCAGGAGTATTTATTATTTAATTTATACTGGGATTTATACCCTGCCCCTTCCAGAAGGCTGGCTCAAGGCAGCTTCCATCATTTTAAAATCGCACAGATAACTATGTCGTACAAGTAATCTGTAAATTATCATAAAATTAAGACATTAAAACTTGAAATCATAAATACCTCCACAATCAAACATGCCAACTGATTCGCCGTCAGACATTTACTGCCTTCAAATTTTGGTTGGGGGAGGGTTCCATATAGGGGGAGCCCATCGATGTCTTGTTTCAAGTCGTGTTGAAAGGCCATCTTGCAGGCCTTTTGAAACTGAGCCAGCTCTTGGAGGGCCCACAGCTCTTCCGGGAGCTCGTTCTGCCAGGTTGGGTGCCAAGAATGAAGGAGCACGTCTGCTCCCCCTCAAACTTCTTTGGGAGGTATGCCAGAAGAGATGAGAGGTGAAATTACAGTGCTAGTAGTAGTAGCTTTGGCCTCGGTAAGTAAACACTGGAACTGCTCACTGGTCACAGAGGTGAGAAATGTTCTCCGCCCAACACAAATATGCAACAGTCCAGATCTCTCAAATATATGCAAATATGTAATACCTGTTAATTCTCATGAGGGTGTGTCCTCCCATGCTACTCTGCAAAGTCTGAGCCTTTCCTCTAACCTAAGGAGACTTTCTCCAAAATAAGTGGCTCTTCTTCTGGAGGCCAAACCAGTTCCATTGGGGAGGGCTCCATAAGCTGGTGGCGGGCTGTTCAGACTTTGTTGAGCACAGTGGCAGTAACCATTTTCCAGTAACCATTTTCAGCTTTCGGTTTTAAATGGGTATTAGTATGCTGATTTTCAAGCTGTCTGAGCTCTGCTTGCTATGAGTTACTTTATGTACAATAGACTACAGCAGAAAGCCAAATCAGATGTAACTTAGAAGATCTGTGATGAGGTTCTTGTGTTGTGTTTTAGGAAGCTAAAGGCAAAGGTGGGGTGTGGAATTAGGAGGGTGTATGTTAATTGTCTCATCCCCAAACATGCAGCTGCTTTTGGCCTTTCTAAAGAATGTGGGAAATTTTAATTATGGAGTGCCCATACTGTGGTCTTCGTGAGTCTTCCTTTAGGCTTTCTCAACAGGGGTTTCCTGAAACCCAGGGGTTTCTCATAGACCCCAGAAGGGTTTCCCCAATTGGGTGGGAGCTAATTATTTTTAATGTGTTTTTTAAAAATAATGTATATGGTGGTATGAGTATATATGGTTATGTTGACCTGCCCCACTCCCCAAAAATGGCTAACAAAAATGGGCCAAGAGAGGGTGGAAAGGGGAGTAGGCCGCTGGGCCATTTCTGGCATTGGGGGAGTAGGGGACAACTGTGATGTCACATCCGGTGGGAGAGTCTGGGAGATGACACTTCAGGTGGCATGTGATTTCTAGTGGTGTGGCAGGAAGGTGTGGCCTGCTGACATAATTTCTGGGGTTTCTTGAAGCCTGAAGTATGTTTCAGGGGTTTCTCAATGGTAAAATGGATGAGAAAGGCTGCTTTAGGTGAAGGAAACTGGGGAGAGAGCAGTCATGACCCATATAAGAAAAGTAGTTTTTATTGGGATATATCATTAGTATATCAGAGCTTTGTCCAGTCATACAAGTGTGATACTGAGGGCAATATATAAATCTCTCAAGAGGTATATTGCAAAAAACAGATTGATTCAAATAGATCCAGTTCACATTCAGGTTGCAGTTAAAAGAAGAAAAAAGCCTAATCTTTCCCTAACACCTTCCCTGTCACAGATGGCCAATTTGGCACTGTATATATAGAAAAGGCCTACAGAGACTTGTGTCTCCATGGAAGGCAGAGAGAGGGAGAGAGGAGGGGTCAGGGGCCAGGATCCAGGATCCAGGCTAAGACAAAGAGAAGCATGCCATTCAAGGAGATAACAAGGCTGCCTAAGAAAGTAGTGAGTGCCCCCTCACTGGCAGTCTTTAAGCAGTGGCTGGACAGATACTTTAGGCTTACCTTGCATTGAGCAGGCATGTATGGCCTCTTCCAACTCTATGGTTCTCTGATGCACACTTAGAGTGATGTTGTGCCAACCAGTCTCCAGGAATTCTGAGTCGTTCACGTCAACACGTTTTTTCTTTTGGAATGGAAGTGATTGGTTGCTTTTGAAAGATTTGTTCCCCTTGGATCTAGAGCTTCTTCCTATCTCTGTTCTGTAACATATTTACTGGAGAAATTACATATATAAAATGACTGTAAAATCATACTGAAACAATGTACTAAGACCTTCCTGGGGAAAGAGCATTGATTGGTGGACATTATCAACAGACATGGGTAACATGCACCCTGTGCACATTTACTCAGAAGCAAGTCCCACTGAGTTCAGCAGAGCTTACTTTTAGGGAAGTGTACATAGGACCTGCATCCTGTGGGAGCTGAGACTGACTCCACTGTGAAGCAAGACAAGACCTCATGAATTACTGAAAGATTTTGTGGTTCCAGGATGAAGAGAGTGGGATTGTGATGCTGAAGAGACATCTTCGGCAACAGCGATCCATAGAAGACTATGGAAAGAACATCAAACAGCTGGCTGGCCGAGCTCAGAAGCTGCTCTCCACTGGCCATCCAGAAGGGTATGTAGCTATAATTAATGCTGTTTAAGTTTGGGGAGTTGTAGCAGGTAATGGCCAGGAGTCCAAAGAAAACTGATCTAAGGTCATACAGCACATCATTTTACAAACTACATTGAGAATTCTAGTCCAATGCATATCTACTGCTATTTCTTTTTCTTTTTGACTTAAAACTTGTCTCAAAACTTTGTGTGTGTGTCTTTCCTAGGGAGCAGATCATCCGATTGCAGGGGCAAGTAGACAAGCAGTATGCAGGCTTGAAGGATCTGGCTGAGGAACGCAAACATAAGCTGGAGCACATGTACCATCTCTTTCAGCTGAAGCGAGAAGTCGATGACCTTGAGCAGTGGATTGCTGAGAGAGATGTAGCGGCTTCATCCCAAGAGATGGGACAAGACCTCGACCATGTCACTGTGAGCAAGCTTTGAGAGAATATGTACTGGCGCTGGCCATCATGGTTGTGTTTCTTAACCTCTTAGCATTAGTACAGACTGTGCCTGAGTACAGACTGTAAGCAGGGATGCTTTGCAGCTGGGAGGGCAGTTGCTGTCAGATGGCTGGGTGCATTTGAATTGCTCTTTACCCAGTAAAACCTGTACATTGCTGGTGGAAAGACTGGTCATTTATAAGCAGGGGTATCTGTTATAATGACTGAGCACAAGAGTGTATCGAATATATACAGGCGTATGAGATATTAATTGCAATGTTTTACCATTTTTTATTAAACTATGAAAAGTGCATCCATTGTTGAATGGGGCCAGAATGCTTAGCGTGCTCATATGTTCATGTTGGTTTGTTTCTTGATCAGCTGCTCCGGGAAAAGTTCCATGACTTTGCCATGGAAACTGGAAGCATCGGGCAGGAGCGGGTGGACAATGTCAATCTCATAATTGATCAGCTGATTGATGCTGGTCACCCGGAGGCTGCCATGATTGCAGAAATGAAGGACAGTCTGAATGAGAGCTGGGGTGATCTGTTGGAACTGACTGACACCAGGAAACAGCTGTTGGTTGCCTCCTATGAACTACACAAGTTCTTCTATGATGGTGGTGAGATTCTGGTTCTCATAGAGGAGAAGCACAAAGAGCTACCTGAGGAATTGGGCCGAGATGTCAACACAGCCGAGTCTTTCCACAGGATACACACAGCTTTTGAGCGTGACATCCACTTGCTGGGAGTTCAGGTAAGCACTTCATGAATGGAAGGCATGGAGAACCAATAGTGCAAAGTGTGATCATTAGGAAATATATATGTGAGTATGCTTCAGGATTTTTCCTCATTTTGCTAGTTAATTTACTTTGCAACTTAGTAGGGTCTCAGGTTGGAGGCATGTTATGCTAAAGGGATAGTTGGTATGATGTGCTGGTATGTTGAATGTTGGCACAATGTCTTAATATGCAGGATTTGGACCTGGTGTTTGTCATGTTGACACTAGAACTATCTCAGTTTGGGTTCAGTCCCACACATCAAGCAGGCCACACCCTGGATTAATCTTTGGGATGGGGGTACAGATGGGTTTAGTACAAGCCACATGAATGCCATAGGCCACTTTGCTCTAAAGGTCCAGATCAGCACCCCGCTGCCACCCTGTATTGGTAGAGAGCAGATAGATGCTTCTGCAAGAAGACTAACGGATTCCAGAATATTCTGCGGGATCCAGTGCCCGCTGACAACTCAGTTGTTAGGCTGGTGGAAGATTGGTATGTCCATCTTTCCGACGCCATTGATGCAATTGCTCCCTGACATCCTCTTCACTCCCTATCTAAGCCAGCTCCTTGGTGCACGCAGGAGCTGCATGAACAGAAATGGGAACTGAGACAGAAGAAATTTAGCAGAAAATTTGTGACAAAGCTTCAAGGACATCTTATAGGACACTTATGACTGTCTATGAAATGGCAGGGAAGTCCACAAAGAGTGACTGTGGCTTCCTTTGCCTCTCTTAGCTTTTGTCCAGCACAGTTATTCAGTTCAACTAGATCACTGGCATCCCTGTTTAGTGGATTGTCAGAAGTTCCTCAATTGGCCATTAGCTGTGAGGTGTTTGCACGCTTTTTTGCGGAGAAAATCTTGATACTTGGCCAGGACTTCGCTGCTAAGTTTGATGCAGGTAGAGAACTGGAGGCCCCTTGGCCGTCTCAGTGTCCTACTTTGGCCGTTTCAGTACATTCTTCTGGGCCGGTGTGGAACAGAACTCTGACAGCTGTTCAGCCAAGCACTTGCCCCCTTGACCTGTGCCCCTCCTGGCTGGTGAAAGCAAGAAGGTACAGATCCCTCTGCAGGATATTGTCAGTTTGTCCCTATCTTCAGGAACATTCCCAGAAAAGTTGGAGGAAGCAGTGGTCAGGCTGCTTCTGAGAAAACCTATGGTGGATACAAAGAACCCTGCCAATCACTGCCCCGTGTTACATCTGTCATTTCTGGGCAAGGTAGTTGAGTATGCAATCACAGAATAACTACAGAGCTTTCTGGAAGAAACATCGGCTCTTGACCCTTTCCAATCTGGTTTTCAACTTTGCAATCGAGTGGAGACTGCTCAGGTCACCCTCACAGATGGCCTCTGGAGAAAGCTGGACCTAGACTGGTCAGTGCAGCTGATTTTATTAGATCTTAGAGAGCCAGTTTGGTGTAGTGGTTAGGAGTGCAGACTTCTAATCTGGGATGCCAGGTTCGATTCTGCACTCCCCCACATGCTACTAGCTGGGTGACCTTGGGCTCGCCACGGCACTGATAAAACTGTTCTGACCGGGCAGTGATATCAGTGCTCTCTCAGCCTCACTGACCCCACAGGGTGTCTGTTGTGGGGAGAG